>NC_082694.2:3474238-3790078 GCF_949987515.2 Delphinus delphis | reverse complement strand
CAGAGGAGTTCCTGTGCGTCCCCGAGGCCCGAGGTCCCAGAGAGCAGCATTTGGCATCCCAGGCTGGCCCATCCCGCTGCTTTGTCCTGAGACTAAGGCCTAACACCCAGAGGGCCCTCAGCCACCACCTCCAGGCTATGGGTGACACCACGGCCGAGGGGAGGTGGCCTGCCAGGGCCACAGCAGAGGGTGCCAGAGCCCAGTGAGACCCTAGTGACAGCGTTTTACTTCCCAAGTCACACGTGGCCTGCGGGTTGTGTGTGTTGCTTTCTAATTCCTTCTTACCTCGTGTCTTGTTGCACTAATTTAGGACTCTGGATTGCAGGCTGCATTATAACTATTTGTTTCCCTTCCCCGGCTGCAAAAAGCTGCAGAGAGGGGCTTCCCTGGTGGCGCAGTGGTTGGGAGTCTGCCTGCCGACGCAGGGGACACGGGTTCGTGCCCCGGTCTGGGAAGATCCCACATGCCGCGGAGCGGCTGGGCCCATGAGCCATGGCCGCTGAGCCTGCGCGTCCGGAGCCTGTGCTCCGCAACGGGAGAGGCCACAACAGTGAGAGGCCCGCGCACCGCAAAAAATAAATAAAAATTTTTTTTTAAAAAGTGCATTGTTTAAAATGTAGTGAAGCAACACCAAAGGATTTGAGGAACGACCAATGCAAGTGCTTTTGCAGGAGCTGGAAGGCACCACCAGGGCAGATGACTAAGTTCTATGGCCCTTGGGCTATTAGGCGCCACGCGAGCGGAAACCATCACGTCACCGAGACAACGTTTATTTAAAAAACAATTACAGGAGGGACAAAGAATCAAAAGAATTTTAATAAAATCAACAAGTTTACATTTGTACATCTTGTGTATTTGGGATCCAACCAGGGGCAAAGGGTAAAGTTGAAAGGACCAGGTTTCCGTAGGTGGGCGAGGGGGAAGCCCAGGTTACCCTGGCTGTGTGACAGGCAGTGACTCAAGGGTGGTACCCAGGGCCCTTGCAGCCCCACTGCAAGCACATCCGGGGCTCAGGCCCGGGCCTTCCGGCCCTGCGCGTGGGCTCGAGACTCCATAGCCCACGTGCCACTCCCACATGGATACCTGATAAGCGACAGCAGATAACCAGCTCGTGAAAATGAAGAGTCCTGCCCAGAGAATACTAACGTCAGCTGAGTCCAGTTCATGCTATTTTAACTAGGATGGTGACATCGAACCGACCCAGGGGGACAAGGGCCAAGTGATGGCTCTAATTCCTCTAACCAATGGCACAATCACAAGACAGCAGGTCTTTAGAAAGAACCACGTACTTCTTTAAAAAATATGATTTGAGAAAACGGCCTTGTGGGAGTTAGAGAAAGGCAAGGTTTTTAACAATTCTGCACAGGGTCAGAGAATTCTGCTGCATTAGAGGATTCTAGAGTAGAGATAGAAACTGCTCAACTTCAGTTCCCATCATGCTAAAGGATAACAAACATTTCAAAATATTGATCAATGTTCAGAGCAGAGAGAGACCAGTGCCCCCAAGTGAGAAAGGAACAATCAGAAGGCTTTTCCAGGACTGTACCCATCTCGTGGAGAGAAACAGTGCTTTTAAAGGTGCAGTTTTCCGTGTCCTAGTCACTTGTTCTCTGAGGGATAACCCCAAACTCACGAGTCGTAATGGGAACGTCCCCAGTGACATGGCCGTTCCTTCACAGCCATCCGCAGTAAGACTCATGACTGGGCTTTCATTCACACCAGCTTACACAGCACACGGCTGAGCTGCAAGGATTTCTTCATCATTTATTCTTTAGAAATCGAGACACAGTAGGGAAGAGTGCACAGATGCCTTTGTTTTCTGGACCCCCTGGAATCACAAGAGGAAAGAGAACAGTGACCGTGATCAGTACAGAAAGCGTCTTCACAGAAGGGAGGATGAGCTCTCCACCCTGTCTGTTAAGGGCTGGGCTGAAGGAGAGGGGCCAGATCCCGGGGTCCCCTCGTCACACGCACGAGCTGATGCACGTTTGCCAGGCGTCACGGCATCTTTCTTCTTAGTCCCCGATAGAGTCGATAATCACCAAGAAGAAATTCAGAAGAGGGCAGTGAAGTAACAACAGTGTCAGCTTCTCTGCGATGCTGGACAGAGACGCGGAATGGACGCGGGGTCTGTGATGCGGGGAGGTGTCTGTCCTGTGTGTCCAGGAAGCCGCAGGGCAGGCGTGTAAAGTGCTAGAGGTAAGGCAGCCCGCCTGGACTTCCTCTGGGGGTGGCGCTCCCTCGGGAGGGGTGACATCCCCATCGCGCAGGGCAGCCGTCACCCACGGCCCGCCCTGGCCAGCGTGGAGGTGACCACCAGCCTCCCCGGAAGACACGCTCAGCTTGTGCTCACGACCTTTCCCTTTTAATTTCCCGAGGAATCAGTGGGGCGGGGGGTGGTGCAAAGAAAAACGTCCCGAATGAACATGATGGAGGTGAATTTCCAAAAGAGAGAAGAATCACCACGAGGATATAACGCCAAATTAAAAGTTCTAATCGAACATGTTAATCACGGAGTTATAAACCGGCGGGCGATGCGCCGTGTGCTCCTGGCCCCACCGTCGGCTCCAGACCCACGAGCAGCTCGTTCCGGCGCGTCACAGCTTCTCGGAGCCTTCACTTGCGAGGCAGACAGAAGTGGATGAATCTACCCCAAAGGGAGGGCCTGGGTACCCAGGCAGACCTTTTAGGGGCTGCAAGCCAGATGGGATACCTCCCTGAGGTCAGCTGTCCCTCAGGGCAAAGGCAGAGCCCACAGGGTGGCCGGTGGCCAGGCGGTGAGGATGGAGAGCTCTGCGCCCTGGCCGCTCGCCCGCCAGGACGCGGTCCCCTCCGTGCCACCGGAGCAAACGTTTCCAGTGCAAATACGTGTCTACAGATCGGGGCTCGGGGTGCGGGGTCTGGTTTGTCCGGGTGGCACAGGAAGGCTCATTTCCTTTCAGAGCAGACATCTGTTTTGGGTGGCGATGTCCCTGGACGGGTGAATCTGGCCTGTCTCTATTTCGGGGATTATCCATTTCCATCCGATGCAGGGGGTCGGCCGCATCCCATTTCCCACGACTGAAGCCCCCCGGCACCAGATGGCGGCTGACGCGGCCGCCTACTCTGTGCACCTGGCCGGCTTGGTAAGGCGCCCTTGGCCCAGCCTCTTCAAGTCCGAGCCCCGGGGCTGGGGGAGCTGGGGTTCGTGTGCCTGCTGGCCGCACAGTGGGTATGGACGAGACCACCGTTGGGATACCTAACAAACACGGGCTCGCAAAAGGGGTTTCGGCACATCTGGCAAAGCTTTTTGTCCGAGAGCCGAACTGAGCTTCCTTTCAGCTTCATCTGCAAAAAGAAACAAAGACAGGGACGCCTGTGACATAAGTGACACCGGTCTTCAGAGCTGACACGCATCACCCCGGGGGTTGCTACCATCACTGGTGAGGACAGCGTTAAGATCAATTTCTCGAAACAGAGTATCAGCGGTGAAAATAAACAAAAACACCCTCCGGAACTGGAGAAGTCAAAAAAGCTACAGAGCTGCCTTATTTCACAAAAGCAATTGCTGCTTGTCTGGCGGAGGAATTTCTCACCAAGATCTTTCAGACATTCTCTGAGCTCTGATCTATTCAAGCAAGGCCTATTACAGAATCACGGGGCGTTAGAGCTGACAAGACCATGGAAGCTATCTAATTCCCTGCTCCCCTCGTTTGCAGACAAGAAACGTTAAGGCCCAAATAAGAGACTGGGTCAAACCCATGGGGTTGATCCGTGGCACGTTCCCGACTGGCCCCAGGAAACGTCATTTCCTTTCTTTAAATGTTAACTAACAAAACTTTATTATTTCTTGTCTGATTAAACAGGACTTGAGCTCTGCAAGCTAAAAGCCTTTCTGCACAATTTGCGTGAATCAGCCCAGCAAGTCAGCCTAGTGGCAGGACAGAGCGACGGCTTAGTGAATTCACCCTACTCATTAGTTTCTTTAGTCATTCAGCAAACATTCAATGCCTTCAAGATGCCAGGTTGGCTCAGGAATACCGAGATAAGTAAAGGAAGTTCCTGCCCTCAGAGAACCCAAAGCCTAACAGGGAAGGGGACAGCTACAGACGCAGCACGTGAGTCGGCACACGGGGCACCCGTGTGCTTCAAGGGATGGGAAGGTTTCACAAAGGAAAGACTGAGGCGGGGTTTCGAGTAGGCGTTCACCAGGCGCAGAAGGAAGAGGTGAGCCGTCTCAGGCAGAGGAGACGGTGGGTTCTAAGGCCGTACGTACGAAACGGCAAGTCCATCGGGAGGGTCTGAGCACCCGGGGCCGGGCAGGGACAGGCCAGAGGAGGGAGGCTGAATTTTGCCGGCCTCGGCTTCTCCACTGGGGAGTCAATGAAGGCTTCCCAGCGGGAGGAACACGGCGGATTCCTGCTCTGGAAGGACAGGTTCCTGGCTGCGGGGCGTCTGGGCCTCACCAGAGAGAAGCCTCCTCTGGATAAGCTTGGGGATGTTATGGACTGAATGCCTGTATCTCTCACCAAACGTCGAGGCCCCGACCCCCAGTGGGATGGTGTTTGGAGGTGGGCCCCCAGGACAGCCTCAGGGCCCTTATGGAGGGGAAGAGACCAGCGCTGGCTCCCGGCCCCGTGAGCTCAGCGAGAAGGGGGCCTCACTGGGCCCCGAATCTGTCGGCGTCTGGACCTCGGGCTCCCGGACCCCCGACGGTGAGAACCGGATGCGTGTCATCTGAGCCCCCGCCTGTGGGATTTGTTACTATTAGTCACAGCAAGCCCAGGGGACAGAGATGGGGACCCGGAACGTGCAGCTCTGAATCGGCCTGCAGTCCACAGCCGGGATCCTGTGTCCTGTGTCACCTCCTGGTGCCCCTGCCCCCCTTCTGTGACGGGGACGCAATTGTGCCCAGAAGCGCTGTGTGGATGCAGTGACACCGTGACGTGCAGCGTGGACCAGGGCCCGGAGCGCGGCTCTGCGGACCGTCAGTGTCTAAAAGGGGCGGGAAGCTGCCCCAACCATACACCTGCCGGCCCGGCTCCCGCCTGGGCTCACACACCTGTGTCTGAGTGAAGAAATCACGTGTGTTGAAGTTACAGAGAAGAAACGGACAAGGACTCTTTTTCCACGGGTAAAACCGACCTCAAATCACACGTCTCGCCCGAGAGGGCCGGGCTCTCACCTTGTCGTACTTGTAGATCAAGTTTTCGGACTTGGCCAGGCCCATAGCCACCTGAGTGGTCCTCCGGGCGTGGACGCTGTCCCTCACGGCCCCCGTCAGGAACGGGCAGAGCAGCTGCACCGACCACGTGCCCGGCAGCAGCTGCAGGACCTGGGCCGCGTCGAACTCGGTGGCACGGCGGTTCAGGAGGTCCACGGCGGCCATGGCCAGCTCGGGCGCAGAGGGGCCGGGGCCCAGGTATATGGCCAGCAGCAGCTGAAAGAGCCGCCGGCGGTAGGGCGGGGCCCGGCCCTCGGAGCGCCACAGGCAGTAGCCCTCCGCTGCCGGGAAGTCGGCCAGCTCGTGGACCAGGATGCGCAGGGCCTCCTCGTGCTGCTCCAGCTTCCCGAGCAGGATGGCGCTCTCCATGGGGAGCCCGGCGCCCCGGATCCTGTCTGTGAGGTGGGACCTGCTGGTTAGAAACGGCAGGGCCCGCGCCAGGCGGTGCCAATCCAATGCCACAACTGAATGAGCCACGCGCTTAAGAACGGGCAGAGCAAGCCCGGCTGCCTGGACGCCCCTGAGCTCTGCCACCAGGCTGCCTGGACGCCCCTGAACTCTGCCACCCGGGCTGCCTGGACGCCCCTGAACTCTGCCACCCGGGCTGCCTGGACGCCCCTGAACTCTGCCACCCGGGCTGCGTGGACGGCCCTGAGCTCTGCCCCCTGGGCTGCCTGGACGCCCCTGAGCTCTGCCACCCGGGCTGCCGGGACGCCCCTGAACTCTGCCACCTGGGCTGCCTGGACGCCCCTGAGCTCTGCCACCCAGGCTGCCTTGACACCCAGAGTTTAGGGGTGTCCACGTAGCCTCCCAGGAGGGCTGCCATGTGCCTTAGGACAAACTACATGTGTCACACGAGCATCATTCAGGCCTGAGTCATGTGCTGCTGGCCACGAGCTCAGTGTCATTGAATCAACAACATACGTTAAATAAGGTGTCTTTAAGCAGAAACACACATAAAGAAGGTGCCATATTGAGCGGTTGGTGAAAATGATGTGACCAGAGGCTCTCAGGAGCCTGACCTGCATCCCTCCAGGTACGACGGCTCCGTGTCCGAGAACTCAGTGTGGAGACTCTACAGGACACAACTACCGCGAACAGTGAGAATGGGTGTAGTTAATGGTCAGAGAGCGGTGTTAAACGCTGCTAAAGAGAAAGGTATTAACCCAGTAAGGACAACCCGGAAATTCCACGGTGCCCGATACCGCAAGAGGCAAGTTCAGTCTGCCAGGTGCTGCTCGGAGGCTCGTACACAACATGGACACCGTGGTTTCTGCCCTGGAGGAAATGAAAACCAGACGCCCTCCAGGACCCCCGCCTTCCTCCAAGCCTGGGGCAGCCGAGTGGGGTGCTGGGGGCAGTACCACCCTCAAAGCCGTGATCAGAGCTGGAGCCTCAGAAGGAACTGACCTGAGGGCTTCCAAGCCGAATAAGCAAGTTCAAAGCAGCTCATCTCAGCAGACATGCAGACCTCCCAACGCCCAGGGCAGCCTTCGTGTCATCAGCTAAGGGGCCCTATCCGTTTCCAGAGGGTGGAGGACGGACGAGGGGGCTCGCCTGCCCTCCAGGAGGCTGACTTTGTGCCACAGAGGCTCACAACCCACCCCCTGCCCCCAAACAGAGACCTCCGTCCCTGCCCCCACCCCCCACCCCCGCCGGTGACGTTTATGCAGAGAGATGCACTCACCCAGCAGAAAGTGGACTTGGTACAAATCGGATTGCTGGAGCAGGCGTCGTAGCTTCGCCTGCGTCTCGGTCACTTCTGCATCCTTGCCACTGGCGCTGGGCCTCTGCTGCAGCACCTCGTCCAGGTAGAGGACGGCTAAGTGCGTGTGGTACCCCTCCTTCTACAGGACAGGAGGACAAGCAGACAGACAGCAGTTGCTAGGGGAGCCCAGAGAACGCCCCCTAACCAACCAGCCAGCAGGTGCCTGAGACCGGACGTGCAAGGTGAGCGGGGGCTACAGGACAACCACAGAACACGCGTACTGGGGCAAGAGTTTTCAGAAACCACAACACAGAGGAGCTGAATCTAAAATCTATGGGAAAATATCTCATTTTGAGAAGTAAGGGCCACGGGATTCAGGTATTCTCCAAAAAGGGGACAGCTTTCCTCATTTCCTTTAAGAATAACAACAAGGAAAAAAAACTCTAAAAAGAATAACAAGGAAGGAAAAGAGAAGAAAATATAAGCGGAGGGGACAAGAGATGGAAGGTGAGAAAAAAAGCTACTTGGGCCGCGGGTCTCTTTCACGAACATCCGGCTCCCTCCCTGACCTCCCACGCGTACAGACTGAGTGCCGGGAACACGAGACATTACGTTAGACCCACGGGCCAGTTCAGGTCCCCGTGATGCCACCGCAGCCCACGCAGCTCAGCCTGCGCTCTGGGGCCTCACCTGCAGTCTCCTGTCCATGACCAGATGTTCTAGGTACTTGACCAGGGCTTGTGGGTATTTCTTAAGGCAACTGATGATATCGTCTGGGTTAAATCTACTCTGCTGTTCGTCCACAGGTCTCTTGGTGAAAACTTGAACTCCGACCTGAAAGAAGAATAGGAATTTATTTATCATGCTTTGCAAAGACCCCATCTTATCTTCATTCTGAGCACTATACGCTTTGGTTAAAACCACTGTCAAACCCATGATGATTTGCGGGACTTCCCTGGTCATCCAGTGGTTAAGACTTCGCCTCCCAATGCTGGGGTTGCAGGTTCGATCCCGGATCGGGGAACTAAGATCCCATATGCCTCGCAGCCAAAAAACCAAAACATAAAACAGAAGCAATATTGTAACGAATTCAATAAAGACTTTGAAAATGGTATACATTAAAAAAAAACAAACAAAAAAACGTGACGATTCTGAAAAACAGTGCAGATGAAGCACTGACAGAGACAGGAAATGCCGCAGAGCTCCAGCTGGAATTCCTTCTAAAAGGGTCGGAAACTAAGGAACCAAACATATATTGGTGGTAGGTTTTGACAATCCACGAGGCAACAACTCTGTAACATTTAGATCATCCTTGCTGGATCATAAGTGAAAGAAGATACAAGCGGCTGAAGATTCAGTGAACTCGATTCTCCAAACGCCCATACCCACCGTGTGCATTACCCACGTGGGACCCAAGCCCACGCAACAGCAGCAAAGACCCAACACAGCCAAACATAAATAAATAAATAAATTTATTTTTAAAAATACTAAAAAGAGCCCCTTTCAGTTATTATTGCCAAGTAATGCTGCATTTTGCGCATATACATTTTATTTATCTAGCCATCAAGGGATGGACACGGTTTCTTCCTTCTTTTGGCTGTCGTGAATAATACCGCCATCAATATGCATGGACAAGTTTTTATGTGAATCGAGGTTTTCATTTCTCTTGGATGCAAACCTAGGAGTGAGATGGCTGGCTCACATGATAACTCTGTTTAACCGTTTGTAGAACCGCCAGACTGTCTTTCAAAATGACTGTACTGTTTTACTTTCCCACCAACAATGAACGTGAGTTCTAATTCCTCTGCATCTTTGCCAACGTGTACTATTGTTGTCTTTTAAATTTTAGCCGTCCTACTGGGTGTGAAATGGTTTTGATTTACATTTCCCTTAAGGATTAATAAAATGACTGATGAAAACAAACAACAAAAAAGGGCCCTTCTATGTCCCCAACCCACCCCCTCAAAGGGGGTTGGGGACATAGAAGCAAGGGCGACGGTTTGCCTGATGTGCCCCAGGCCCGGCTCCACGCCCTGCAGGGCAACAGTCTGGTCTTTCTCCAGCCCGCAGAGAACAAGGGACCAGATGCCGTTAGGGATGGGGGTCAACACACGGGTGTTTAAGAAGATGCTAAGACCTGACCTGCGGTGCCTTCTGCTTTCCTACACAGTGGCCTGCCCCCGACACAGGTGTGCAGAAGCACCGAAATGCAGAAATTCCTCGAGAGCTGGGATTCGGACGGCTCAAGCCATGTATTAAAAGGGGGGGAGAAAAAAAGCGGAGAGAAGGGTTAAAGTGTAGCTTGTTTTCCCACCTAGAATCAACTTTTCTGTCCATTTTCACCAGTCCCCCTGACGCCCCTGAACGAATGCGTTTACGAAGCACAAACCTCCGGATTTTTCTGCAAGACCCAGTCAGCATACTGCCACACGAGGTCCGCGTCGAGGCTGTAGGTGAGGAAATCCACGATGTACTCGTACAGGTCTGAGCGCGTGGAGTCGTGAATATCCCCGTTGACGATGCTCACCCACAGCTGGAGAGGAATAAAGTAGAAGGTAGGGGAGGTTACGTACCTCTTAGAATTCGCTCAGAAAGGGCACGTGTTTGTTTGTCTGGCCTTTCAGTATTTCAAAGTGGCGGGAGAAACTTTAGAGGCTTAAATCCATTTTAATTTTTTCACACACATGAAAACAAAAACGAGGGGACACGGTCCAGGAAATCAGGAACATAAAGCACCAGGTTCTTTCTCTTTCCTTTTCAATGAGATTACAGTAATACAAATAGTAAATAGAGCATATGAGGAGACTTGGATGCATTAAAAAACGTCTCTTCCTGAAATAAAATCATCACTGACAATGTTTGGACACAGAAGAAATTCACCTACAGCCATCAGCCGGGCTGTTTCAGCCTTCTCCGTCACAGGAATTTCTGATTTTGAAGACCTTTTGGGACTGTGAGAGTCTGATGTGCTTTCAAAACCTCTGGTGACCCTGTGCCCTGGTGTTCCTACTGTCTTTTGCATGGGGGCTCAGGGTAGATTTTAATAATAAAGTCCTTTGCTATTTCATCCAGACACTTCCTTGCCGTGTAAACTGAATCTTTTTTTTTTAATGCTCCACTGTGCATATGTACTATTGTTTTCATTTTTATAATTTTTATTTATTTTATTTATTTTTTATTTATTTTTGGCTGCGTTGGGTCTTCGTTGCTGCGCGCAGGCTTCCTCTAGTTGTGGCGAGCGGGGGCTGCTCTTCATTGCGGTGCGCAGGCTTCTCACTGCGGTGGCTTCTCTTGTTGCGGAGCACGGGCTCTAGGTGTGTGGGCTTCAGTAGTTGATGTTCGTGGGCTCTAGAGCGCAGGCTCAGGAGTTGTGGCGCACGGGCTTAGCTGCTCCACGGCATGTGGGATCTTCCTGGACCAGGGCTTGAACCTGTGTCCCCTGCGTTGGCAGGCGGATTCTAAACCACTGTCGTCACCAGGGAAGCCCCTGTAAACTGAATCTTACTTTCAGAGCCTCAGAATGAAATGGCATCACGAGGCGTGGCAGAGACGGGGGCTGCCTGAGAGCCCCCCTGCTCATCGTCCGTGCCACGGTAGCAGCACACCAATGTTTTTATGTTACTAGTTTCTTCAGCGCTGAATTCCCCAAATCAAACAAACTATTCACACAGCCATTGAAATGTGTCATTAAAAACCTTCTGCCCTATATGGTGATTTATTCCATATGATTTCAATTTTGTAAACTCCTGTCTATGTAGCTTTGCTAATGTTATTAACATACTTATAACAAATTCTCAGAACATGGTGTTTTAAAAAAATAAAAATTTTAGCTTTGACACCCAAATCTGCTCTTAGCCATGGGGTGTATGTTGATGGGAACCTTTTTTTTTTTTTTTTTTTACCTATTCCACAATCATGCTACCATGGTAATTTCTCAAAGCAACCGGATACGCTTGGTGAGTTTGGTGAGCAGAGCTGATGCTCTTGGCCGCTCACAAAAGATGCAAGACAAGAGACAAGATGAGAAATTTGGGCGCGAGAGCCTCTGCCAGGGCCCTGAGCACTGGCTCAGTCCCCAGCTCTCCTGCTGACCAGCGGTGCCACCCGGGCAAGTGACTGGCCTTGATCAGCTTTAGTTTTGTCACAGATGACATGACAACCCAGCTCTCTGGCGAGACTTATTGCCATTAACAGTGGAAATTACAACCTGTTACTCACAGCCTTCATTTTTGATAAGGCAGTGGAGTCACAGGTCTTGTGGCTCAGTAAGAAATCCTATTTTTCTTACATTTTAAACAACTCAGTCTTGACAATGTTCTTTAAAGAGATGGAAAGATGAGGCTTCCCTGGTGGCACAGTGATTGAGAGTCCGCCTGCCAATGCAGGGGACATGGGTTCGTGCCCCGGTCCGGGAAGATCCCACATGCCGTGGAGCGGCTGGGCCCGTGAGCCATGGCCGCTGAGCCTGCGTGTCTGGAGCCTGTGCTCCGCAACGGGAGAGGCCACAACAGTGAGAGGCCCGCGTACCGCAAAAAAAAAAAAAAAAAAAAAGAGATGGAAAGATGAAGAAAAGAAAATTCTTGGGGTTTCCCTGGTGGCGCAGTGGTTAAGAATCCGCCTGCCAATGCAGGGGACACGGGTTCGAGCCCTGGTCTGGGAAGATCCCACATGCCGCGGAGCAACTAAGCCCGTGTGCCACAACTACTGAGCCCGCGTGCCACAACTACTGAGCCTGTGCTCTAGAGCCCGCAAGCCACAACTACTGAGCCCGCGAGCCACAACTACTGAAGCTCGCCTGTCTACAGCCCGTACTCCACAACAAGAGAAGCCACTGCAACGAGAAGCCTGTGCACCGCAACTAGAGAAAGCCTGCGCACAGCAATAAAGACCCAATGCAGCCATAAATAAAGATAGAAGAAAGAAAAGAAAAGAAAAAAAAGAAAATCCTTGGCCAACATTTCTCAAGCATTCACTTTCTAAAACAGTACTATTTTTGTTTTGTAAAAAAGGTTGTAGATCAGCCAAGACTGGTCTCTTTCAATTTGTAATTTTTTTTCAAACAGGCTCAGTAGTTGTGGCACACGGGCTTAGTTGCTTAGCAACTTAGTTGCTAAGTTAATGGTGGTGATTTTTAAACAGTGCTGAGATGCCTTTGAACTCACCTGAACGGCAGCAGCGTCTTGGTGGTTGTAATGATAGAGCAGCCCCAGTGCAAAGTACCTGGAAGAAAACTCGGGTAAGTGCACCCTCTCCTGACCACCCACTGCGGGCAGTACCCCCACAGCAACGCCCTTGGCCCTGGGCCCCCAGCCCCACATGTGCTATTCAACTCAGTTCAACAACAAATTTCAAGCACCAGAAAGATCCTCCTTTCTGTTTATTTACTTATAGTCTGAAAATGTATTCCCTATCAATTTCCAGAAAGGACTGTATTCACATCTAAGATGAGCTAAAAAATAAAACTATAATGATACTATGGAAAATCACATTTGGAATTGCTTTGCAACTTGCTTCAAATACTAGTGTGATTTGCCATCTCTTCAGTTAACCATTATTAACTTATCACGAGGTATTAAGACCGTTTGGAAGGGATGCTGTCTGAGCCATTCTGGGGTAAGGATTTTCAACGGCAATAAACGCCAACAGTATGCAGGCACTGCAGAGAACAGAAGGTCAGGGAGAGTCAGGCTGGGGGGACCCAGAGTTCCAGGCCCTGACTTTCAATCCAGGCTTCGTTACTTCGGGACTGTATGACCTTGAGCAAGTAGGTTACCTTCCTTGGCCCTTGCCTCCTCATTTATAAGCGGACAGGGTCGGTGACAACACAGGCATCGCCCAGGCTGTGAGCTGTTGCCACCCTCCCACGCTCACAGGTGCGTCCTCTCCTGGCCCTCTTCCCCAGCAGGTGACCAGATCAAGCTGCCCCAGGGGGCCATCGGATTTCTTCCCTCAAAGAGCAACCTCTCAAGATATTGAACTATTCCCTAGAACCCTTCTCTTCTCCCGAAAGCTTTTAGAAAGTTACACTGACCCCGCCAGACCCTGCCATCCCAAGTCACTGCCATGAGCTGTCAGTGCATTTTCTGGTTCCTAAATAAATCACTCCATTCCACGGTGCCTTCGGGAAACTGAGGGAAACGGCTGAACGAGCCACTTCCCACGTGGAGGCCAGTCACCAGCCCATGACGTCCTGCATCTGAACAGGGTCTGGATCGTGAGCCTGGGTCTCCGTGGAATTTCACCAGCACCTCCGCCATGTCAAATGCATACCAAAAGTCACAGACAAAGAATGTTACAGGGAGCGCTCAACCCCCCCAGGCCTAGAAGGGTTAGACCACCGCCTGCCCCCAGGATGAAGAAGCTGCCCGACTTAACCACGTCATCACTGCAGACGGGCCCCCATCGTACCCGGTGGCCGGTCGGCAAGCGGGTGGGTGCCGACCAGCTCACGTCCGTAATGAAGGAGTTTGACCCCATAACCTTTTATCCACAAGATCCGGAAGCCTCCCTTTCTATCTGTTTATCCAGATGCCCATCTGTCCACTCAGTCTGGCCATCAGTGGCTGCAGCGCACTATTGGTTTACCGACACGCGTGTGGCATCTCGCACGGCTGAGTCCCAGCCAGATGGACACTGAACAAGCACACCATTGACTAACAAGGCCTGTGACTGTACGATCTGTCAGGAAGGAGCTGGCACGAGAGTTGTGCCCTCTAAGACCCCTGCGGTGGATCTGCAGACCGTGATGAGGCTGATGGATCCCGAGGGTGCCGGGTGGTCCCCTGATGAATGCCTGCGACTCAGAAGTCACGCTGGTGCCTCAGCTGCACGACAGCTTCCCGTGGGTGGGGGCGGGGAAGGGCCAGGCAGGGAGGCCCGGGTTCGGGGGGAGCGTCCGGGGGCCAGAAACACTCACTTTTTGTGCTTCTCCAGCCAGGCGGCGCTGTCGGTGAGCAGACAGAAGTTCTCGGTGACCAGGAGGTCCAGCAGGCTGTCGTGGTCAGCCTCCGTGTACAGCTTGAGCAGAGCTGTGTCGATGTCCTCCTTGTAGCCGTTGGCCACCTCCGTGCTGCGGACTTCGTTCAGGTAGCTCATGAGGAAGCGCTTGCACTTGGCCACCTTCTCCTGGTCGCCCTGGGTCAGCTGGTTGAGGTCTGCAAACTCGTGCAGAGGAGGGTGGGACCGGGTGAACGAGGAGGACGTGGGCAGCAGGAAGGGGTACAGGGAGATCAGCTCCCGCACGTCGAGCTGGCCGCTTCTGCAATTACAGTGTCAAACTAAATGAAGCAAAAAGAGAAAGAGAGTGCACGTAGGCACACAAGACGACACTGGACGGGTGCACTGTCTGCACGCCGTCCACAGCTGCACGGGCTGCAAAGTACTGCGAGCCGGGCACCGCCCACCCCCAGACCCCACGACAGAGCAGAGGGCTCGGCGGCCGCAGACATGGCACCTCCAGTGCTGCAGTGGGACATGGGTCCCCGCAAACCCAGATGGGGGGAAACAGCAGGAGGCACAGCGGCTCTGATCAAAGGCAGATTCGGAGGAGGCCCCGTGTACATCTCCTCCATTACGGCTCTGAGTCGTGCGGAATCTGTTCTACGCGAACATTTGGAAAACTACTTCTACAGGCGATGCCTTCGTGGGACACTGAAGGGTGATCACAGCGGGTTTAAGTTCATCTTCTGAGCGAGCGTGAAGAGCACTGCTTCCCAGGGCACACCTGACCCCCAGCCCAGAGGAAGGGCTGCTGGAGGGGGGAGGGGCTGAGACAGGCCTGGGCTGGGGAGGGAGAGGGGTGGGATGGGTGCTGGTGAAGGGGGAGGCCCACGCGTGCAGGATCCATGTCACGCGGAAGGGACCTCAGCTTCCTAAGACGGTGGGTCAGGAGCGTGCCGTTTACAACGTCCTCAGAAGAACAGTTTTTCAAGTCTTCCCAGAAGCACCTGCTCTTTCTCTAAACTCAGAGCTTTTGGTAAAATCTCTGGAGGAAAGGGAAAGTGAGCCATCGCGTTTTCCTAGGAATCCTTCACAGGGCGTCAAACACGCTCTTTAGAGTTGCCTCCTCGGGCTTCCCTGGTGGCGCAGCGGTTAAGAATCCGCCTGCCAACACAGGGGACACGGGTTCGAGCCCTGGTCCGGGAAGATCCCACATGCCGCAGAGCAACTAAGCTTGTGTGCCACAACTAATGAGCCTGTGCTGTAGAGCCCGTGCACTACAACTACTGAGCCTGCGCTCTAGAACCTGCGAGCCACAACTACTGAGCCCATGTGCCACAACTACTGAAGCCCACATGCCTAGAGCCCGTGCTCCGCGACAAGAGAAGCCACCTCAATAAGAAGTCCACTCGCCGCAACTAGAGAAAGCCCGCTCGCAGCAACTAAGACCCAACACAGCCAAAATCAATCAATCAATAAATAAACTAAAAAAAAATTCCATGTTCCTTATAAAAAAAAAAAGAATTGCCTTCTCCTCTCCTAGAGGACCACTCTGCGCCTTATCTGCCCTACCTTCAAGACACAGGACAGTGACCCTCGGGCTAAGGGGGGCAGGGGGCACGAGGGGTGTACACACGACGGCCTTGCTACTTCTCGCCGGAGCACAGCACCCGTGGCGGCCTTTCCCATCACAGCCACAGTGGAGGTCCGACCACGGAGGGACACTTAGAAGGCTTGCTACCGACACCGCAGTGGAGGTCCGACCGCGGAGGGACACTTAGAAGGCTTGCTGCCAACACCACAGTGGAGGTGTGACCGCGGAGGGACACTTAGAAGGCTTGCTGCCGACACCGCAGTGGAGGTCCGACCGCGGAGGAACACTTAGAAGGCTTGCTACCGACACCGCAGATTACCTGAAGAGTTCTTTAGCCTCCAGGAACTGAAGCTGCGCAAACTGTATGAAGCCCGCCTGCTGCAGGATCCGCCGGTACATGACCTGCAGGGAGAGACAGGTTTCATCACTCTGACCTGCCCTGGAACCACGACAGGAGGCGAAGCTAAGTTTCTGGTCATAATCCAGGCTAACTGTTAACGATTACATGGAAACCTAAAGTTACAACGTAAGGAAAAAACGAGGCTTATACAAAATGATTTTCAACATATACACGTATACATGTCAATCAACCCCTCATTCCCGAGACCAAGTTGTTCTCTGTCTAAGCATCACTTTCTTCTTCGTGGATTTCCCCTCCGTCCCGATCCGTATTCCTCCTCCCGCGCTCCCTGGCTTTCTTGATGCTTCCACCTCTGGTGCTCAGACGGATGTGAACATCGCCGGCGTCCCTGGGAGCCCGGAAGCTGCCCATCCTTCTTCATTCTTGTGGAACTGACTCTTCACACCAGCACTTCTGAGCATCCTTCCAGAGCACAAGGCCTCTCCCATTTAACGACAAACAGATAAATACGCAGGTTTTCCTGCCGAAGCTTGGGAGACACTGTGTGTTCTGTCCCCTCCCCCCAGCAGTGATACACAGCCACATCCACACCGCAGTCCGAGGATTCCTGCAATAAAAGTGCCGTCGATCTGTGTCTAATACAGTCCTACCCAAATTTCCTGGACCACAGAGCCCTTTGTTCTGGTAACTTCCAGAAATAGCAACGCACTTAAGGAAGCTACCCTGTGGTGTCTGTAATGCCAACCCCTCCCTGTCACTGTCCAGCCGGTCAGCTTCAAGCTTTGTCCGCCTTTGTCTGAAAGGCTTTGTGGACCCGTCTCTGCTCTGTCCTCACTGGCTCCATCACCACAGCCCGGGCCCTCACCACCTCACAACTAAAGACTCTAACTGTGCTTAAGACCCTAGGACTTCAATTCCTCCCCTTTCCAATCCGTCCCACTGTTCGATACGCCATAAATTCCTTGAAGGCATGTACATAATTCATCTTAGCATCCCCACACCCTGGCGGAGTACCTGCCGTTTAAGTAATCACCTATTGACCTGATCAGTTTTTATGAAACTCCACTTTGTCACTCGCTGAGCCCGTTTTACAGATAGGAACATCCTGTTCAGAGATGCTAAGTTTTCAGCCCAGAGTGACTAACGTGTAAGTGGTTGAGCCAGGGTTGAAACCCGCCCCTTTCTGCTTCTAGAGCCCAGTTCCTCCCTCTCACTGGCTCACCCAGGTACACAGCAGGAGGCTAACACTGTTACCCCTGAAGAAACGAGGGAGATGGAGACACCTAAAGGCTGTTGCTTCTGATCAGCTCTCAGAGGGGCTTGTTCGCCAAAGCACAGCAGCATCTCCTCCCGTCCCTTCAGAGCAATTCCTGCAGAGACGGCAGGAGAGGCAGCTGTTTTTTCATGACTCTCTTCCCCGACACCAGCTACGTCTGACGGGAAAACTGGCCTCTGTATGCCACCAGCAGTAAGTAGACAGGAGCGAGGCCAGGTTCTGTTGTGAAGGAATGCCAGTTCCGTCTCTGAAAGGAGAAGCAACAAAGGCCAACCGCTTAGCAAGAAGGATAAAAAGGCCCCGTCAGCTGCGGCAGAAGAATTCTCATTCACACTCTGGCTCGCTGGTGAGAAATCCGCTGAATGACCATTTTTTCCTCGTGGCTGCAGGATTCAAATGTCACCCACTCTTCCCCTTCCTAAAGGGAAATAAAAAGTACGTTTGCGGGGCTTCCCTGGTGGCTCAGTGGTTGAGAGTCCGCCTGCCGATGCAGGGGACACGGGTTCGTGCCCCGGTCCGGGAAGATCCCACATGCCGCGGAGCGGCTGGGCCCGTGAGCCATGGCCGCTGAGCCTGCGCGTCCGGAGCCTGTGCTCCGCAACGGGAGAGGGCACAACAGTGAGAGGCCCGCGTACCGCAAAAAAAAAAAAAAAAAAAAAAACCCCGTCCCTGGTCACAGGTTAACACGTGTAATTGTGGGAGTGCAGAGCAAGCACTCAGGGATGTGGTGGACTCAGAGAAAAGGGCATATCTGAGCAAGGTATCGAAACCTATACTCGGTGGAGTTTAGAAGTTCACTCCACTGATAGAAAAGAGCACAGATAACAAGTAAAGAAAACAGGGCGTGCGGGGAGGTGGGTGAAAGCACGGGGCGCTGACGGGGCAGCGAGGCTGGCCCGGCCTCACCCAGGGATGCGCGGAGGCCAGCCGTCCCTGCGGTGGGTCTCTGGACGGTGGCACTGGCTGTTCCTGACTTGTTCTCAGGATTAGAAGTGTTTTAGGATGGCTCCCGGAGCGCCTGCACAGTGCAGGGCTCAGGCGCAGGCGCAGCTCAGGCCGGGGTCACGGGGGGAAGGAGGCCCCTGGTGCAGACTTGACTGTGGCAGGGAGGCACCCGCGGAAGGATTTCCAGCTGAGGGTTTGGTGGACGCGTCAGAAAGCTCCTTCCGCGGGGCCGTGGAGGACGGACTGCAGACACGCAGGAAAGGGGCTGTGAAAACAATTCGGGCACAACGGGATAATGCCCAGCAGCCACGTGGGCCTGAGAACGAGAGCCAAGTTCAAGGTCACTGGGGGTGCACGTCTGGGGCACATACCACAGGGGGAAGGCGGGGTGCGTGCTAGGTGGACAAACCCCAACTGGGATGGCAGACGGCAGAGCCAGACGAGCGCCAGCACCATCCACTATCCACTGCGCAGCTGCTCTCAGGAAAACGGGAGGAAAAAGCAAAAATCCAAGAACACGGGCAGCCTCCCTAAGAAAATGGGACCCACTTGAGGCGTGCCCTTGGGTGTGTGCAAGGAGGGGGCCCCCGACACGTGCCCGTCCAGACACCCACGAGCTCCCGGGGCCCACCCTCGGGACGGAGAGGAGCTGAGAGCGGCAGAGCAGTGGCCAAGGCCGTCTCAGCACCCGCCTCCCACGCGGACGCGCAAGGAAAACGCGGCAGAAACAGGCGCTCCCAGCACAGAAACACGCCCTGAACTGACGGGTTTCTTCTTTGTGCTTTTGCTGCCCCCTGCTGAATGCTCATAGATCATCTCACTCAAAAATGAGGAATACGATGGGCAAGGGAAGGACTGAGTGTGGGCTTAGCAGATGCAAACTGTTCTCTGTAGGACGGAGAAACAACAAGGTCCTACTGTAGAGCACAGGGAACTACAGTCAACAGCCTGGGATAAACCATAATGGAAAAGAATATGAAAAAGAATATATATGTATAACTGAGTCACTGCTGTACGGTAGAGATGAACACAACACTGTAAATCAACTATACTTTAATAATTTTTTTTAAATGAGGAGTAAAGATGGAAAGTTGATCAGTATTTATCCTGTGACCATAAATGACACGTCCTGACCTCTTCCACCTTCTACCCTCTGCAGCATAAAGCCACTGAGGCCAGAAAGCACAGCTTCATTCCACAAACCACATCGTCCTGAAAATCTGGCCAACAGAAACAAGAAGGGGACCGCTATGAATTCATTAGAACGTTTAATGATGGACTTAGATGTTCACACGAAGCGTGCACACACCAATACTACGCTTTATAATTCTCAAATACATAGAGTAACCCGAACTCACCTCGCAACTGATCAGGGAGCAAGTTTTAGGAAACCTGATTTCATCAGACATGAGAACAATTCGTGTTTGCTTCATCAATTGTATTGATCATACCAACGATATTAAAGTTAGCGTTTCTAAAATGCATTAAAAGTTTTCTCCTAAGGAAATGAATTAGATGGATTCCGGCAACATTAGATGGTTTATCTAATGTTCACAAAGCTTTTTCTGTAGATAACATAAACCTAAACTCTACAAATTCAACCCCATCCCAACAAATATAAATTCTGAATTGGGAGACAAATTAACCTGAGGTTCCCTCTTTTCATCTGTAACAACTGTGCCCTGAGGCTCCTCTGGAAGAAGGACGATGATTAGAAATACAACTTGGTGAATTAAGTGCGGGAATTATGTCAGAGGCTCAAATCCCGACTTCGCCTCTGCCGGCAGCGTGACTTCATACAGCTGTTGGTCCGGCTGCTCTGCAACCTGCTTCCTTATCTGTACAGCGTGGAGACGCAGAGAAACTTGAATGATGGACAGGAAGCAGTCTGCAGGGCCTGGGCACTTAGATCCTAACGTTTTCTAAGCCGGCGGCCTGGGGGCCCACTGATTACAAACCTGAAATTTTTCCTTTGGAATGTTCCTCCGGGCGCCTTTCGCTAGAACCAGAGCCTCCTCCACTCTCCGGCTTGCTAGAAGATCCTGTATTTGTTTTTCCAGAGGTAACGGAACCAAGACGTAAACTCCTTTACTCGTGGCGACGATCAGTCTTCCTGGGAAGAAATGGAACATGGTTGGAAAGGGTAAGAACACAGTGCTGGGAAGAAAACACACCCCCTCGCCCAAAGACAGCACAAGCGGATGTGTGACCAATGTCATCACTGTGCCCCAACCCCCAGTTCCCATGGCAACCAGAAACGAATGCTTCTCTTTCCTTCTTCCCACCATCAGAAAAGGGCGAACTCTTTTTTTTTTTTTTTTTTTTGTGGTACGCGGGCCTCTCACTGTTGTGGCCTCTCCCGTTGCAGAGCACAGGCTCCGGACGCGCAGGCTCAGCGGCCATGGCTCACGGGCCCAGCCGCTCCGCGGCATGTGGGATCTTCCCGGACCGGGGCACGAACCCGCGTCCCCTGCGTCGGCAGGCAGACTCTCAACCACTGCGCCACCAGGGAAGCCCAAGGGCAAACGCTTAACAGTACATTTCCGAAGTATGGGATATTAAAACGTTTGGCCTTTTTTTTATTCTGAAGTGCTGCTAAATTTAAAACCAGCTGAGTAGGTCCATAATGAGGCTATAGTGCTCAGTCCTGGAAAATAAGCAGTAAGAATTACGCTATCCCTCATATAAAACTTCTGAAAAATTCTTTTCTCTCCAGGGTAGTCAGTTTACAGGAAACTAAGATTACAACGCAACATTCTGAACCATAAGATAACGTTTCACACTCGCCCATCATCCAGAATCACCCGATCTCGGCGTTACCTTCTCCCTTCCCCACAGCCCCCTGGCACCGTGATGCCTGGCACGGTCCCCTGGGGAGTCGGACCTGCCACCCAAGGCAGCTCCACCTGCCAAGCTTCGAGAGCGACTTCTGCTCCCTCTGGAGACACGTTTTAAGCTAAACTATCACCTGTTCCCAGGAAGCAGTAGAACGACCTTGTCTGTCTGTCTGAAGGTCGTTCAGGGTCAGCAGAGCCTTTTCTTCTCCGTCTGCTCCTCCCTCCTTGGGAATCATCGTGTGCATCCCAGTCCCACCGCCTGGTCTCTCCCCGCCTGCATCTCCCCTTCCTGGCCTCCCTGCCCGGCTCTCTGTCTGCATCATCTGTCCTCCATGTCAAGCTACATCACTGTCCTCGCACTCAGATGAGGTTCTGCCCCTGCCCTGCACTGGTGTCCCTCCTTCTGGGAAGCCTCCCCGTGTTCCCGCCGGGGGTGGGTTACGTTGCCAGCCTCTGCGTGCCCGCAACCAATCCCCTGTGCCCACCACCACCCCTCAGTGTGCACAGCACGGAACACTGTCATGAATAAGCTCTCCCGGCACGCGTGTCAGGGCCCCAGTCAAGCCCTGACATGCTTCACGTGGGACCTCGAGACTCAGCAGGTCTGCATCCCCAGCACCTAACATAGGAAGGGCAACGTCTGGGGAGCCCCAGTCCGGACACGGCAAGGGCAATGCACAGATCTAGATAAGCTCCTGGTTTGAAAAGGATATCATCAAGGGCACTCTTAGGAAGCCGGGGAAATCTGACCACAGGCAGGGGCTGAGAGCACATTTCTGGGGTGTGAAAAGGGCTTTGTGGTCACGCGGGAAAACGCCTGCTGAAGGATTCCGGATTAAGCGCCATGGTCTCCTCCACTTACTTCCAAACTGCTCAGCAGCATGTGAACCGGTACGAAAAAATCTAGGTGAATGGGGGGCAGGGATTCAGTTTGTTTTTCTTTCAACTTTTCAGCACGTTGGAAGACGTTCATAATAAAATTTAGGAAAAGTAAAATAAATCCCTCCCTCCCTGGTGCCCTGGTCCGCTGCGGCCTCACCCAGGCCAGCCCTCCTCATACAGCAGGCGCCACAGTCCCTGTGAATCGCTTGCGTGGCCCGGAGCCCAGAGTTCCTCCTTCGGCAGATTTGCGCCCGCCTTCCCCTCTGCCTGAAGGTTCTTTCACACCACATCCACTTGACAGGTTCCTACTCATCCTTAAAGGTTTGGCTCAAACACCGTCTCCTACAGGAAGCCCTCCCTGGTACTTCTAGGAAATACTTCCTCCTCTGCTCTCCCAATTGGCCTTATTTTGCTGCTATCAAGCTCTCAAACTGCTGTGGCCATTTGTTTCACTGTCTCCCTTTAACCTCGGTGCCCCTGAAGTGCAGAGACTGTATTACCATTGCCTGCGGATCTTCCATGCTCAGCAAGAGGCCAAGTTCCCAATGGACCCTTAAGAGCATTTAGTGAAGAAATACAAGCATAAAAGATTGACAGCTAAATGTTGTTAAGATTCCGTGGAAACTAGTACCTTCAAAATCCTGGAGGATGTGACCTTCCTTGAAGGGCAGGGTCTGCTTTTGCTGCTGGTCCAGCATGCTGTGAACGGTGATGAACTCGCTGTCGAGGGCAATGACGTATGGGAAGCAGACGGCTGCCCCAACCACGTTCTCTGACCAGTGCACGGGCGCGCGCTGAGATATCCCGGCCACCGTGGCAAACATGCCTGGGAAAACAGGAAGGGTCAGGAGGGCTTCAAGGAGCTGGGCTTTGCTTGTTTGTTTTCTGTAGATGTGTCTCAACGCAGAATACCTGCCCCTTCATTACATTTCGAGATGGGAAAGATAATATAACAGCGGCGTGTGCAAAGGACCCTCCGTGACTATTCTCGTGAAGAGAGCCGCTTTCCCCAGGATGTCTACATCAGTATTTCCTTCCAATTAAACGTGACGTTAAAAACGTGTACATGTACCCACATGAAGGTGTATACAGCCCATGTCCTCACGTGTGGGGAAAAGTGACTTTCACACAATTTAAGAAGTTCACGAGCTTGCTTCCACGTCCGGTCCTCCAGTGGGTTTGCATCTCTAAGTGCCAGCTCTTCCCTATACATTCACTCAGCACTGAACGCATTCATTCAGATACTTATTGAGCACCTACTGTGTGCCGGGCACTCTACAAGGCTTCCTATCCAGAACTGTCTCTGTTCAGAGTTCAAGTCTAATTCTGGATACACGTTCTCTCTGATGCAGGGATACAACCAATCTTGCAACTGAAAACAGAGAGCTGTTAAGTGTTTGTCAACGATAACTTCCATAGTCAACCACGGTTCATCTATTTTGTACACAAAGCACTAAACGAAATTTCCAAATGAGCTGGATAGAGTCCATAGATACTGGGGTTTATGAAAATTCACATTCACCCAGTGAAGTCAATCCATTTTAAGTCAGTTTTCAAAGTGCTTGACATAAGACACCTTTAAAAACATGGTATGTAAATCAACTATACTTCAATAAAAACAAAAAACAGCATGCTATTGCCTGCAAATGATAAGGTATTCCTACAGTAGAAAAACGGTTTCTATTACACAACAGAGAAGTGGGGAGAGGGAGAGAGACAGAGAAATACAGACAGTACTTTAAAACAATGGAAAGTATCTCAAATATACGATAGGAGCAAACTTCCTAAGCCTATGAAATCACTGACCCTCCTAAATTTTCCATGGTTACAAAGAGTGAAATGTATTGCACTTAATCAAGTACAAACCTAGCTCTTTTCCTCCAAAGTAGGCTGTTCTTGAAAATGGGTATCAGGGGCTTCCCTGGTGGCACAGTGGTTAAGAATCCACCTGCCAATGCAGGGGGCACGGGTTCGAGCCCTGGTCCAGGAAGATCCCACATGCCACGAAGCAACTAAGCCCGTGCGCCACAACTACTGAGGCTGCACTCTAGAGCTTGTGAGCCACAACTACTGAGCCCACGTGCCACAACTACTGAGCCCGTGCGCCACAACTACTGAATCCCACGCGCCTAGAGCCCGTGCTCTGCAACAAGAGAAGCCACCACAATGAGAAGCCCGCCCACAATGAAGAGTAGCCCCCGCTCACCGCAACTAGAGAAAGCCCATGTGCAGCAACGAAAACCCAACACAGCCAAAAAAAGTAAAATAAATAAATTTATAAAAAGAGAAAATGGGTATCAGGTGGGATCACACATGCGTGTCCACGCTGTGCTCTTGCCTGACACAATCTGGGGCACCTCCTGCAGGGGCCACTTGTACGTACAACACTTGTTTGGTTCTGCTTCACACTTAAAATATTGGCTCTCGTCACGTCAGTAGCACCAACCAAAACCCTGTCAAGATGACAGAGCAGTGAGCCTTAGAGAGAGAGTGAGAGAGTGTGTGTGTGTGTGTGTGTGTGTGTGTGAGAGAGAGAGAGAGAGTGCATCTCCTACTAAGGAAACACATTCCTTCCCCTTCAGTATTTCCTTTCCACCCTTAAAAGTCTCTTAAAATCATTCCGAAAAAGACTAACTCAAGAGAAAAACAAAGGATATGCATCAGTAATTCACAGAAAACAAAATGCAAATAGCTAACAAATTCCTGAAGAGATTCCCATATTCCTTAGTAACCAGGGGAACAGAAATTTAAAAAAAAAAAAAAAAAGTAAAAAACCAACTTACACCCATCAGATTGGCCAAAGGTTTCAGACTAACAGCACCAAGTGTTGGTTTGGTATGAGGAACACTTTTGGAGAATAATTCTTTATCAGAACTGAATAGACACTGACATGTTAATCTGCTGATTCTACTTTTAAATCGATGGCCAATCGACAAGCACAGTGGTCACTGGGGTGTTTTGAGGAACAGTGTAAAATCGAGAATAACGCCCCGAAAGAGCATGTGGCTTCGGGTGAACCCACCACGAACAGAAGAGAGAGCTCAGGTATTAGATGAGAACAGATGAGAAGAGCTGTAAGTCCGCATGCGGGGCGTCAGCTTAAAGCGACAGCCGACCCGAGCCGCGCCCAGGAGCTCCCGGCGGTGAAGGGGTTCAGGGAGATGCACTGGTAACTACCTCCCCGATAAAAAGCAGACACAGGAGGATGACAGGAGGCCAGTGAGGCCCCCGCGGCAAGAAGCACGAGGGTCCCCGGGATGCAGGGAAGTGCGTATGTGGCCCCGGAAGAGAGCAAACCCTGCCTGGGATGTTGAGGGTCAGAAAGTCAAGTTCAAGTTCGGAGCAGAGCAGGAAACGCTGACGAGGAAAGTCAGGCTGAATTCGTTACAGGGTTACAGGGGCCTTAGGAAGGCTGGCCTGGCAGGAGCCTGGAAGGAGGGACAGACCCAAACTCGGGGGAGGCCAGGCAGCCGCCAGCCACCAGGAAGGAGCCCTGAGTCAGGCCAGCCGGGGGGTCTGACCGAGGAGGGGTAACTTCCGGGGCGAATCATGGAACTGGGCACCTGACTTAGAGGGAGCGAGAGTCAAGGCCACTGTGCGCCATCAGAATAAGGACCGACACGATCGGGCGGGTCTGAGACCAAGCCGGGGTCAGGATGCAGGGCTGGCAGGGCATGGACCTCTGGGAGGGGCGCCTGGAGCTCCAGTGCATCCTCAGGGGTGACGGCACCCTTCCTGCAGCAGGAGAGCCAGGGGACGCCAGGCCATGGGGAGAGGAGGTTCCTCTGAGGCTGGCGAGCGCTCCTCCTTACTTCTTTCCAGAGCAGACCAGGAGTCAAGGAGTTCGGTGGAAATGTGGAAAACCCCGGAAAGCTCAGCGCCAGCAGGTAAGAGGGGCCGACAGGGCGGTGGGTTCTGGGCCAGGGGTGGAGAGGGCACAAGAGTGAAGGCATGGACTTTGGCACGTCTGACACTGTACAGTCACAGAGAGGACGGAACTAAGGTCTGAGTTACCCCACAACTGCATCGCCGAACTATTCAAAGAGCGTGAAACACATGGAGGGAGAGAAACTCGAGGTGCAAAGCTGGAGCTTGGCAGGAGGAAATGAGGTTCGCGCCCTCTAGAATTTTCCGAGCATTTAGAACCAGCCAGCGAAAGAGCCCGAAGGGAGAGAAAAGCACACCGTCTGCACCCAGATGTCTGGCAAACGTAACCTGGTGACGGGACAAGCATACGGCAACCCCAAAGAGCCTGTGAATTTCAGATCAAACAACCGTGTTCTGGATAGCACAGCTCTCATGGGAGCACGGACACCAAAACGCTGTCCAGCCTCGCCCTGGAATTAAATCAGGGTCGCCGCACTTACCCGCTAAGGCCGGGCATCACCCGACCGGGGACTGTGCAGCACAGAGGCCCAGACATGAATGTTCTTGCAATGAAAAGGGCAGAAACCAGAGATCCAGAACAGAGGCTTCCACACAAAAAGGAAAGCACAGGATTTCACCGGAATAAAAGAGCAGATCAGTAACTGGCAACCAGGGGTCCAGGTCAGGTGGAGTTAAGGCGCCACAGGTCCACTCAGGAACAGGGGCACCGTTGTTGACACCCACCCACCGATTCTATGCTTGAAAGCAGGTGACACGCGCTATTGTTTCTGTATTGTCAAAGGCACACAAGTGCTGTCAACCTG
The DNA here is from genome assembly GCF_949987515.2 of Delphinus delphis. Lineage (NCBI taxonomy): Eukaryota > Metazoa > Chordata > Mammalia > Artiodactyla > Delphinidae > Delphinus > Delphinus delphis. The sequence goes on along the minus strand of NC_082694.2, from coordinate 3,763,642 downwards.
CAAATGTACCACGTTTGTAAATGGTACACCTTCAAAAACCATTGTTTTCCACTGCGTTATTTTTCCATTTAGACGGTTTCCACCCTCTAAATATCAGGGGACCCCCTTATCTGAGCTGGGAGGGGGAAGGGGGGCCATGAGAGGTACGGAATAGCTGAATTATCTACACTGTTCAAGAAGCATTATCCAAGGATAGAGTTTAAAGTCACAATAATCAATTGTATTATGAAATTTTCAACAAAGCGCTGCTTAAAATAGTGCGATTTAAACTAAAGCAGGGAGTTCCCTGGTGGCCTCGTGGTTAGGATTCTGGGCTTTCACTGCCGGGGCCCAGGTTCAATCCCTGGTCGGGGAACTGAGATCCTATAGGCTGCACGGCCCCGCCCAAAAAACAAAACAAAAAAAACACAAAAAAACTAAGGCAAAAAGTTAAGAGCAATTTCTCATGACAGGGCAGTGGGCACATGTGATCTTCAGGGGGGAAGGCAGTGGGCAAAACGAAAACACACAGCGTTCATATGTCTGATGGTGCATGTGCATTCATTACAGTAATTGGCTTGAACTTAATCTCTGAAGCCTTTTAACGATGGTGGTGATTACTGTGTTGTACACAGAGCCTGCATACAGTGATGTATTACAGAGCTTACGAGGGATCTCCAATGTGCTTATAATCACACCTATTACAAGCAGAACAACAATTAAGAAGGTTGGTTCATTTACCATGAGGCCCAGGTAGTTGAGACAGATTAAGTTTGAGGAAAAATGAGGCCTGAACATGATTGACTACCATTTCCCTTCAATCTGGACACTAAAACCAACACAAGGATACTGGAGTCAAATGTTTTCACAGCAAAGCCTTTACATCCAAAGCAGGCTCCGGCTCATCAATAAGCAATCGGACTGATGGAACAAAGCAGGAAACCCATCAGGCGAGGCCCAACGGCATGAGGAAACTGACTGTACCCGAGAGGCAGCCACCGCCACCAGCGAGGAAAGACAGACTCCTGAAGCAGGTGTGGGGAGAGCAGACAACCACACAGACGAAGAGGAAATCGAATTCACTCTTCACTGTAAGAAATGAAACCATAAAAGTACCAGCAGAAAATCCGGGTGAATCTGTCTACAACCTGGGAGAGGGGGAAACATCCCTAATAATTATGACTCAGAAAAGAAGCAATGAAGTACAAAGGTTAATACATTTGATTATATGGAAACGTGTAAGAAACGCTTTTTCAGGGTAAAAACTGGAGGTATTTGAAACATGTCTCAGACAAGTTGGTATCTCAAATATATAACAAATGCTAAAGTAACCAGCTAGTGAGAAGGGATAATTATCAAAAGAAAGGCAAATGGCTCTTCAATTCTTGAAAAATGTTCCATCTTGCTTACAAAAGGAGAAATGTGATTAACACCACTGAGATACCATTCCTCATGTGCCAGACGGGCAAAAACACGAAAGTCTGACAATATATGGACGCTGCTGGCAAAGCTGAGGGGAAACAGGCGCCAGGGGAAGAAAAAACGGTACCTACCACCTTTGTCGGGGGTGGGTGGGGGGTGGGTGGTAGTGTCCCCCTCCAGATTCACATGCGTTTACATGTGGACTCAGCAACCCCATCTTTAGAAAGATTTCCCACAGATACACTGGAAAAATCCAAACAGGTAAGCTCCTACTAATACCATGGACTGGAAAAAACCCAAATGCCCACCACCAGGGCCTGACTGAGGCACGGTGGTCCCTCCACACGGGAGAGACAGCCTGCAACTCTGAAGGAGGGAGATACACATATCTACATATTCATTTATAATTTTTATTTGAAAATGAAAGGACAAACACTAATAAAGGTTACCTCTGGGGGAAGGAGAGAGTAGGGGAGTGTGCCTTGCTGTGTGGATCTGACGTGGAAACTTGTACATATTTACAGAAGAAAACAATGAGAGAAAGCAATTTCTAGAAATGGAAAGTGAAACGAAGCACATCCGTCTAACTGTATATCCCGTCGTCGGCATAGCCACACGGATGGGAACTACTCCCAGTGACTTTAAACGCAGAAATGTGACTGCACGTTCCTAGTGGGTTACACGGCCCGTACCCTGAGGACAAAAGAACTACAATCAAACGTTTTCTGGTGATTACATGGCGGACGCAGTGGTGTCGGTCCTGTCCTTCTGCTCTGTGTCCTGTGGGGCAGATCAAAGGAACAACCACGTCACGGTGGGAACTTACTAGGATTTGGGGGTGGGCGGGAGGAGACACAGGCACGCAGACAGACGGGGTCAGGGCCCGGTAGCCCCAAACTTGTTCCAGCGATATGCTCTCATGATGGGTTTTATCTTTAAATAATGCATACTTCCCAGCTCTGTCCACCCAAGAGACCTAGAAACAGCAGACCCCAAGCACCTCCAGCACCCAGACTGCGGTCTCTAAACATCAGGGGTCCTTGGAGAAATGGCGGAAACCAGATCTAGGGCAGGAAACGTACAGAGGGACCCCGGACACCTTGTCACAGCAGAAGGCAAGGGAGATACCAACGTTCCCAGGGCGTGGGGAAGGGGCTTGCCGTCAACCTGAATAAACCACCCCCAAGGGCAGATGGACCGAAACGCCACATACATTTACATCCATGATTCATGGCGACACTTCACTTAGGGAAGACAGAAGGGTCATCTTTCCGAAAACCTCCTTCTCCTGCCTTTCTTATACGATGATCCTGGGGGCAAACCAAGTTAATGAGAAGCTTCTCTTGCAGAAGGTTCCAGTCGACAGGAAGGAAGAATGGACAGCAACAGAATGCTGCCCTTCGGCAGCCCCTTGGGACTTAAAGGATCCAGGCATAGCCACGGACATCACCAAGTTGTAAGAGGGCAGGAAGACAGGTTAAAGACTATGGGTGTTAAGGGAGACTCACGCGTCTCAGCCTCTGCTTGTCCCAGACACACACACTATGAACCATCCACGACCATGACCACAGACGACATTGCCAGCTCTGATTCTTAGGAGGCAGCGCGGAGAATGAGGAAGGCTACACCAAACAGCTCAAGCCCTTTTAAGGAGCTAGCTGCTAGACGCTTTTTGGTGGGACGAAACTGCAGTCAGTAAGAGAAAACCGGGGACATACCCTTGGAGCCTCCACCTCTGAAATCATCTGTTAAGTGAGCTCCCTCAGCTCCTTTCAGAATGGAGAATAAAAACAATCCGCTAGGAAACCCACCCACAGGAGAAAATCTTATCGAGAAGTCTTACAGATTCTTCTTCGCGTCCTTATCCCCTTACTGGAATCCTCTCCCCAGAGCCATCGTCAGGCTCTACTCTGGCACAAAGGAAATGTGATTCTAAGAGCGGCCTAGTTTTGTTCCATTAAACCCACACTCACAAAACCATCTAATGAAAACTGCGCAAGCACTGGGCGTGCAGTTCTGTTTGCACGAGCGTCTAGCTTTCAGAACCACAATCTGCCTCTCCGATCTCAGCGTGAATTCAAGGACGGAACGCGGGGAGACCGGGCAGAGGTCGGCCAGGTTAGCCGAGGCGCCTCACCCAATCCGCCGGGGCCTGCCAGGAGGAACTCCTGTCTCCCTATCCTCTTGACGATGGGCCGCTTCTCCTCGCTGCAGAAGGGAAACAGGTCCTGGGCGACGCCCGTGCTATAGTTGAGGATGATGTACTGGGTGGTCAGGGCCAGGCACAGGAAGTGGCCGTCCACCGCCACTGCCAGGGGCTGCTCCGGAGTGGACACCTCCCTGACGATCTGCACGCGGTCCTCGTACACCAGGAACACCTGGATGGTTCTGCGCTTGACGGAGATGATGCAGACCTCCACGCAGAAGGGGTCTCCGCTCACCGGGTTCTCATTCAAGGCGAAGGCCGTGGCCCCCTTGATACGGGCGCCCGAGGGCACGGGCTCCAGGCTCAGCATGTGGACCAGGGTGATGCAGCCGTCACAGAGCACCAGCAGCCGGTGGAGGGCCGACGCCGCCCGCAGCTCATTCACCGGCTTCTTGAAACCCAGGTGTCTGTGCAGCTGCTTGGTGGCCGTGAACGTGGCCGACCCGCCGGGCACGGTCTTCTCCTCCAGCAGGAAGTGGTACACGAAGCAGTCGCTGGTGCCCACGTACAGGTTCCGGCCGCAGCACTCCACACACTCCAGTGATACCCATTCCCTGTCGCCCATCAGCTGCTCCCGCTCGACGGCGGGGACCAGGGTGAACGCCTTGGTGCTCATCATGTCTGCGGCTGACCTGCGGGAGAGGAAAAGAAAGGTAAGTTAGAGGAACGAGGACTAAGCAGAACCATTTCCGGTCACGATAAATATACGTGGATTCCCAGCTCTGATTTCAGGGAAAGGAAATCATTCGGCGCTATTGGAAAAAAGTGAAGGAGAGAAAAGATTTCCGGGCTTCCCTGGTGGCGCAGTGGTTGAGAGGCCGCCTGCCAATGCAGGGGACGCGGGTTCGTGCCCCGGTCCGGGAAGATCCCACATGCCGCGGAGTGGCTGGGCCCATGAGCCATGGCCGCTGGGCCTGCGTGTCCGGAGCCTGTGCTTCACAACGGGAGAGGCCACAACGGTGAGAGGCCCGCGTAGCGCAAAAAAATATATATATTTCCCACTTGGTCTCCTCCCACCAGGCAAACAGAGACCCCGGCAGGAGAGCACACGCGCGCCTCTAACGAAGTGTCACCCTGCCCGTTCTCAAGAGAGCTGAGACTTATAGGAGCCTCCTTACACCGCTCCTGGAAACACACCTGTGGGCAGAAGACAAGCACACCTGTTCACACAGACAACGCAACAAAAACACTTCAGAAAAAGGCACAAGTGATCCTCACTGATGTTCCCCTGAGCCTCACCAGCCACTAGACTCGGTGACTAAGTGAATGGCGGACAGCAACCTACATTGTGTGGTTAATTCCTGCCCCTCAGATCTCGCAGGAGACACAGAGGCAGGGATCACACCCCAAATTCCCTTGTATTTTTCCCACTGAGGTACGCACATTGCCCCAGCACCGTATTTGGCTCCCAGAGGAAACTTGTTCGCTGGAGCAGTAGACGTGCCTCGGGACTTCCCTGGCGGTCCAGTCGTTAAGACTCCGCGCTTCCACTGCCGGGGATGTGGGTTCGATCCCTGGTTGGGGAACTAAGAACCCACATGCTGCACGGCGTGGCCAAAAAGAATAAAAGAAGAGATGTGCTGCAAATCTCCGAGGCTTGCAGGTGGTGAGTTGAGGTACTCAGTGGATTTGTGAGGTTACTGACAGGTCAGTTAATGGATTACTTCCACCAGAGGACAGACTGCCCCACACTCTAACCCTGGGCTTTCTACTTCTTCCTCCGGAAAGGACACTGGTTTCACACTCCACAAAGTTAGAGGCAGCAAGAATGAGCAAGATGGCTTTTCCCTGATGTTTCCGCTGGCCAGAAAGCAGACTCACGCCCAGTAGTCCCTGACAGCCTCAAGCAGGAGAGGGGGATTATGCAGCTCTAAAGAGAACTGCAGGGCCTGATGAAGTCAGAGGGAGGCTGGCTGGACTTCTTCTCACTTCCCGTATCCAAAAGCGTTGCCTCATAAGAGACCAAACCCCTAATTCTTTGATGCGTTCCAGCAAAGGCTGGAAGTGGAAGACCTGTACAATGAAAGCTACAAGATGTTGATGAAAGAAACTGAAGAGGACACAAATGGAAGGCTACCTATTGAATATGTTCATGGATTGGAAGAATTAACATTGTTAAAAGGTACTTACTACCCCAAACCATCGATAGATCCAATACAATTCCTATCAAAATTCCAGTGGCATTTTTTACAGAAATAGAAAAAATAATCCTAAAATTTGTATGGAATCACAAAAGACCCAAATAGCCAAAGCAATCATGAAAAAGAAGAACACAACTGGAGGCATCAAACTTCCTGGTTTCAAGCTATACTACAAAGCTATAGTAATTTAAACAGTATGGTACCGGCATAAAAATAGACACAGAGATCAATAAAACAAAATAGAGAGCCCAGAAATAATCCTCCACTTATACAATCACCTAATATTTGACAACGGAACCAAGAATACTCAATGGGGAAAGGACAGTTTCTTCAATAAATGATGCTGGAAAAACTGGATAACCACGTGCAGAAAAATGAAATTGGACCCCATCTCACATCACTCACAAAAATTAAATCAAAATGGATTAAAGATTTAAACATAAGACCTGATACCGTAAAACTGAAACAAAACATACGGAAGAAGCTCCTTGACTTTGGACTGGCAATAATTTTTTGAATATGACACCAAAAGCACAAGCAACGCAAGCAAAAGTCAACAAGTGGGGCTACATCAAACTAAAAATCTTCTGCACAGCAAAAGAAATAATCAACAAAATGAAAAGGCAACCTACAGAATGGGAGAAAATATTTGCAAACCATATATCAGATAAGGGATTAATACCCAAAATATATAAAGAATTCATGCAAATCAATAATAATAACAACAAACAATCCAATAAAAAGTGTGCAGAGGAACTAAATAGACATTTTTTTCAAAGAAGACATCCAAATGGCCAACAGGTACACTAAAAGGTGCTCAACAACACTAATCATCAGGGAAATGCAAATCAAAACCCCCATGAGACATCACCTCACATGTGTTAGAATGGCTATGATCAAGAAGACAACTAGTATTGATGAAGATGTGGAGATAAGAGAACACTTGTATACTGTCGGTGGAAAACTGGTGTAGCCCCTATGGAAAACACTGTGGAGGCTCCGCAAAAAATTAACAATAGAAATGCCATGTGATCCAGCAATTCTATTTCTCGGTATATATCCAAAGGAAATGAAAAAAAGAAGTTCGAAGAGATCTCTGCACTCCCATGTTTACTGCAGCACTATTCACAATACCCAAGATATGGAAACCACCTGAGTGTCTGTCAATGGATGAATGGATAAAGAAAATGTGAGACATATGGACACACATACACGCACACATACATACATATACGTCTGTACAAAGGGAGTATTCTTTAGCCATGAGAAAAATGAAATACTGCCATTTACAACAGCATGCGTGGACCTTGAAGGCATTATGCTAAGTGAGATACGGCAGAGAAAGACAAACACTGACTGATCTCACTTATATGTGGAGTCTAAAAAAGCTGAACTCCTGAAAACAGAGAGTAGAATGGTGGTTCCCAGGTGCTGGGGGCATGTTGGGGAGATTTTGTTTAAGGGTGCAAGTGTGTATCTAGTGCTAGATAAAGTCCCGGAGAGCCAATTCACAGCACAAAGGTCAACAACAGTGTATTATAAACTCCAAAGTTGCTAAAACAGAATTACATGGAGGTAAATGAAAGCTGACACTAAACATTCTGATACTTAAAAATGATTTATTCCTTTAAGCAGCAGGAAAATTTCCTCCATGATCTAGTCGCATGATAAATTTACTTGGATAAAATAATGAATCACAGAAAGATAAACTTTAGGCTCTACCTCCCTATATTAAGTCCACCTTACTGGGGTCTGAATTCAGAGAGGTTTTAACATGGTAATAAGATTAAAAATTTCTCTAAAGTGTACAATTCATACTTTATCGTGTGATTGCAAACTGATCTGATATTTAAACTAACTTTTTCTTAGAACTGCACCTTAAAAGCATGGCTGTAATTTAAAAGATCAATATTTCAGTGTTCTCAAAATTACAAAATATATACCTAGAGAAAAAAAGGGAAAAATATTAATGCATTCATGGACAATAAAAACAGATAACATTACATATGCAACAAGCACCTGTATGTGGGCAAAAAATGTTACAAGACACTGTGCCTTTCCCCAAAGTCTCCCAATCTCATTAAGGACATAATAGAAAACTACACAAGTAACAGTATAAAGCAACATGTGTGCTAAGGGCCAAAATTTAAATATTAGTGATTACTTTCCACCAAATTAAGAATATACACACCACCGCTAGTGATAATCAGAATCTGACTGTCTTTGAAAATGTTAATGTAAAAATACTAGTTTTCTTCTACAGATGTACACAGTATCTTGTAGTTACACCTGAAGCCACTGTCCAAAGAACCTGTTGCTTTGGCAACTTCCTAGGTCCCTTTAGGTTTCCTAGGAAACCTCAGTTCAATAAGTCCCTTCTTGCTGCTACACAGAGACCTGGGCAGCAGATTTTGAGATTACCCATAAGCTTCAAAAATGTTTTTCTGTGTTCTTTACTTGAAGAACTGTTACAACAGCCTTCTAGAGGCCCTACTTCTCTTCGTAGCACTTGGCCGAGCCTGGGAGAGCTGATGCACTTACACAATGCAAGACCTCGGGCTATACTCTGATTACATGGACACTGTCCCATAAAATAAGCACCAGGTCCAGATGCATCTCCTAACAGTTCTACCAGACCTTTGGCAATCGCATAATTCCAATTTTACACAATACATTTTCCTGAGAATAAAAAAGAAGAAGGAACGTATCCTACTTCATTTTATAAAGCCAGTGTAAAGTATAACTTCGATATCCAAACCAGATAAGGATATAGGAAAAAGGAAAATCATAGATCAGTCTTATAGATAAACATGCAAAAGTATTAAATGTTAGCGCACTGAGTCAAGCAACACATATATATGTGTGTGTGTGTATATATATGAACACAATATGAATAAGTTGGCATGCAATATTGGTTTAAGGTAATAAAATCTGCCAAGTTTAACTGAGCACATTTAAAGATTAAAAGAGAAAACACATAAAAGAAGGAACAAGACCCTTATCATCTCTTGTGAGTTGAATTATATCTCCCCAAATATGTTACAAAGTCCTAACTCCCGGGCTTCCCTGGTGGCGCAGTGGTTGAGAGTCCGCCTGACGATGCAGGGGACGTGGGTTCGTGCCCCAGTCCGGGAAGATCCCACATGCCGCGGAGCGGCTGGGCCCGTGAGCCATGGCCGCTGGGCCTGTGTGTCCGGAGCCTGTGCTCTGCAACAGGAGAGGCCACAACAGTGAGAGGCCCGCGTACTGCAAAAAAAAAAAAAAAGTCCTAACTCCCATTACCGGTGAATAGGACCTTATATGGAAATAGGGTCCCTCCAGATAATCAAGTTAAGATGAGGTCATTAGGGTGGACCCTAATCCAATATGAGTGGTATCCTTATAAAGAGGGGAAATTTGGACTCAAGACAGACATACGTAGAGGACGGACACGTGGAGACCCAGGGAGAAGATGGCTATCTACAAGCCAGGGAACACCCAAGGCTGTGAGGACCTCGGGGAGAGGCCTAGAATAGATTCTCCCTCACAGTCCTTAGGAGACATCACCTCCGCCACCACCCTGATCTCACACTTCTCTACTCCAGACTGCGGGACAACAAAAATTTATATTGCTTAAGCCACCCAGTTTAGGGTACTTTGTTACAGCAGCCCTAGCAAACTAATACACCATTGGTAGTCAGCATTGTAATGGAAGTCTTCGCCAGTTGAAAAAGAATAGTTACAAAGAATTGAAGACAAAGACATAAAACTATAATTGTTTACAGGTGATAGTACCGTTTGCGTGGAAACTCACAAATAATCTATTAGAATTAATAAAAGGTTAGAAATATCCTTTAATCAAAAAAATCAGTATACCAAAGTAATCTTCATTTCTACACACAAACAACAATTAGAAATTTTAATCTTGAATAAAGGACATTTACAGTAGTATAAAAAAATTAAGGTATGAAGAAATTGTCTAGCAAAGACGTGTAAGAACTTCAAGGAGAAAATCATAAAATCTTATTGCTAGATATTAAGGAAGACCTGATTTTTAATCTCAGCATACATTTCTGCAGAAATTGACAAGCTGGTTTTAAAATTTAAATGGTAATCCAAGTACCTAGAATAGTCAAAACAATCTTGAAAACGAAGAACAAAGTTGAAGGACCTACACTGATTTCAGCAATTGCTATAAAACTGGAGTAATTAAGATATCTGGGTAGGAAAATAGATCAATGGAACAGGAGAGAAAGTCCAAAATTAGACCCACACATATGTATTCAATTGGTTCTTGACAAAGGCACCAATGAAATTCAGTGGGGAAAGTAAAGTCACTTCCATCAATGGCACTGGAACATGTGGATAACCTTAAATGGGGTTAAGAATTAACCTCAATTATCCCTTCCTCATACCATGTACAGAAATTAATCTGAGATGCGTCAAATTATTTTAAAAGCAAAAACTAAAACTATAAATCTTCTAGAAGAAAAGGCAGAAGAATATCTTTGGGGCCTCGGGGTATATAAAGATTTCTTAGGATACAGAAAGCACTAACCAGAAAAGAAAAAAAAGGTGATAAACTGGATTTTATAAACATTTAAAATGTGAATCCATTGAAAGACACCATTAGGGAAATGAATAGGCAAGCCCCAGGCTGGGAGGAAAATCTGTGATATACATATCAGGCAAAGGGCTCATTTTCCAGAATATGTAAGAACTCCCACCAACCAATAATAAAAAGACAACTTTAGTTGTTAAATGGGAAAAAGATTCAAAAGTGAAGGTATGTGAATGACCAATAAGAACATGAAAAGATGTTCACCATTATTAGCCATCAGAGAAATCTATTTTAAGCCATGAGATACCATTTCACACCTATTAGAATGGCGACAATTAAAAAGACTGACATGGGCTTCCCTGGTGGTGCAGTGGTTGAGAGGCCGCCTGCAGATGCAGGGGGCGCGGGTTCGTGCCCCGGTCCGGGAAGATCCCACATGCCGCGGAGCGGCTGGGCCCGTGAGCCATGGCCGCTGAGCCTGCGCATCCGGAGCCTGTGCTCCTCAACGGGAGAGGCCACAACAGTGAGAGGCCTGCATACCGCACAAAAAACAAACAAACAAACAAAAAAGACTGACAACACTAAATGTTAATGAGGATAAAGGACAACTTGAAACCTCATACTTTGTTGGAAGGAGGATAAGATGGTACTGTTGCCTTGGAAATCTGGTGGTCTTTTACAAAGTTAAACATGCATATATCCTGTCACCCTGCAGTTCCGCTCTTAATGTTTCCATTTCTCCGGAGTACATGCCAACACCCACAATAAGACTTGTACCAGAATGTGCATAGCAGCCTTATTCATAATAGCCCCAAACAGGAACCAGCTCAGTTTTACCCATTTGTACCCATACGTGGAGTATTCACGAAGCAGAATACAACTGGGAAATAAAAAGGATAGACCACCGCTAAAGCCAACAGCATGAACCTCAAAAACACTGAACGAAAGAGACCATACACATACGTGTGTCTGCGTGTATATGATGTGCAAAAGCAGGCAACACTCATCTACAGTGACAGAAGTCAGAACACTGGTTACTTTGGAAAGAAAGGGGTGACACAAGGGAACTTTCTGGGGTGACACAAATATCCTACGTCTTGTTTGAGGCATTGGTTGCACAGGTGTATGGGTTTGTCAAAATTCACTGAACTGTGCGCTTAGGTTCGGCATATTTTACTGTATGCAAATTCTGCTTCCATAAAAAGCAAACTTGCCCCTAAAAGACACAGAGAAAAAAATGCAATTCCAATAAAACTGTAACAGGTATATATGTGTGTATCTGTGTGTGTGTGTGTATAACTCAACATGAAGACTATAAAATTCATATGCAGAGAAGGACCAAAAAAGGCAAGACACTTCTGAAAAAGGTAAGGTAAGGGGACTTGACTCAACAGATAAGATGAAATATAAAGTGATGGCTATTGGGATACTGTGGTGCTGGTACAGGACGAACCCAAGAGAACATACCCGAGGGCTCAGAAACAGACCGTGCATATACGGAACCTAGAAATATGGCAGGGGGGCACTGCATATCACAGGGTGTATACAGAGCACTCATCTGCTCAGTAATCACTGCTGGGCAACTGGATATCCACACAGAAGAAAAAAGATAAACCAGAGTCCTACGTTACACCATACATCAGAATTATTCCAGATGGATGAAGAGTCTTAAGTTTGGAAGGCATAACTTTAAAACTTTGAGAAGAAAATAGGGGAAAAATATGTTAATGACCTTAAGGTAGGGAAGAACGTCTAGAATAAGATAAAAAAGCACAAACCCTAGGGAGAAAGATAAATTTATTCACGTTAAAATGTAAAACCTACGTTCTTCAAAAGATACCATCAAGAAAGTGAAAAGTTAAGATGAAGAAACATGAGGATGGGGGAGAAGACGCTGACCTCACACGTCTGACGAAAACACGCCCGGATGGTCCAGAGAACTCGCACAGGAAGAAAATAACACGAATCTCACAGAAGATCGGGCAAAAGGTGAGCCGGCTTCTCACAGAAGCGGAGACGTGAATGGCCAGCAGCCGTGGAGGAGTGATCAACCTGTAGAACCATCTGGAATTGCAAATTGCAGCTACAAGGAGACTTCGCTGCATATCCACCAAGCGGACCACACCTCTGAAGTCCTACGACACTGGGGATTTGCAAGAACCTGGAGCAATGGAAATGCTCACGCTGTGGGTGAAAGTCACAGCAGAAAGAATGAACATGGAATAAAAGCAATGTCTGAGGTAGAAAGATTATCTAGACGCAGAAAGACACTCGTAGACCCAAGGTTACAAGATTAAACAAGGAAAAAAATATATATGTACATATAGACTCCCGATCTGAGCCAGAAATAAATATATCCTGCTAAAAGAATGCTATGACAAAGGGCTGTTTATCAAGATGGGATCCTCGCCAATAATTACTTTTCTTGAACCAAAGGACACTGTTTCCTCCTGTCACAGAACATTCACATAATATGAGAACAGCCTTAAGATGGGCATGGCATCCTGTGTGTCTGCAAAGAATCACACATTTGAGGATTACATCAACACTTTAAAATCAAACAAACTCTATAGAGCCCTACGCAGCATATGTGCACCAGAGACGTATCACTTTAGAGGTGAAAACCCATCAATGGGTATCACAGCCCTATCACAGGAGGTGCTTCCCTATGGACCAGCTAAAGATTAATTCTTACCTACATTTTAAAAAGGACACTTTACCTAAAGGCAGATTTGCTATTGTCCCATTTTACTTTTTTTTTTTTAATTTTCTGATAGTCCTTTATAAGTGAACAGAGATCAAACGGTCATTCTAACGTTTGGACCAGAGCCAGGCCTGATTCTAAGCCAACACAGGAAGATGGGCAGGACCATGGACCTCACATCTCAAACATCACGTCATCACCCCCCTTAAAGTGCTTCGGAAAGTGTGCCACTGCCTAAAAGATAAACTCCAAACTGATCACAAGATGCGAAACCCTTAAAAATGTAAACTTGGCCAACCTTTCCTCTTCCTTATAGAGAAGTTACAGTCATTAACCTATTCATATTATTCCACATCAGTCACTTGTTTTATTAGCTACATTCAGTTCTGAATCCTTGAATTCCTCAGGCACTTGAGCTGGAAAGCCATGTCTACGTCTGCAAGCACGTGAGGTGCTCTACAAACCCACCAGTTGTCAAAGGGGATCGGGGGCAAAAACCACTCCCTGGGCACCGTTTCAAGGGATGGAAACCATTCATTAGAAAAGAGATTTCATTGGTGGTCCAGTGGTTAAGACTCCACGCTTCCACCGCAGGGGGCACGGGTTTGATCTCTGGTTGGGGAACTAAGATCCTACATGCCGCAGGGTGCGGCCAAGAAATTGAAAAAGAAAGAAAGAAAGACTCTGACTGGGGGTCAGAGTCTCGGAAGTGGGCCCAGGGAGCATGGCAGAGACCCTCCGAGAGCCTGCCACTGGTCAGAGGAGTTCAGGCGTTAGCTGTAAGAGAGCTTGCATTCCTTGAATCTGCCTGTCATTTACAGTATTTCTACAAATGCAACTATTAAAAAATTTTATTTTGCCATTTTAACAACAGACTTCCATAGAAAAAAGTTTCGTAAGAAGTTTCTCGATTAACCTGGGTAAACGCATTTATAAAGACCTGAGATACCAATACTCTAGAAGGGGGAAATCTTTGGGAAAACTGAAAATAGCAGTTCTACTGAAATCAGGTCTGAAAATATCAAACCTACAAGGGAATTAAAGTTGTCACACATTCTCACGTTCCAGGAAAGGGCCAGGGGGGACATACACAGCCTCCCAAGTTTCACCAGCTGTTTTCAACCCCACGTCAACGTCACGTTGGTCCCATACGATCAGGAGAGACAGCTAAGGCCCAGAGGACGGAGCTGAGTGGAGGGGTCGGAAAGGAGGGTTCACAACACCGCAGGTCACCTGGCCTCTCTCCCACGGAGGCTAAGAAGGAAGCTTGGGGCCAGTTTCTCGTGGACCCAGGGAGAAGACTGAGCAGACGCTGGACCAGGGTAGCCGGGAAAGTCTGGGATGGACTCAGGTGGACAGAGTGTATTCCTGGCAAGTCACTTAAAGTCTGCGCCTGTCCCCTTCTTGAATCTGGGTGGATGACACGCTCCCTCTGGGCTATTCTCTGGCTCCTGTGGAGGACAGGGTAGTGATAACAGTATCCTAGGGAAGCCACGACCCCTGCGATGCTCCTCACGTGCCAGGCTCCGGATCAAGCGGGCTATTCCAGCTTACCGCGGTGGCCGACCAGGCCAGCACTCTCATCACTCCACTCCGCAGGGGGAGATGGAGCTCTCACAGGCTGAAGGACCACGGAGAGCGGGGCCCTAACCACTGCACCACACTGCCCACCCCGGGCTCAAGGCCGCTCTGAGTCTGGATGAAGGGTGGGCACCAGCTGATTGTGGCCCTGGGCCCCGGGTTTGGACAGATGCTTCGCTTCGAGAGGCGGGTATCACTGTGGACACAGAGGCTACAAAGCCGCAGGTGAAAAAACTGGGACTTCAGCCCCGTTTCTGTTTCTGACTCCAAGGCCACGTTCTTCCTACTGCATTGACCAAAGGGGGCGAGTGTGACTTCGGATCCCCGAAGAGAACTCAGACAACCCCAGACACAGGGGGCACCATGGTGTGAGGCCCTCCCCGGGGGACCCTCAGCAGTAGGTCCTCGCTTTCCATCCCGAGGCTAGAAGAGGGGCCCCAGGACCCGCCTCACCCTCCCTTCTAACGTTTCTCTGTGGCCAAACGCCTCGCCCCCTCCCCACGCCCCCTAAACAACCTGTGTCACAAATAAACGCTTCTTCCCAAATGGAGTGCAGTCAGCACCGCCTTGCTCAACCTCAGATACAGAGTGACACGCGGACACGTTTCTCCGCTAGCCCGGTAATCTTATCTAAACGGGACACACGTTTCTGTGGCGTCAATTGTTCTGAGGGACTGCAGCCCATGCTGCCCCTGTGCTTCTCTCAGCTCTCACAGCCGGCTGCTCAGTGACCCGGTCCTGAAATCCGCCAGGAACCGAAAACACATTTACCAACCTGCACCAAAGACAACTTTTCCCCCTTTTGAAAGTCAGGACACCACTGGATGACCATTTAGTGTTCTCTTTTGCACTCATGTGACAGAGATATTATAAGGCTAGTTACATCACAATAAACCTGTTTCAATGACCTGAAAGAGTATCTTAAAACAGAAGAAAAAAAGACAGCTAAGGCTGAACAACTAACTTGTCATCTTGATCGTTTCCCAGTACATACCTATATGTAACTATTCATAGTTGGGACCCTTTTCCTGGGCAATATTAATCAGAATTATTTAAATACGTATATATGTGAATATACACACACAAGTGTATGTACACATACATATATACACATACCACATATATGCATTTGCGTGTCTCTGTGTATATATATCATATGCGTCCTGGAACAGCAACATCAGCAGTTATAACTGAAGCAGGGATTTGGGAAGGGCGGGGCAGGGGAGGCGGAAAAGAGCAGAGGAGGAGTGTGGATCTCCAGGCATTTCCTTTGTGACGTCTTCCTCAATACTGGACCTTCAAACCATCATAAGAATCACTGAGGGCCTACTGGATGCTAGGCAATTGTCCTCTTCCACACGTTATTTTTCCTGAATCTTTAATTTACCCAACAGCAGCTACTTGACTATCAAAAGATCTTGATCTCAAATCATCTGCACGATTTCACAACACGCTCAATGACTACTCCTGCCCTTCTGCATGGGGCACTCCAGCTCATTCGGGGTAGCCCCAAATTAACTTGTTACTTCTACGTCCATTTTGTAGTACAGCATTGCTTAAGAAAGAAAAATGGGTCAGGTTTGCCACAGAGGAGATAAGTTATAAAGTACAGGCCAAATTGTCAGGCGGTATACAAACACCTGGCTACCACAAATGATTAACGTATTTCTAATGAGAACTGAGACCAAGATGAAGATGCTTAACTCGTTAAGTCAAATTTCCTCGAGTTTTCTTAAAGGATCACAAAATTTTAATCTTAGCCTGAAGGAATAAACCATAATAACTACTTTTTTTTTATGAACAGAAATGCTAGCTGCAAATCAGGCCTGGAAATTTCACGTTTTTTAAACAGTGAGCTCTGTGCTTTTAAAACTTGTCAACTGGAGCTGCCTGAGGGAAGAACAGGCTCCTGACAAAAATCCCTGTCGCTGGAGGGTTAGGCAGAGGCTGGAGCGTCCTGGGAGCCTGCAGTGGACGGCAACTTGCCTCCACCTGTAGGACCCAAGGACTGCTGTTCACCGTCTGAGTGGAAGAGAAAAGGCAGAGGACGTACCTGAAGGCGAGGGCTAGCACCACACCTGTCCCCCGTGTCTTTGTAAAATGTACACAGCAAACTGGAGTTCAGAGCCCCCGGGGAGTCTCACCCCAGAAGAGAGCCCTCACTGGGTTAACGGTTACTCAGAGCCAACACCACGGACTTCAGAGCTGAGACAGCTACCACCCCACGTCCTCGTTTCTATTTAGTAACAATAATTCATCGAGCACCTACTAAGTGCCAGGCTCTGTGCCCAATGCACATTTTCTTCCTGGAATGCATGTATCTTTCCTCATATTCCCCCTATTTTGATTGAAGAAAGTGAGGCTCAGAACGTCCAGTGAATGCCCTGGGCTCCCAGTTAGGAAGTGGCAGTGTCAGGGTTTGAACCTGCAGCTCCACGCCCACCACCGCCATGGAGCAGCACGGCCCCTTTTCACAAAGGAACGGGGCCTGCGAAGGCTAGCGGTAGATGGCCTCTAGGGCCACACGCCAAAGAGGCCGCTTCAGTGACCACTGAGGCTGTGTGGCTGTCAGAAATGGAAGGAAAAATAAAAGGAAGCAGCTGGCCAGATGTTCCTTCCTATCCGACCACAGGGCTGGAGTTTCCGGCTGACCAACAGAGAAGCGCGGCCAGAGGAGGGGTAGTGGGCTCGGGGGGCGCCTCCAGCCGTGAGCTCTGGGCCAGGGTCTGCCAGCTCACACCGCAGCGGACCCTCCTCACACATTCTCCCGGGTCTTCACCTGCCACCACTGTCCCCGCGGCTGCCTGCCCTCCCCAAGCGCTTCCTCAAGGATGGAACCCTGATCCGACAGGTTGGGACCCCAGCACCCAGTACAGTCCGTGTGCATTAAGAGGCGCTGTGTGAACCCCCATTTCCAGCGGCCAGGTAGGGCCTGGGGGGTGATGGTCACCCAGCAGCCCGTGGCGGAAGCAATGGCAGGTGCGGGCAACTGCAGGCGGGAGCTTGTGTCTTGAAAGCCACCCCTTAAAACACAGGAGGCGAGAAGCGGAGAACTCAACTTCCTTCCACCCGTACATCCCAGGGGAGAACAGGGGCGAGATCTCCCCTCGTCCCATCGCACCCCTGCCCCGTCTCCCAGTACAGGCCAAACAGGCCCGAATGTGGCCCGGAATCTGCACCCTCAAATCCCACGAGCTCCAGGAAACGTCAAGCACAGCGACAAAACCATCGCACGCACGGGTGGAGGGGAGACGGGCGAGGGGCACGGGGTGTCGTCCCGCCGGGCTCCTCCCTCCAGAACAGCGAAAGCCCACCCAAAGCCGGACCAAGTCTCGGGTCTTCCCTGCCCCGAAAGCGCGCAGCCGCACAGCCGCCCCCTCCCGGCGCCGCGCGCCCGCCACCCGCGCACCTGCCTGCGCGCACCTGTCCGCGCACCTGCCCGCAGGCCGCCGCCCACCAGCCCCTGCCGACCCCAGCCCCACCCGCCCCGCGCTCCCTGCCCGCCCCGCGCTCACCGGCCCGTGCTCCGGCTGCTCCGGGCCCCGCGCCCCGGGCTGCGCGCTCCTGGGCCCCGGCCCCGGCCCCGGCTCCGGCTCCAGCCCGGCCCCGCCGCTTCCCGTCACGTGGACGGCCGAGGGCGGGAGCGCCAGGCCCCGACCGGCCTGCTGCCCCGCGTCGCCTGCAGACCCCGCCCCGGCCCGGGCTACGGTGAGGGGAGCGCCCCTCCGGCCTCAGGTGCCGGGGGTCTGCAGGCTTCCCGGCGCGCCTGCCTCGGGGGTCCGGGGGTAGACGCGCCGATCCCCGCGGGCGCTCGAGCGGAGCCTACCGGGCGCAGGGCGGGGTCGGTAACGCGGCGAGGCCGGTAACGCGGCGAGGCTGCCGCTGTCGGGGCCGCGCTTTCTCCTCCCCCGCGGCCTGCCGGACTCGCTCGCCGTCCTGCTTCTAGCACCGCGACGGCGCTGGGCAGTGCACCTGCCGAAGGAATGAATGAATCCATCCACCCATCCATCACTCCTGGGAAGGGCTGGACGGCGCTGCCACCTGACGAAGTCGGGCTGTAGGAGTGGACGGCTGCTGGTGGCCCCCCTGGAACCGCAATGTAGTGCTGGGCATGAGCCGCCCGCCTCCGGCCCACCGCTAGCCGCGAGCCCCAGGGGCAGTGTATTCCAAGGTGTCCGTACTGAAGCAGGGAGTCCTGGGGCTAGTTTACCCACTCCTTAAGGAAAGCCCATCAATAGCTATTCCTTTGGGTCAAGCCACAGTGAAGACTCCTAGGTTACGAACAATCCATGCGCCTCTCTTCAATATATAGTCAAAATCCAGTTTCACGATGAAAAACTTAGAAAACTCCCTCCAGAGCTGTCAGTGCTCAATTATCAGCATAAATTATAAAAAGCCCAATTTTCTCAATGATTTTCCCTGACTTTAGAGGTCCCCTGTGACCTCAGCTTTCCTCCAGCCCCTGGGGATTACAGAATAAAACCGTCCTCCAGAACCAGGAGTCATACCAGATTCTACTCTGTGGTCCTCTGCTTCAAATGGAGAAAAACAAATGACACCCCCCCCCCAAAAAGTTAAATGAAGGAAATAAAGAACCATCAGGAATTAATCTTCTATGGCCTTTTACGCCCTTCCCTTCTGAGTTCATGGCCACACATGTGCCCCAGCCCCAGACAGTGCTTCAGCCCTGACCCAATGGATCCAGTGTCACTGGCCCAGCCTCCAGGTGGGGAAGGGGTTTCCCAGAGTGCACAGCTATGTGTGCTTCAAGGACAAGTGGCGATGAATGGGCTCCCAAGTCTAGTGCAGCCAGGGAGCTGGAGAACACCAGAGTAAATACAGCCGTCTCCTCATTTTGCCCAGGCCTGTGGAGAATATGTGACTGGTCTTCAGCTCATCACTGGCCCAGCGGGAGCTTGAATCCACTCTGCGCTTTTTCATTTCAGCGCTCTACCATGGCCTGGCATGAGATTAGGTGCAGAGGTGACACCTACTGACTGCCAGCTGGACATTGGGCTAAGGGGCTCACTGCAGTGATCTCATCTAAGCCTCGCCATATCCTTATGAAGTAGG
The DNA here is from genome assembly GCF_949987515.2 of Delphinus delphis. Lineage (NCBI taxonomy): Eukaryota > Metazoa > Chordata > Mammalia > Artiodactyla > Delphinidae > Delphinus > Delphinus delphis. The sequence continues at coordinate 3,743,996 of NC_082694.2, read as the reverse complement.
CACTGCTGATTTCTGCATTGTACACGCGAATTCACAGACGCAAAGAGAAGTGAAAGGCTTCTCCCAAACTCCATGGAAGAAAAGAGCAAGGATAAGAACCCAGAACTCAATAACACCATAAATTTTTTTATACATAAAATTAAGTTTTGTTGGTTGAATGGTTTATGGAATATTTGTGTTCTGCTTTAAACAATCTAGGAGTGCAAACGTGTTAACGAAAAAGGGGAGTAAAGGAGGTAATTCAGAAATAATTATTTCCTTTTTGAAAGGATTTGCCATAAGATTCTTAAAATGGCAAACTCCACATGTGCTCATTATTCCATCTAGAAACATTTGTTCTTCCTGAACTTTCTGAGAGGTCTATTTCACATATGTCCGGCAGCGGTATGTAAGTAACTATTCCATAAATGTGCAAAGATCTGCATCAGGCTAATTCAATATTTCTCATGTTGTTTTGATTGGTCATATTTATGAATTATCAAAGTCATATTTTCAAAGGAATTATTAACTTCATTTATTATATTTACTAAATATCCCTTGGGCTCATACTACACACGTTAGAGTATTTTATAGAGTTTGAAAAAAATGGTCTAATAGATTAAGCGTTGAATAGGTACAACCGAATACTTTTAATAGTTGCTATCTACTCCCAAAACTTAACATCCTCACTTACACATAGCAGAACTGTGGCTCTAAACAGCTAAAACCACGGGTCCAAAACATGAACTGTTTTTTGTTCTATTCACTTTGAAGCATTTTATGGATGCTCAGATATAGTTGACAATACATCTGATAAAATATTCGTAAGTCTCTTAAATATTACACTGCCAACAAGAGGAATCAACACCCCAGGTTCTCAGTTTATATCGTGTTCACGATTCATTCATTCAGTAGACACTTACTGAGTACTTAAGTACAAGCGCTGTGCGCGCCAGGGACCGGGCGGAGATTCCAAGGACACATATGTACCCTGCCCCAGAGGAGCTCATAGCCCAGTGAGGTGATGATGCCAGGCAGGGCAGTATTTGTTCGTTTCCCTCAGCTTTGTTCTTGTCGACTACAGGCACCAAATAAAAATGTTAATGAAAACCTCATGATGTTTGAGTGAAGGGAAAATTCTCATAATAAAACTTAAGCATTTATGGTTACTATATAAAACTCACAGATAATACTGTAGCAGGAATAAACTTCAGTCTACAAACTTAAATATGCAACAAATGGAATTTTTTCTGTAACTGAGCTTTATTTCTACTTTAAGCCCCCACTCGGCTGCAGTGACAATAATCTTATCAGCGGAGGCCGGCCCCCTTCCTCAGGACTGTGTCTGGTTAGGGAATTTGTGAAGTACCAGGGGTGAGGAGAAGCGAGAGAGGTCAGGTCCTCGCATCCCTGGTCCCCACACGGATTCTGACATGCTCTTGGGCCACTCTGGGGTTTGGTTTTCAGTCTTTTGGTTTTGGTGCTGACAGGCCTGACCCTTCCAATCACGGTAAAGGCCTGGCTTGAAGGTACCTGTAGCTTCCTTATTTCGATGTGACAGGAGTCTCTGTGAGGTGGTCTTTCTGCCTGGACACGTTTGAAACATAACCTTAGAACTTGTTAGAAACGCAAATTCTCCCTGCCCTATTTCCTACATCAGAAACTCTGATTAAAACACAGCAGACCACATGTTCTCGTAGGCTCCACTCTTTAAGCCTCTGCCCAGGATGGAGCCGGGGCAGGCGTTACCAAAGACATAGTCTCTCCTTCCCTGGAGCAGGGAGGGGTGTTAGAACCGAATTCTACTCCCTCCTCTCTGACTCTTGGTTTTTTCCTTCTGCCCAAGGGACGCTCTCTCTATCCTGAGATGTTTGTTTCAGAGGTACCATGAGTTATCTTAATGGCTTTAGTTTTAAGCAGGGAAGTGCTTTTAGCTTTAAACTGGAAAATATCGGCAGAGAAAAAGCGCACAGATCTCACCTGCCATAAAACATTTTTGCTGATGAAGAGCTTGAGGCTTCAGGTTAAGTCCTGAAAACCACAGGGAGAAAGAACACAGCAAGAACCGGTAACCCCATTTTCAGGCTCTTAAATTCTTTTCCCCCACCTACACCACCGTCCTGCCACCTCTCTCCCCTGATGACAGTCAACAGGCTACAACAAATGTCCGGGTAGATAGAGGTAACAGGCAAGGGACTTTCCCTGCTTTGGCTCCAACTTCACAACACTGTGAGGTGGCGTTATCATTCCCATTTCACAGCTGCGGAAGCTAAACAAAAGTGCGGCCGTGTCCCCGGCGCTTCTCAGACGTTATTTTCATGTTTGAGCAGTTTCATTCCGAGTATTATTTCAGGGAATAAATACTTGAGTGCCTACTATGTGCCAGGCGGTGGGGTTTCAGGTAATTAAACCCTCTGGCCTTACACCATATTGAAGGAAGATTAAGAAACAATAAAACGGTTAATAAAAGAAACCCGAGACGCTCCCCACGCCATACTTGGGATAACGTCTCACCCGCGCCGTCTTCCCGCGAGGCCATCCTGGGGCTCCCATTGGTCTCTGCCCCTGACGTCACAGGAGGCGCGACCGGGCGCCAATGGTGGGCCGCTCCGTGAACTTCGCCTTTCCCTCTCTTCCCGCCAGACTGGAAACGCCAATCGTTTCCTCGGCAGAAAGACCTTTCACTTCTTTCGCCCCCGGGGGTATTCCCCGGCGAGACCCCATTCGGCGCCCCAGCCGACCCTGAGAGGCGGAACGGGACGAGCGGCGCAGCCAGAGTGACGGCACACCCGAGGCCGCCGCGCCGGACGGGACGTCACTTCCGGGACGCTTCCTCGCGGGGCCTTGTGGGTAGCCGGCCGGGGTCTCCTGGCGACGATGATGGCGGGGGATGTGGGCGGTCGCAGCTGCCCCGATTCGGAGCTGTTGCTGCACCCGGAGCTGCTGTCCCAGGAGTTCCTTCTTCTCACCTTGGAGCAGGTGCGGCGCGCCGGGGCGGGCGGGCCTGCTTGGGGGAGGCGCTGGGACTTGAGCTCGCCCCGGGGAGTCCTCGGCGGCGCCGGACACACCCGCCGCCGGCACGTCGGCACGTCTGCCGCCAGGTCGAGCTTCTCTCCGCCCCGCTCGGGCCGGCCGGGTCTCCTCACTACCCTGTCCGGGAGAGAGACGTCCTCAGAATATCAGGAACTCCCGGGAGTTAGGACTTACGTTTTTGGGTCCTGGTGACTCGGAAAGGGGAGTCCAGGCGACCCCCGCGGCCTGGATGTAAGCAAGAGCCTCCGAAGAGAGGGGCTGGGGTAGGTCGTAGAAGAACGGGAAAGACGGCTGGCGGTCCCCGACTGCCAGGGCTGGAGGGCATCGGAGAAATCGACTGTTCTCCACTCTCACTGCGTTCAAAGATGGGGAAACTGAGTCCCAGAGAAGTGGCATCACTTCTGTGAGGTCACACCGTTGGTAGATGGTGCAGACAGGCGAACTGGCTCTCAGTGCAGCGTTTGCTCTTTTTCAGCTGGTGTGGCCTCTGATAGCAGAAGAGAAATAAGACCAAAGAAGTGATGAGTTTTGTTCAAAGTGGTAGAGAATTACCGAAAGCTTTTGAAGGGGTTTAAGTAGCATGTTTTGTTGTTTTTCTTGTGTTTTTTTCCTCCCTCGGTACTGTTGCTCTGGTTTTCTCAAGCTCCCCTGCTAAGTAGATTATTTTAGGGATGTCAGTTACCTTTCTTACCTGTGGTTCTCAAACTTTTTAGGTAGGTCACAGTCACCCCGGAGCTTGTGAAAGCACAGACTGCTGGGCTTCGTATCCAGAGTTTCAGATTCAGTAGTTTGGGGTGTGGCCTGGAAGTTGCCATTTTTAACGAGTTCTTGCTGCTGGTCCAGAGACCACAGTTTGAGAATCACTGTCCTGGGGCAGTGCTTCCCTAACTAAGGTGTTTATGGATTCCGTAGGAATGTTGTCCAAGAGAAGCCCTAGCGTTTCCCCGTTCTTCTGAGTGAGTACAGGTGACACTTGATAATAAAGAATGGTCCAGTATGAGAGATAAAAGAAGTAAAATTTGTGCTTTAAAATTTTGAAGAACAAAAGGAAAGGGGATCAATTTATCCGAGGGCAGATTGGATTTGTTTTGTCAGTTCTAAGCACAAACGTTTCCACGCCTTTCTGAATTGTTGAGCCCACAATCTCCTTTCCATCCTTATTTTCCTTCCTAAATCCAACTCTATCCGTAACTGCTCCTATGTGTCTGCTGTATGTTTTCTGTTGAGAATGAATCGGAAAGTGAGGTGATGCAGAGAGGGATAGTTGGACGATGACTGGGAGCCATTGAAAGGACTGGTACAGACATGAGGGGCCGCTTGTTCTAGTGTGTGCTGTTATCAGGACCATCATCAGTAAGGGGAATGCAGCTTCCATCCGCAGAGCCATTGAAGTCTGGGTGGTGAACTTCAGTTTAAGAAGCACTATTAGGGAAACATGGGGAATAATATACAGGGTGAGACCTCCAGCCCGCTAATCTGATCATGATAGTAACACTCCAGATAACTTTTTGACAGGATGTAGTAATTGTTATCATTGTTTGTTTTCTTTTGTCTGGTCTCCCCAGAAAGTCCCTCATTTTCAGTTTTGTTCATAGATTAAGATGCTGCTACTGGAAATGGTCTTTATGCCTCCTGTGTGGGCTGAGCAGTGTGGACAGCTGTCCTTGTCGCACTGAGGACATATGACCGCTGTCTTTAAGATGAAGCTGAACCAAAACTTTGAAGAGCTTAGTGTCTCTGTAATACTGTTTCTTGCAGTATCATATAGAATGTTAGGCATATGTCTAAACGTGAAAATGGTTTTATACTTGTAATTTAAGCAGTTGTGTTTTACCCTGTTAGGTGGGCAGTTGGTTAGTTATTAAAATGAGAGATGTTGTTTTGAAATTACTTTTGTTTCCTTTTTTACAGAAGAACATAACTGTTGAAAATGACATGAGAGTAAACAAAGACAGTCTGACCGATCTTTATGTTCAGCATGCAATACCACTGCCTCAGAGAGATTTGCCAAAGAATAGATGGGGGAAGGTGATGGAAAAGAAAAGAGACCAACATGAGATAAAAAATGAGACGAAAAGGTACTTTTCCGTCGTTCTGGTTACCGTCTTATCTTATATGACTAAACAATTTTGCTTTTCTTTTTTCCCCAGATAAACTTAGGTAAACAATATTGACTCAGCGACTGTTTATTGAGTACCAGGTACTGTGCTGTAGCCTGAATAAAACTGACAGAATTCCTTGCTCATATTTTAATTGGGAGAAACACAATAAAAAAGTTAAGTAAAATACAAGGTATGCTACATTGTGGTAAATGCTAAGGGAGAAGTGAAACAGGGAAAGGGATGACAATTTACCTAAAGTGGCCAGGAACAACTTCACTGAGAAGTGACATTTCAGTAGAGAGACCTGTAGAAAGTGGAGGGCAAGCCAGCGTCCCAGGCCGAACCTGAGAACCTGGTCAGGAGTGTGTCCACACGATGTGCCAGGAACAGCCCAGAGGCCATCAGGCTGGGCAGGGAGAATCAAGGGCAGAGCAGGGAAGGAGGTGCACAGGGGTGAGTGCAGGAGGTGGTCAGTCGTAAGAACCTTGGCTTTGCTCTGAGATGAGAGCCATCGGAGAATTTTGAGCAGAGTGATGACACCATCTGATGTACATTTTAAGAGGTTTACTTTGGCTGCTGTACTGAGAAATGATTTAAGGTTGGGGGAGGGGAATAGGGAAACCACTTAAGGGGTTGTGCTGTAATCCTAGCAGCAGATGGCAGTGACTTTGACTGAAGTAGTGGACTTGGTAAGAAGCGGTTGGGGTCTGGATGTGTTTTGGAGGCAGAGCCAATAAGATTTGTTGAATTGTCAGAAAAAAGTGGTGTCAGATAAGACTCTGAGGTCTTCGAATAAAATAGAAATGAAGAGATGGTCGTGTAGCTTCAGGTATACTATTTTAAAGTTTTAAATTCCAGAAAATTTTTCATAAAACCACAAGCAAATGAATTTCCTTTTATAAAGAAAGTTACATTTAACTAATCAGTGTAGCTGGTTAGTGAGGACCAAGTATCCTAAGATCCCTGAATGGGCTAATTATTTCTTTTCTTGTGTCTGTTTATCACAAGTGGGTGCTATTGATTAATTGCTGAATTTCTTTTCAGAGCCTTACTATCACAGGCAGTGCACTAGAGAAAGTGGGGGAAGATGGAGTGAGAGGGCTGGGTGAGGAGAGCGCGGGCTCTGAGTTAGTGGCTTTAATCTCTAGGTACAAAGAAAAATTCATGACTGATAGGGAGATCGTTCCCCAAGTCTGAGAATAGTTGAAGAACGTAACGTGTGCTCATCTGCGTATAGTCTTTTGGAGAACAGATGTGTGTGCAGTGTCACTGTTGGTCAGGAGCACATTCAGTTCAGGGTGAGCATCACTTTAACTCCGTGGTTACAGGCCGTGTATTAGTGTTAACTGTTGTAAACCTGTGAATTATGCCGTGTATACCTTTAATTTATTTTTGCTGACTCTTGTTAAGAAAGTATTTTCTTCTTGACCTGCACATTCAGGCACATGGTCGTAAGCAAAGCTTTCAATACTATTATGTTTTACTTCCTATGGTAATCCCTCTTAATTCCTCTATATCATTTTGGAAAGGGTCTTTGACTGTTTGTAAACATCACAGTTTGACTCTCAAATCAGAGCATTAAAGCTGGAAGGATCTAAGAGACCATCAGGCCTTTTTGAATTGCTGATGCTTTTCCCGGAGGAGCTGAGCTCCAGAGGGGCTCCGGTGTCCCCCAGGGCACACCACGCAGGCCCGGCTCTCGCTGCAGCGCTTCTCCAGCTTCAGCGTGGTCCTGAGTCTTAGGCCGGCCTCTCCCCAGCCGGAGTGTCCTGCCCTCAGTCCTGCTGTCTGTTCCCCTCTGAGGTGGCAGTGGGTGGACATTGAGCTTGTTTTTCATCTTCTACCAAATGGTGTTCACTGGTGACCTAAGAATTGGTGAGTCTGGCCAGTCACCTAGGATCTGGGTAAAATGCAGATTCTGCATCGGTGCAGGTCACAGCCCAGGTGCTGCGTTTCTTTTGAGCTCCGAGATGGTGCTGAAGCTGCTGGCCCCTGAGCAGCAGAGCTGAAGTGCTCTTCCTGATGACTCAAGTTCTTTTACCATGTTTATTTTAAATAAACAGATCATTTGAGGTATAATTAATAATGAACAAATGAATGCTTTTATTATTCATCTTTATGATTAAGAGTGGAAGTTAGGTTTTCGGAAGCTAAATGTGAAGACCTGCCAAGTTATAAACTTAAAATTATACAAATGTTACAGTTAGTTTAGAAGATGCCGTGGCTTTAAAGACCTTTAATGAATGGAGTAGGATGTCCTGTCCCGTTGTTTGTAGACTGCCATTATGGTAGTTTAGTATAGTTTTATAATCTGTTTCCTTTCTAAATAATCATTGATACATGGGTAAGATAACCCTATCAATAGGATGGTGATTTTTAAAAATTAAAAAAAAAATTTTTTTGTTACTAGGAAATCCTGTTTTAAGTTTTGGGGTTAGTTGGTGGATTGATGCTTTAAAAATAACTATGTACACATGAAAGGTAACTTTAAATTTTTGTCAATAAATATTTTAAACTTAAAAGCACTGGAAAATTATCATTTCACTTAAACTAATCATAGAAAACTGCATTTCTTGCAGTCCTATTTCCAGTAGTCCTACTTAGAATAGATTAGTCTTATCAATAAATCTTTTTCGGTCATTGTTTTACCTTTGAGTCCCAGGGAACTGGTTTGCTGTCCAGAGGGTATTTTTCATGACACATCTCTCCGATTTCAGGAGTAGCACTGCAGACGGGTTTCGGAAAAGACCCCTCATCGTGTTTGACGGGAGTTCAACAAGTACAAGCATAAAAGTGAAGAAGACGGAGAACGGAGACAATGACCGACTCAAGTCCCGGCCTCAGGCCGGTGCTACCAGTAATGCCTTTCGAAAATTGTCAGATTCCTCTTCAGGTGTTTCACCCCTAATTTTGTCTTCCAATTTGCCTACGAACAATAGAATGGAACACAGTAATAATGACACTAAACAGAACCATGACTTAACACATAGGAAAAGTCCTTCCGGCCCTGTGAAGTCGCCGCCTCTGTCGCCTGTAGGCAGTACTCCGGTGAAGTTAAAGCGCGCCGCTCCCAGGGAGGAGGCCGAGGCCGAGGCCGCGGTGAGTGTGGACAGGACGTGTAATCGTTCTCCAGCCCGGCAGTGAGCCGGCTCACTTGTGCACCTCGTTTCTCGTGTGTTTGAGTCCTGGACTCCATGATGATAAGCTAATGTTTCTTAAAGTGCACTCAGTTTATTTCTGCTTAAAATGTGTAAAGAGAATGTCTCTTAGGCCGTTTTCCTAGATTTTCCTCACTTAGATCCTTTAACTATCTTGGAACTAAAAGAGAGAAATAGTCCTTTGTTAGCAAGGCTTAGAACATTAACTCAGTTGCCCAGGGTCGCACATTTATTAAGTAGCATTTTAGAGCTTGACCTTAAGTCTGTTTTGCACTTACCTTGAAATCACACCAGCATCTCTAGGAGTTACCCCTTGCCTCCTCCACCCCTCACACGTGCCTGTCTTTAGAAGGCTGGAGTCTCCTCTGTTGCGCTCTAGTAGACTTAGCATTTGGATGCCTGGATTTCGTACGGCAGATTGCTGTAGTTACCGTGGTTTATTTTGAGTTTAATTGAGATTTTACATATCTATATATATTTGATCTTCCCATAGTCTTCTCAGAAAAGTGATTTCACTTTTAAACATCCAGCAGTTTTATAGCTTTTATTCCTTATTTTAGTTCATTCAGGCTGGTATAACAAAAAATACCATTGACTGGTGGCTCAAACAATAAACACTTATTTCCTACAGTTCTGGAGGCTGGAAGTCCAAAATCAAGGTGCTGGCAGGTTCAGTGTCTGGTAGGGCCCACTTCCTGGTTCAGAGTCAGCTGCTTTTCACTGTGTCCTCACATGGCAGAAGGGGCAGGGGAGCTCTCTGGGGTCCCTTATGGGGGCACTAAACCCCTTCATGAGGCTCCACCCTCATGACATAAGCGCCTCCCAAAGGCCGCGCCTCCCAAAGGCCCCGCCTCCAGGTACCATCACATGGGGGATTAGGTTTCAGCACAATTCTGAGGGGACACAAACATTCCATCCATAGCATTCCTGTAAGTATACTTTGGCTTTATTATCATCTTCAAGTTGTGTGTCAAAGGGAGCAAAACACTGAGTGGTTCAGACCTTCTAAAATAGCAGACCTGGGGCTTCCCTGGTGGCGCAGTGGTTAAGAATCCGCCTGCCAATGCAGGGGACACGGGTTCAAGCCCTGGTCCAGGAAGATCCCACATGCTGTGGAGCAACAAAGCCCGTGCACCACAACTACTGAGCCTGCGCTCTAGAGCCTGCGAGCATTAACTACTGAAGCCCATGTGCCTAGAGCCCGTGCTCCGCAACAAGAGAAGCCACCACAATGAGAAGCCTGTGCACTGCAACGAAGAGTAGCCCCCGCTTGCCGCATCTAGGGAAAGCCCGCGCACAGCAACAAAGACTCAACGCAGCCAAAAATTAAATTAATTAATTAATTAAAAAAAAATCTAAAATAGCAGACCCTGGAGAAAGCAAGCTGCTCTGTATCTGAACCGCCCAAAGTTCTCGTGTTAGTTCTTCACTGACTCCTTCCAGCAACCCTGTGAAGGAGGTGCAATAGCTTTTCCCCTTTCACAGATGAGGGCAAAGAAGCTTAAATAACCTAAATGACCTTGTCCAGGTTCCAGAGTCAGTAAGTGGCCAGCCTGCAGTTTGAATCCAGGTCTGTGTGGCCTCAGCGGACGCACTCCTGACGGCACCGTGCTGCCTCTGCCCGCACCCGTCACTCCTGTGGGGTGAGCGGGACAAGCAGTCCAGACCGTGACTATTGGGATAAGAGTGAGCTTCGAGGAGTTTTTCCCCAGTCTCTTGGAAAGCATTTTTCTATCCAGAAAGCTTTTACTGTTTCAGAGGTGTGATTTTTTTCTCTTTTAAATCTTGTATTAAGGTCTTAGATTGTGAGGTTGGGAGGAGATGGGCTCGGCAGGGAGGAAGCAGGTTGGGAGCAGTCAGTGGTTCTCAACTCCGCATGTGCCTGAGGTCACCTCGAGGGGCTTCCAGAAAACCTGGCCAGAGCCGGAGCCTCGTCCCAGCCCCCTCCCGTGGCCGCTGACTGAGTCGGTTCTGCGATAGGGCCCAGGCCTGGGCATGTTGGTTAGTTGGTCAACTTTACCGTGGGTGAGTCTGCAGGGTAAACATCTGAGAACCACAGCTGGCAAAACGGGAGCCCGGGGCTTGCCTTATTTCCTCACCTTCCCCACCAGGTGGCAGCAGTGCCCCACCGTTTCTGCCTCGGTGGTCAAGCTTGGTGGTTTAAAATGTGCCTTTTGGGTATTCTCTGACATTTCTGCAAGTGTAAACTGACTTCTTCTCATGTCTTTTCAGAATAACCTGAAGCCCCCAGAAGCAAAGAGGAAGATACAGCATGTTACGTGGCCGTGAAGGAAAGTTTCCAAAAACGTAAATATAACTGTAACTGTAGTTTTTCAAACAAGTTCACATTTACTGACAGTATTTACAGAGATCCTGATTATTGTGGAATTTTCTTAAGAGGTTTAAATTAGGTTCAAAAAAATAAAGTCCTTTCCTTTCCTTTTTCCCTCCTTTTCCTTCCTTTGGGGGGAAGAAATCTTGCCTTTCATGCTCCAATTAGGAAACAATCTTTTTAAACAAATGATTTAGTATAAATCATTTATATTGGCCCTACTCAATTAGCTGCAAGTCTGGTATAAAGCATTTGATGAATTTTAGGAATTATTCGCATTAGTCTCTTTTGGTCTTTGGGGAAATTTGAGGTTTTTTAAACTCGGATATTTTAGAAGTTCACAATTTTCATTTCTTTTCCCAAGCAAAAGAAAATAACAATTCATTGCAATATTCTAGTGAATTCTGCCAGACTCCTCCTCAAGGTTCCCCGTGGAAAGCTGTCCAGATATACAGATAAAATGGCTGTTCTTTAAGTGCTCATGTTGCCTCTTTCCCTAAAAATCAGAAGGGGAACCAGTGCTTGCTATCGCTCCTTCCCTCTAATTGTGAATTGACTTCTTGTGAGTAGACCGGCCCAGCCCTTGGACGCTCCTGTCATGTGGCAGCCCTGCCCCTCTTCTCGCGGTGGCTCTGACCTCCCTCTCAGCTCCTGTATCACTCTCTCCTGGGAGCTTAATCTTTTCCAAATGAGGCCGACTTCAAACTCTTCAGGGGAAGTAATCACTTTAGAGGTGGTACCTGATGGCAGAAAGCTTACAGGATAGGAAGGGTGGGTAGAATTCTAGAACCTGAGAATCCAGGAAGCCTGGCAGTGAGGGGAACTCAGCGCGTGTGCAGTCTGCAGAAGGGGGTTTGCTGAGTCGGAGGTCACGAGAGAGCAGCGTGGGGGCAGGGCCCGGCACCCGCGGAGGCACTGCTGAGGTTTCGTTGGTGTTAAGTGGTGTCACTCCAGTTGTGTAGCAGAAGTCAGGTTCACGAGTTCTGGTGTCCACTTGCTGCTGTGTATTTCTAACCAAGGCCAAGGGTACTTTATACTCTTCCCTCGTATGACTGATCTCCGAATGGGGTTTGCCTTTCAACACTTTTTAGAGCAATCCATTCCTTTTTTGATATGTTAAAACAAGCATTTTAGTTCAGCTGTTGAATAGCCTTACAAAAAATTAATTCAGCCTTGCAGGTAAGTACTGTACTAAAACTTTAACCCTACAGTTTTTAGCCTTTCTGTCTTTATCCAGACTATAAATCCATACCGGTAAGACGAAAATGAAAGACACTGAGTGTGGCATAAGTTGTTAATGTTATGCTAAATTGTTAAATGTTTGGTTGTCTGCAGGGCTGATATTTGGAATATTGTTGAAGGACAGCCATAATCCTATACACAGCTGTGTGTTAAGGGAGCTTTTAAAAGTGCAGATTTCAGGGTAGAATGACAAAGTATATTCTACATTCTGTTGTCTCTTCTGCTTCCATCTGCATTTCTCTCTTAGTTAAGAGAGAGTTAGCCATTTGACAGTTTTAAGTCAGTGGAAACTTGTTTTTAGTTACTCAATAAAATTAGTTTTTAATTTGTATATTTAACTTACAGAGTAGGTTGGTAATAACAGCTGAACTGTGTAACATTGTTGCTTCAAATTGAAGTTTATATTATGAACATTCAGAATCAGTGCTCATATAGCAGCATATTATTGAGCTATTTTGAGTTTGAAAAGTGGAGAAGCCTCAGCCCTGTGCCGTGTGTCACGTACACTGACATCCGAGCGCTAGGCCTCCTCGCGGTGCGCGGACACAGCTCCGTGGGCCACGGTAGGGATCCGAGGTGGTGCTCTGTGGGCTTTAGAGCTTCCACGGCCTTGGCGTGAACGGCGCACACCTGGACCCCCCCTCGCTCCCTAGCGTGGGCTCATCTGGTGGCTTGGAGCCCTTCCTGGGGTCAGCGAAGGGCAGTCGGTCGAGTCAGGTGGCTCCCAGGGAATAGGCATGTGTCCACTTCCTGCCCTTAGCAGCTGGTCCTGTTCTTCCCCCCCCCCACACTTTGTTCTCTGTTTTCCTTTCTCTTACTCTCCCCTCCCCCACAGCTCACTTTCTCTGCTCCTTCTCCGTCACCCTGCAGACCCTGAGCTCCAGGCTTAGGTTTACAAGTTGTGTTGCTCGGCCCGCTTATCGCTGGGGCCGGGGCTAGGCGAGCGCCGTGCTTCTTGAGGACCGCAGACGCTGCTGCGGGGGTCTGCGAGTCTCAGGGCCCTGCGGCACCGGGCGCTGAATTGCCGCAGCGGCTCTGGAGGCGGGGTGGTTTACCAGGGCGGCTGCCAGGCGCTCTGCAGGGCTGGCTCAACTACTGCTGGGAGGCTGTGGTATTTCTGCTAGTATTAAAATTCTTCATGATTGCAGTTATTGTTTGAAAGAGTGTTTTGGTTAACTTAAGTTTTGAGAGGTGATGCTAAAACTGATCTAGAGACTCATTTAATAGCAACAACCTGTTAAAAACTTACATTAAGTGAAACTGCCAGTGGATTAAATCATATGTATGTAAGAGCTTCCTTTGTTTACTACTGTGGGACCTCAGTAGTTCTGAGGCTCCAGAACGGTCACAGCGTTTGTAAGTGTTGTGCTCTTTCCATTAAATGCCTGTGCAGGTTTTGTAATTCGGTACAGAAAGGTTAACCTTGTAATGTACATTTTTGTATGTAAAAAGTCTTTTAAGGAGCCTTATCCTTATTTAAATAAAAGGAATAAAATTATTGAGTAGGTTTCTCATTCACAAAAAAATAAAATGGAAACACACTCTGTAGTGATTTGATCTCTTTCCATTTCACTAAACTATGTCAAAAAGTGTTGTTTATTCTTTATAGTACGGCCTTCTGTGCCCAGGTCAGTGGGGCTCAGCCCTGGTGCCAATAGTCCAGCCGCGTCTTGGGCCTGCGGGAGGTGCTGGGTCGCCAGGGCAGCCTGCTGTAGGGAGGCCTCCTGCGCGGCTGACTCGCTGGCGGCCACTGCACTTCGTGGGGTGGAGACACAGTCCCCCGGGCCTGTCCTGTGCAAGCTTTCCTACCAGGGGGGCACTGGCCAGAGGTTCGGTCGGGGGGTTATTTGTGTTGGGAGTGATCTTGAAAAGGTTAATGTTTTTTACTGGTATCTTAAAGTTGGAGACTGAAGCTCTAAATTAACTAATTAACTTGGAAAAGCCTCCGGTAACTTTAATACCTTGAACTTAAAAGTAGATCTTTCATTTTTTGTCTGGACAGAAGAGACGAAAAAATCTCATTTCCATTTAGATCGTTTTTTACTAAAGTGCCCTTTGCTGGCTCACGTGCTCTGTGCTGTGGCGCTGAACTCGGTTGTCTTCCCTACTGAGGCAGGAGAGTTAAAGACGTGCGTTAGCAAGTTCCTGCTCAGTGAATGACAGGAAGAAAATCAGTCACGAAACAGTTGAGGGATGGGGGGAGGGCGAGGAGTGGTTAGGGAGGGCCTCCGAGAAGAGATGATGCTTTAGGGAAGGCGGTTTTGGAAAGCTTTCCGGAAGAGCTTCCTGTTGGCGGTGGGTTTTAAAGGGCTGCATGGTCTTTGTTGCTTCTCCCGTCGAAGGCGGAGTCCGTGTCCCCTGCTGGGTGTGGCCTGGCCTGGTAGTTTGTGTTGATCAAACTGGTGCTTCTCACTCGTGGAGCCCTGCAGCAGCCGTGGGAAAAGGCTGTGGGAGAAACGTGTCCCAGCCAGCAGCCAGCACTAACCCCCAGACCTGGGACCGCTCGTCACCCTTCCCCACTTGCTGCCAGGTGAGAGCAGCCCAGGCAGCTGACTCGGAGCCATGAGGGAGCAGAGTGAGGGGTGTACAAAGCCACCAGGTGTTGGAGTGCTTTGCTCCTGGCCCTGGATAACTCAGATGCCAGCCAGGGGCAGAGTGGAGCCCTGAGGCTGGACAGGATTTCACGGCAGAAAGGCTGGTGTGGCTAGGATCAGTGAGAGACTTGGGACGCTAGTATGAAATGACCCCAAAGCAGGGGGCCAGGAGCCAGGTTACACAGGACTTAAACGGGCCGTGTAAGGACTTCGGATTTGATTCTAAGAGCAACTGGAAGCTCTTTGTTAACTGTGTTCAGACTTAACCAAGCGTTCAGTTTAATCAGAAGACTGAAATAAGACTAGTTCAATAAGTATATATAATAGCCCTAAACATTTTTTTATCTAGTAAAATTATCTAAGTTTTTGTTTTAGCATATTTGAATTAAAATATTCATTTTAAAAATATGGCTAATAGAGCTTCCGTGGTGGCGCAGTGGTTGAGTCCGCCTGCCGATGCAGGGGACACGGGTTCGTGCCCCGGTCTGGGAAGATCCCAAATGCCGCGGAGCGGCTGGGCCCGTGAGCCATGGCCGCTGAGCCTGCGCGTCCAGAGCCTGTGCTCCGCAATGGGAGAGGCCACAGCAGTGAGAGGCCTGTGTACTGCAAAAAAAAAAAAAAAAAAAAAAAAATGACTTAAGTACAGAAACTAAAAAGTGTAACACGTTTAAAATTTTTTTATTTTGATTGAGATATCATAAAATACTATGACTTTTAAAAGTCTTATACAGCTCAGTGAATCTACATATATATGTATTTATGAATATATGTATATAAAAAAACACTGTCCAGATCAAGATACAGAGCAAGGTTGGCAAACTTTCTGTAAAGGGTCAGATAGTAAAAATTTTAGGCCTTGTGGGCCATGCAGTACATAGATGAATGGCCATGGCTGTATTCCAGTATAAATTTTTAAGAAAACAGGTGGTAGGCAGGATTTAGCCTGTGGGCCAACGATACACAGAACGTTTCTTCTAATTTGATAAAAGTCTTGCTTAATGTAAAGGATTATCAAAGAACTGTATTATTTTAGAGCCAGTCAGAAATATTGTGCATTGCAGTGATTCCACTGATAGAGGGTGGGTGGGTGGGTGCGGGGTAGGCAGAGGCAGGTGTTGTGTGTGGTGGGACCAGAGGCGGGTGTGGCAGCTCAAGCCGTGGTTCGCGTTCCAGATGTTTCCTTTTATCTTTGGCTTTCAGCGTTTAGACTGTGATGTGTCTGATGGATCTCTCTGCATTTTTCCTGCTTTGAGTTTGTCATGCTTTGTGGATGTGTTTTTATTTTATTTTTTTGGCTGTTCCCCAACCAGGGATCTTACAGCGTGCCGGATCTTAGTTCCCCAACCAGGGATCAGACCTGTGCCCCCTGCAGTGGAAGTGCAGAGTCCCAACCACTGGACCACCAGGGAAGTCCTGGATGTGTATTTTTAGATGAATGTTTTTAATTGAACTGGGGGGAAGTTTCTGGCCATTAATTCTTAACCATTTTTTCTGTCCCTTTTCTCTCTCTCCCTGGTGTTCCCATTATGCATATGTTGCTTCATTTAGTGATGTCCACATTTCTCTGTTCATTTTCCTTTATTCTCTGTTTTTCAGTTTCATAATCTTTGTTGATCCATCTTGAAGTTCACTGATTTTTTATCTTCTCCCAAGTCAAATCTACTATTGACCCCTCTAGTGAATTTCTTCATTCTGGCTAATATACTTTTCCACTACAGAATTTCCACTTGATTCTTTTTTTTTTTTTTTTTTTTTGCGGTACACGGGCCTCTCACTGTTGTGGCCTCTCCTGTTACGGAGCACAGGCTCCGGACGTGCAGGCTCAGCGGCCATGGCTTACAGGCCCAACCGCTCCGCGGCATGTGGGATCTTCCCAGACCAGGGCGTGAACCCGTGTCCCCTGCATCGGCAGGCAGACTCTCAACCACTGTGCCACCAGGGAAGCCGTCCACTTGATTCTTTTCTATCATGTTTATTCCTTTTTGGTTATTCCCTGTCTGATGAGTGATTGTTCCCACGCACATTCCTTCAATTCTGTAAATGTGGTTTCCTTTAGTTCTTTGAGCATGTTTTTTTCGTTTTTTTTTTTTTTTTGGTTTTTTTGGTTTTTTTGGTTTTTTTGGTTTTTTGTCTGTGATGGGTCTTCATTGCTGTGCAAGGGCTTTCTCCAGTTGCGGCGAGCAGGGGCTACTCTTCATTGCGGTGCGCAGGCTTCTCATTGTGGTGGCTTCTCTTGTTGTGGAGCACAGGCTCTAGGCACGTGGGCTTCCGTAGTTGTGGCACGAGGGCTCAGTAGTTGTGGCTCGTGGGCTCTAGAGCGCAGGCTCAGTAGTTGTGGCTCACAGGATTAGTTACTCTGCAGCATGTGGGATCTTCCTGGACCAGGGATCGAACCTGTGTCCCCTGCATCAGCAGGCGGATTCTTAACCACTGCGCCATCAGGGAAGTCCCTCTTTGAACGTGTTTATAACACACGTTCAGCAGTGTTTGGTTGGAGGATCTGTGTAAGCACCTTGAGCTAGTTAAGACCTCTGCTCTTTGCTGAGGAGCTCGTGTGGCTTGGAGAATGCTTTCAAGTCTGTTCACGTCCCACTCTGACTGCTCTTGAGTGGGTGGGTGCAGACCAGTCCATGCCCACAGTCTCCTGGCCTAAGTGGGAGCCCAGGACAGCTCTTCTCAGCTCTTTCCCCAGTTCTTTCAGTTAAACTTCAGACCTGCCTGCCGTTTGGCTTTTTGCTGTTCGTATCATGGAGCCACCAGCCCCCTCTTGACTGCTCGCCACCAAGGTCTCTGTTGTTTTTGACAGTCCCCTCCGGCAGATTTCTCCATTCTTGGTACGAAATAGTGCCCTCCTGCAGAGGTTCACAGAGCTGCCAGTTCACAGAGCCTGCCTCCCCCCTGGGGCTGGACAGTGTTGGCTTCTCCTAGAGTTAACACTCCTTCTCCCAGGTAGGTGCTGGGGAAGTGTCGGGGTGGGGGGACTGGTAGCCCCTGGTCTTCTCAGACTGCCCCTCTGGATGTGGAACCTCCACCGCATGAGAGGTTGGGGCCCCGGAATTCTCAGCCTGTCACCCCTGGGGCAGAGCCCTCAACCATAGGAGCCCTTCCCTTCCGGGCAGCACTAACCTGGAGCAGGGCTTCTGTCACGTGACACTGGGGAGCGGGGGTAGGGTGGGATCAGCTGGGGCTCAAATGCCACAGACTTCACTGGTCTCGTTAACATGCAGTCGAGTTTCCTGAATAAATGTTTCTCCATGTGCTGTATGCTAGGAACATTTTCAGAGACTTTACGTTATTTAGTTTGTATACAGTTTCCCCAGCTAAAGGGTTGTTCCACTGGGCAGAGGGTCAGCTGAGCCCAGCTGACCTGGGCTGACGGTGGTGCACACCACCATCCAGAAGTTCCTCCTCAAAGAAGTCAGTTCTTTGAGGCTTGGCTGGGCTGTTTGGATTCTGGTGGTTCAGCCAGCAATTTGTAGGGATTTCACACACATAACTTGGGGCTCTCTTTTCTAGAATTTTCCATCTCACTTTCCAGAGGCTGTTGGTCCCAAACTCTGGCCTCTGGTTCTTCAAGCTGGTGAGGCTGCAGGTTTTCTAACAGAGCTGTAGCTGCCCTGTGGGGCCTGCCCTGACCTAAAAGCCATAAGAATGGGAAACCTACCGGTTGTCCTCTTCTTCCAGGGCCCACGCCCCTCCAGAGTCCTCCTGCTGTGGGTCATGCTCCAGTGTTCTCAAATTTTTAAAAATATTCTGTCCAGAGTGGTTCTAACCTGTGGGAAGATTATCCCAATAGGAGCTACTTACTAGACGTGGAACTCTCCTAACCGTTAATTTAAGGTTGGGTAATTTAACGCTGGCTGTCTAGTGTGCCCGTGGCTATCATGAGGGGCAGGTAAGACGTTCCATCACAAGATGTAGAAGGCTTTTACTGTTCTAAACACAGTTTGCTATTTTTATTTTCAAAAGCACATCTGCAAGAATGCTTTTACTTTTGTATCATAAAGTAGAAGCAGCTGGCAAAACAAGTCACAAGGGATGGTGGGCGGTATTCGTCTTAAGCAAAGCCTCCAGCTGACTGTCCATCCAGAGGCCTGTCTCAGCCATGATCAAGGCTTTCCCGCACTGACCAGTGCTCAGGTCAAGAAACTGACTTCACGCATGCTCTGGACTTGACTTCTACCAGATTTTTCTGTTGCAGAGCTTATCATTTTATCATATTGCATTGTCTTAGAAAACTGAAGACAGAAAGCCGCAACTGTTGCTGTAAACAGAGAAGCATGCAATGCCCTACCTCATAAATTGGCTCAGTGCTTCCCAACTGTAAACTGCTCTTTCCCAGACGAGTTTACAGACTACTGCCAGGCTAGGGGCTCTGAGTGTTAATCTATTTTTTACTTTTATTTGCATTTATTTCTTATGGCATTTATTCCTGGGCCATACGCTTTTGTCACTTCAGTTTCTTCTGGGATACCTTTTTCTCCTGTGCAGCCGCCTCTTCTGCTTTAGGGACAATCTACCCTTTTTCAGTGAGGCTCGTCCCCTGTGGCAGGGAGAGCTCATGTATGGGTTGAGCCCACCGTGAGCTCTGGAAGTCCTGCGCCACATCTTGGGGGCTTTGTTCACCTGGACGTGGTCAGTGACCAGAGAATCTACATCCAAGCCCTTAGGTTCAGCATTCCTTTCTGCGTTTTTGAGCAAGTGCAGTAAGAATTCAGCACTCTTTTGGGGCCACCGTTTGGCCTGGGCACACCTACCAGCTCCACCATCGTAACGACGGAATGGCACACGTTGCTTCTGTCAGGTGACATCCTTCAGATATTTTGGTGGTTTTTTGGATGTGCCTACCTTAACGGCCTGGGCAGTTTCACGTGCGTTCTTAAAGTGAACATGAAGATTTGAACCTCTTGATTTGCACAATTTTATGGGGTTTTCTGGGTCAAGTGAGTAGCGAACCGTTTTTAGAGGTTTACCGGAAAAGAGTGTTATTCTGATGGCAGCGATCCTCTCTCTCTTTACTGTCTTTCTTTTCAGAAACACTCGCTGAAGTCTCCCAGGATGCCCTCAGTTGCCCGGGTGTTGATAACTACACGGGCGACCAAGATGTCATTTCCGGCCTCGAGGGGCCTGTGTGCCTCTGCACCCCTCCATTTACGGAGGAGAAGGCAGGCCACTGTCAGGTCCGGACCCATGATGATGGGAGGGCACCGAGCTCTGTCCAGAAAAGTGACCCCATGCTGCCTGCGAGGCCGTTAGCCCACGTGCGGGGCCTGTGTCACTGCATCAAAGGCAGAGCACTGAATTCCAAGAGAAAGAAATTCCAACTGAGACTTTCTCTTAAATAAAAGGTGTGATGCCGTTTCAGTCGACACCCACCCAGCCCGCCAGAGTGATGAGTGGCACCCGCAGGAAAGTGTTATTCGTCCTCAGAACCTGAATGCTGCATCACCACTTCACACACTGCGCCTGGCAAAAGATTTTGCTCTGGGTAACTTTATTGTAAGCCATATAATCTTGCTTCGGGCCCCGCACGACAGGAAGTTACACTGTTGTACATACCAACTCTTCATTACCGTACGTAGCTTGGAAATGTTCAAGTTCGTGACACATTAATTGCACTTAAAAATTAAATATGCAGTGAAAGAAAAGCGTTTATAAAGGTATCACTCAAAAGGATTTTTACACTTTGATTGGCCTCGCCTGATTACAAAAACTCAAAACCCTCTTCCCGCCTCAGGCTTCCATGGCTTTTCTCCTTCTCTAACAGAATGAGCGCAAAGGGTAGATGAAGGGTTTAAACAGACGTGAGTAGCGCTGAGCAGCGCAGAGGCAAGTCCCCAGGTGGCTGGTGGAGCCAGGTGCAGCGTGAGCAGGGCTTGGGGGGGCTGCAGGGGGGTCGGGGAGGGGCTCAGATGTCCTTCCCGCAGTCAGGGCACAGGATGTCGTCCCTCTCCGTGAGGAAGCCTCGCCCCACCAGCGACAGGGAGCACTTCTTGCAGTTAAAGCAGTCGTTGTGCCACTGCCGCTCCTCGAAGGAGATGTACTTAGTGCCGCCCAGTCCTGTGGACGGAGGAAAAGGACACGGGTGAGGATGGGGGCGGGCGGGGGGAGTCCCGCGTGGACGCGTTCCAAGCCCGGCTGGTACGGTGTGATCAGTGCTGGGCTCCACGTTTAAATCCCATCCTGTGCTCAGGTCGGGGAGCTCCTGAATCGCGGGAGAAAGAGAGACAGACGGGCTCCACAGCTACATGACGATCGCCGTCATTATAAGAAGCCTGCGGGGTGTGTGTGTTCCTCCCACCCGAGTGAAACACGTGAGTTACAGAGCCGATTTCTCCCACCCCTTCCTTCCCTGGGTGCCTCAGGCCTGGTGCTCAAAAATTTGGCGATTAATGAATGAGGCGCCAAAGGGAGCATAGATGAGAAAGCTGTGAACCGTCTCTGGAACTGCCCAGAACGGCCTCACGAAAGAGATGCTATATGGGCGTCTTGTTTCGATAAAGGATGGCTTTCTCCACTGCCCACATGTCCTCACCCCACGGAGGTCTAGTGAGGCCGGTGGAACGTGAGAGCGGGTTAGGAGGACGTGTGGGCAGTGGAGAAAGCCATCCTTTATCGAAACAAGGGAAGCAGGAACTCATTTCAGTTGGGGTGTCTGACCCTGTCTGACGTCTACTTATCAAATGTTTAAGGTACGTTGGCTACCTGTTACAATACAGGTGGTCTGTCCGGCCACCAAGGCCCCTGAAACAAAATGGTATCAAATACACGGGGTAATCCTTGGTGAAATTTGGATCATGACTTGCAATTACAAACTCTTTCCAGAAATAACGGCTCAATCTGCCAAGTTAAGAACAAGTAACAACACTGGCTAATAGTTGGAGGTCTCAGAGTAGCAGAAGTCTGTCATTCACCCAGCAGTTAGCTCCTTTTGTAATTTAACTGCCTGCTGTCTGGCATTAAATCCATTCACATGTGGGTGGCCTCAGGCTAATCCCCTGGGCTAGTGAGTGACAGGCCTGGGGGTGAACCCAGGTCTCCAAGGCTAGTTCTCTTTTTTTTTTATGATCTGAAACCTAGATAGGGACTTTTTTTTTTCTAATTTAACTTTTTTTATTTTTTACTGAAGTGTGGGACTAGCAGATGTAAACTATAATATATATGATGGATAAACAACAAGGTCCTACCCTAGAGCACAGGGAACTCTATTCAATATCCTGTGATAAACCATAATGGAAAAGGATATCAAAAAAGGAATCTCTATGTGTATAACTGAGGCCAGTTTTCTGATACCACACTCCCTCTGCTACTGGTGGAGCTGCACCAGCAAAGCTTTTCACCTCTTTCCCTAAACATGTTAAACTGCCTTTACCCATCCTAGGCCCACAGTGACTATGAGAGATGATAGTGACCCGCGGATCACAGGCCCGGGCCCTGGCCCTGAGGTCACCCGCTGTGACCGGCGGATCACACGGCCCGGGCCCTGGCCCTGAGGCAGAACCAAACGAGTGATTCAGGCCAGAGAGTCTCAGGATTTTCTGCATATATGAATCATCTGAGAAGCTTTTAAAAATTCTAACACCCAGGTCGTCCCCCAGAGTAATTAAATCACGACCAGGCAGCAGACATGTGTAAAGTTCCCCAGAGGTGTTTAAAGTGGGCGCATTTCCAGGGCTGGAGTCTCACCAGCCATCTGCTCTCCGCTCTGAATTTGGGGCACATTCTGTAGTTCACCCGGATTTGGGCTCCACCAAGTGCCTGGGGGGTGGGAAGGGCCCACCCAGAGCGTGCCCCCCGCAGAGGCCGGGGAGCATCTGCACAGCCCAGCTGCTTCCCGGGGCCTGTGCGGGGATGTCAGAGACTCACAGCCTGCGGTTTGGAGAGAATCCAGCCGGTGGAGAAGAGGCCGTGGGGATCGGGGGTGGGGGTGGGGGGCAGGGAAGCGCGCCCAGCGTGCGGGGGAGGGGAGCGCGGCGGCCCAGAGTCTGCACACGTGAACAGATGCACAAGCCAAAGCCTGGCAGCCACACGAGGGGCAGGGGCGGTGCAGGCCGGGAACCGGACACTCACCGCTGATGGGGCTGGCGCAGCCGGCGCATTTCTTGGCGTACAGGTCGCAGAAGCAGCCCAGGCAGTAGGCGAACTCGTCGCGGGACGTGAAGCGCTGGCCGGACAGAGGCTTCTTGCAGGCGGTGCACACGAAGCACTCGCGGTGCCAGGGCTGCTCCCGGTACGTGACGCCCCCGCTGGTGATGGGCTGCGGGCAGAAGGGCGTCAGCTCCCGCAGGGGCCTGTGCCTGGTGCCCTTGTCCCGGCCCTCGCCTCTGGAGGACGCGCGGTCCTCGCCCAGGACACGCCGCACCGGCGTCCGGGTCCCAGAGGTGCTGTCCTCCGGACGGCAAGGTCACCCCGCCGCCCCTTCCCCAAGCTGCCAGGCCCAGGCCCCCGCTGCAGACCCCGGATCCCCGTTCGTGACGTGGGTACCAGGGTGTCTGCTGGGACAGCACTGCCTCCTGGCCGGCAGGAGGGCGAAGCAGGGAGACTGCAGCTCAGGGGCCGGGGTCTGATGTCACGCAGCCCCTCCTCAGCCCCACCTGCGGGCAGATCTCTGCAGCATCTCTCTACCACCAGGTGCACCTGCTCCAACAGCCTCCTCAGCTACTCGGGGGGAAGGAAGAGGCTTAACGGACACCGTGGGGCTGGCTTCCTGGGTGGAAAAAATGAGCCCAGAGCCTGCCTTCCCACCCTGTCTGTGGTCTTAGGACGCTTTTCTTTCTTTAACCTGACGCAGCCCTGGATAAGTGATGAGGGATCTGTCCCCACCCCAGGGACAGGCCTTTCCAGTTGCCTTTTCCCCTCCCCGTCCCCCCACTAGGTCTAGGGCCGTTTCTTGTTTATTCAAGGAGGGCGATGAACAAAGACACCTTAGGGATAGGTGGACGGTCTTTTGGAAAGGACAACAGGTGTGCAAGGGCCAGGGGGAATACGAGGTACCTTTTTGCACTGAACGCACTGCAAGGCATACTGCCTTTCATAGCAGGGCACGCAGAAGTTCTGGCCGTCCTTCGGGATGAAGCTCTTGGTTCCGATGGGCTGCTGGCAGCGATGGCAGATGAAGCAGGTCTCGTGCCAGCTGCTACCCTTGTATTCCATCTTACGGGTGCCTGTCAGGGGTCGGGGAGAAAGGGCAATCGTGATGCTCACTAAAGGCCACAGGCCAGACCACACGTGCCTTCTGCATGTTCTGAAGGACAGTCTTCCGTCCACCCCAGAGCTCGGGGTACTGTCCCGTCCCAGGTCCGTGGGAGGGCGCCCGCTGGCTCCCCGCAGCCCCAGAGGGTTGGGTGCAGACCGTGTGGTCCTTGTGCAGCGTCGCCAGCAGAGGGCGGCAAAGCTCCTTCTCACGGGCTGCGGGTGAGGACGCGCCTCCGACAGAGTCCACCGCCTGGTGGAAGGGGTGTCTTTTTCTGATTCAAAGGAGCAAGTGAGGAACCCGGTGAAGGCCTGGTGACAGCGTGACCCTGGCCCGGAGGCCGTGGTGCACCTGCTAGTTGGGGCTCAGCCTCCCTGGGTGGGGACGGAGCCGTGCCCCGCGGCTGGTGACTTGCAGGTGTGGGCAGGGGGGCGAGCTTTGCACTGAGCGGGGGCCTCTTGTCCTCTAACTGATTTCGCTGCAGAAGCCACACTGACCGTCTGCACCGCTTCCACCTTGATGTGGCTGTAGCACTTTCTAAAATCGAACCAAGGAAGGGAGCTAGCGCTCAGGTCTAGGTTTGTTTTTTTGGTTTCTTTCTTTCTTTCTTGGTTATTTTTTAAAAAAAGTATCTAGTGCTTGCATTTATTTATTTTTTTCTTCACACACCAGGCCTCTTCCAGACACCCTGCCTCTGGTGCTCGGTCCATTTCCTCTCCTGACTTCTCCATCTGTTAAAATCAGCTTGACCTTCGAGGCTGCTCAAAGGTGACGGCCCCAAGGCTCCCCTTCCTGGCTGCCCTTCTCTGGGCTTGTGCCTCTGTTAAGGAGGTACCAGCCAGGCTTCTCCACCGTTTCTACCTAAAACCCCCTACAGCAGAGACGGTGAGATGCACATCCCTGGGGAGGAGGAGGGCGTCGTCTTGAGATCAGCCTGCCAGAATCAAGAAAAATTCACCTTCTTCTCTAAGATAGACATATATTTGTCAAAGCGGCAGTTAATATCCTTCTTCCCAGGGCTTCCCTGGTGGCGCAGTGGTTAAGAATCCGCCTGCCAATGCAGGGGACACGGGTTCAAGCCCTGGTCAGGGAAGAGCCCACATGCTGTGGAGCAACTAAGCCCCTGTGCCACAACTACTGAGCCTGTGCTCTAGAGCCCGCGAGCCACAACTACTGAGCCCGCGTGCCACAACTACTGAAGCCCGCGCACCTAGAGCCCGTGCTCCGCAACAAGAGAAGCCACCGCAATGAGAAGCCCACACACCGCAACTAAGAGTAGCCCCTGCTCGCCGCAACTAGAGAAAGACCGCACGCAGCAATGCAGCCAAAGATAAATCAATAACTTAAAAAAAAAAAAATCTTTCTTCCCAATCTGGAATTTCCAGGCTGTCACCCTGGGAAGCTGTGCCTTTCCCCAAACGCGTGGCCCACAGCTCGGGTCCAGGCAGCTGGGCATCTTCACCCGTCAGTCTCCCCACGGAGTCAGGAGTCTGACTCTAAATTATCCCTGTAGCCTCGATTCTCTTCACATGTCAGGGTGACCCCAGCCGCTGTGTGGGCTAGGAGGACTCAGCAGGGTACCTTGGTTTCTACAAATTGACATTCATTCTATTGAAGTTGAAAATTCAAAACCCTCAATTGAAGTTCATCCTGCACATCTTTATCCTGCATTCATGAATACAGAGAATTTAAAAAATTACTTTTAAGGTACATTTCTTTGTGTTCAGTTCCATTCACCAATGTAGTGAACTGAACTCCTTTAAAAGGACACTTGAAAATTTAATGTATTTGACATGCCTTTTAAGAACCTCAACCAGCAAACCAAGCCTCAACTAGCAAACCGCACCTCAAGTTCTTCCTCTTTTTTTTTTTTTTAAAGTAACCCCTATTTTTCTTTTCTTTTACTTATTTTTTTGGCTGCGTTGGGTCTTAGTTGCGGCACTCAGGATCTTTTGTTGGTGCGCTCGGGCTTCTCTCTAGCTGTGGCACACGGGCTCCAGGGCGCGTGGGCTCTGTAGTCTGCGGCACTCGAGCTCTCTTGAGGCGCTCAGGCTCGGTAGTGGCAGCGCGCGGACTTAGTTGCCCCGGGGCATGTGGGATCTTAGTTCCTCAACCAGGGATCGAACCCTCATCTGCTGCATTGGAGGGCAGATTCTTTACCACTGGACTGCCAGGGAAGTCCCTTAAGTTCTTAAGTAATTGTTGTTGAAATGAATTAAACTTATAAATATGATGAATCCTAAAATATCTTAAGCATCAAAACCATTTACAAATTAAGAAAATTCCAGTGTAAGACCACAAGCCTAAATCACTTACCTGACTGCACACTTTCAGTCAGAATCATAAGGTTAATTTACTCTTTAGACCAAATTTTTTCTAAACTTCACCCACACGTTACCAGATTATTTAACACACTATTATTGCTCTGAGTTGGGTTCTCTTTATATGTGTGCCCTTAATTCTGAACCTTCGCAGGACTAAAGGAAGTATATCTACCAAAGAAGCTGTCCTGAGAACAGATACCTTCCAGGGCAATTTGAGGGCTCCCTGCGCAACTGTATCGAGCTTCCTAAGAGCTAGGGGTCCCGGCCTGTGCCCCTGACTCCCACTCCCCCAGCCTGAGCCTGATTCGGGGGCCACATCCCCAAAGTCAGTCAATGGACAGAGTCCTCTCCGGGTTTTAGGTGGCTCTGGTAGAGATGCCAGGTTAACGAGGTCCCAGGTGGGATCAGCTGAAATTCCGATGTGTCTGGGAGTCCTGTATTTTATTTGCTAAATCTGCCAAGGCTGTACCGTCCAGCCACCCCTCACTGGTCACACAGAGGACGTCACTGACCCTAAGGAGCCGATGAACCATCCCAGGTCCAAATCTTAGGCTCTTCTCGCCCGCACTGTGTGCGTGTCTAACAAGATTCGTTTTTTAAATTCTGTATTGAAAAATTCCATGAAGTATTTTTGTCCACTCTGTCCTTTAAAATGAAAGATTCCTCTCTCCCATAAAACAAAGAAACCAAAGTCCCCCCAAAGAGCAAGGGACACAGTCCCATCCTCCCCCACCAACAGACAGGCCACCCATCACTGGCCTTGGCACTGGACCAGGAACATAACCTGCCTGAGGGCACAGCGCCCAGCTCCCGGCCCAGCACCCATCTGCGGCAGTAACCGACGGGGCAGGAATTCTGCGTGTGCGCAGAGGGCGCGGAGAGGGCGGGGGACGCGCGCATACATGCACACTCACACCCGCGCGCGCAAGCTCTGCGGGGGCGGGCGGGAGAAGCGCGCACACGCACATTCACACGCACGCGCACAGACACTCTCTCAGCGGCTTGGTGCCCACCTGGCATGATGCTCTTCTTGCACTCCTGGCAGCGGGACGAGTACTCCTGCGAGTAGCAGTCGGTGCAGAGCAGCTGGTCCTCCTTGGCAGCGAACGGCTTGTCCACAAGGGACCCCCTGCACCGCGAGCAGTGGAAACAGGCCTCGTGCCAGTGTCGGTCCTTGTAGGACAAGTCCTGCAGGCCCAGAGCACACGAGACGTGAGACGTGAGAGGGGCCGGGGGGCGTGGGCTCTGCTGGACCCACAGCGAGGGGGGCAAGCGGGCAACGAGGGGCTGGAATGAGTTAGGTAGGATGCTTCTCCTGCTGTTCTTAGGGCCACTGTTTAAACAGGGGTGTGTGCGAGAAATGCGTCTGAAAAACGAGTGGCTTTCCCTTGGGGACTGTAAGAAAGAGAAACGGCACGTGAAACTCATCAGCGCTTCTCCTGGACACAGACCCCGGGGGTCCTCTGGCCGCGAGGACGCTGGGCAAACCCAACTGTGCTGGATGACGTCTGTGATCCCCGCAGGAGGGAGGCCGGGCTGCTGGGAAGCTCAGAGACAGAGCCTGAGGACGGGGCCCTGGGTCAACCTGGTGGAAAGCAGGTCGGGAGAGATCCAGTAGGTACCATCAGCTGAGCGTCGAAGACGTGAGCTGGGCAGAGAAAGGGCACAGGCCGGGAGGGCAAGACAGAGGGGCGCCGGGCGGAGCTGTGCCGCGGCTCCAGGTAGCCGGCTGGGAGAGCTCCCACCCGGCTAGACCAAGGAGGCCAAACGAATGAATGCAGTTCAGCACTGTCTTTGTTGAGGCTTTGAAAGTCGAACAAACCATTTAAAGTCCCATCCGCTGGGAATTCCCTGGTGGTCCAGTGGTTAAGACTCCGTGCTTCCTTGCAGGGGGCACGGGTTCGATTCCTGCTCGGGGAACTAATATCCCACATGATACAAGCGTCGTGGCCAAAAAAATTTAAATAATTAAATAAATAATGCCCCGTCCACTAAGAACAATAATCAGCCTGATTTAAGAAGACGAGGAGTTTCTGATCATGGGATCACTGTTACGACACTGATTATAGAATAAATGCATTTAGGGCTTCCCTGGTGGCGCAGTGGTTGAGAGTCCGCCTGCCGATGCAGGGGACGCGGGTTCGTGCGCCGGTCCGGGAGGATCCCACATGCCACGGAGCGGCTGGGCCCGTAAGCCATGGCCGCTGGGCCTGTGCGTCCGGAGCCTGTGCTCCTCAACGGGAGAGGCCACAACAGTGAGAGGCCCGCGTACCGCAAAAAAAAAAGGACTCTGCAGACCCACATTCACAGCAGCCAAAGGGGGAAGTCACCCCAGCGTCCGTCCACAGATGACGGATAAACATGGACTATTATTCAGCCTCACAAGGGAAACAAATTCTGACACACACTACAACATGGATGAACTCTGAGTGAAATAAGTCAGTCAGAAAAAGACAAATACTGAATCATTCCACTTATATGAGGTCCCGGAGGAGGTAAGTTCAGAGACAGGAAGCAGCAAGGTGGGTACCCGGGGCTGGGGCAGTGCAGGTGTGAGTGGGGACAGAGCTTCAGTTTTACAAGATGTAACGGTCGCACAGCAGAGCGTAGGTACTTAGCACCACTGAGCTGTGCGCTTCCAAACAGTTAAGATGGCACACTTTATGTGTATTTTACCACAATTAAAAAATAAGTTTTGATTATCACGTGGCATGTGGAAAGCACCCTTCCAGAAGTTCAGCGGGTCCCCTCCGTGAGCCTCACCCCGCTGAGCTGCGAGCCGGGGCAGGGGACAGCGAGGCGGCGAGCGAACCGGGAAGAAAGGAAGCCAAGTCCAAGGACATCTGCCTTTGGGGCCTGACCTTCAACACAGCCCAGGGGGACCCTCCACGGACGACATCGTGAGAGCGAAGCCACCAGCTGTCACCAGTTGCCCTGGTTAGCGAGTCCCATAGGAGGACGGAGCCGCGCGTGGTTAGGGGACTGGACGGTCAGAGGAAAGCTCATTTAAAACGATCTCGTGGGTCAAAAGCACTGCAGAAATCCACTTGCCTACGGTTAACATTTCCGGCATGAAAACACATTAGCTAGGTTGACAAGAGCTGATTTGTTGACAGACATCTGACACTAGAAAGTTCCCTAGAAATCTGGGTACCACTGCCCTGTCCTGACGAGACCATAAGCACCCAGGCAGGACTTCTAGACCTTCTGGAGGCCCAGCTCCTAGCCTCCACCCTCCCGAGGCTGCTGGTCACTTGGTCACTTGCTGTCCTGCGTCCCGCATCCCGTGTTCTGTATTCAAGGGAAGGACTGCTCACGCCCTGGCTTCTGCCTAGCCCTCCAGGCTGGTAACAGCAGCCACGTGGAATCATCCCCCCTTCCTGGTCCCACCCTCATCCCGCCCCAGCGAGCTAGTCTCTGTCCTTCCCAGATGCCAGCTCAGCTGAGTCACCAGCTGTCCCTTCCTTGGAGCATTGTGACCTCACACAGCTGCTCCCTTGTCTGCCCCTCTCAGATGTGCACGCACACGCGCGTGCGCGCACACACACACACACGTGTTTCTGCATTAACACTCCACGGCCCTGAAATGTTCGTTCAGGGGCATTTGATAATTCTCAAACCTTCTGATGAAGTGTTTTTCCTTGAGATAAATACCAACCCACACTCCTGCTCTCAGAAGCCTCAGTGAGTCACAAACAGTCTCTGATCAAGCTAGCATCACTGTCGGGGGCGGGGCCGTGGGGAACTGGCACCGGTCCACCCCTGTTCCAGCTGCAGCCAGCGGTGACTGCCCTCCGGTCACCAACCTGCACACCTGCTGTGCCACCGGTGCCCTCGGGGACCCAGGAGCACAGTGTCGAAAACGCCTGATGCATTTCATCCCAGTGCTTAAAGCGGAGGGGTCCAGACGCAAACCCTGGCTCTGCCACGTATGTACCTGCCGTGGGGCTGGGGGCGAGTCACCTGGCCTCTCCCAGCCCCAGATCCGCCCGGGGAAACAGGGATGATGGTGAAGCCCTGACAACGGTCCTGGCACACTGACACGGCTCAATTAATGTCAGTCTTAGATGCCAGCTCGTGGTGACAGCAGGTGCCCCGAAGCGTCACTTGCTGAGATCACATTTACTCGTGAAGACGGGGATGGAACGGACGCCCTCACCTAGGCTCCGAGCTCCTGGCTCAGTCACTGCTCTGTACAGTGCTTTTGGCCTCCACAGCCCTTCTGATTCTAAAATTCTTAGTCCCCTCTTACTTGATTTCAACCGCACAATAACCCCACCCCATGGAATAAGGTTTATTCCCATCTGATAGGTGAGCAAGTTTAACGT
Organism: Delphinus delphis; assembly: GCF_949987515.2. NCBI lineage: Eukaryota > Metazoa > Chordata > Mammalia > Artiodactyla > Delphinidae > Delphinus > Delphinus delphis. The sequence goes on along the minus strand of NC_082694.2, from coordinate 3,713,711 downwards.
AACAATGCTAAGACACCATGAACCCCGTTTCTTGCATCTCTCCTGCTGACCTGCAGCCCGGGAGCATCTCTGCAAGCAGGTCTCGGCGCGCTCGCCCAGCCTCACCCTCTGCCCCAGTGTCCTCTCTCACTCCGTGCCCATGCCCTCAGAGCCGAGGGGCCGGGCCCCTCCGCCCCCTCGGCTGTGAGGCCCCGCGTGGGCACCAGCCACTCGGTGACGCCTGTGTGGCCATGAGTGATGGTGGCCCCGCAGGACCCTGTGCCCCTGGTGCCACCCCCGCGGGCACCCCCGGAAAAGCCCACGTCATGCAGCTCGTTCAGGACCGCACATGGAAGCCCTCATCTGCTGCTGTGCCGTCGGGTTTCCCTTAATTCTCCTCTTGTGGGGTCCTGAAAAGGGAGTCTGAGTCAAGTTGATAATTCCTGAACTCACTTCTGCAGAGTCCATGCCCTGTGGGAGCGGAGGTGGGAAATGCCACTGGCTTTGGGGGCTCGGGGCTCGTGGGGATGGACCGGAAAATGGCACAGAAAGGCCAAGGCTCCAGGTTAGGTTGGGCTGATTTGACCCGGTGCCTGAACCGAAATGCACGGCTGCTCCGAATGCTCGTCTGTAAAACTGGGTTCCTAGCGGCTCTTTCCACCTCTGGTGTTCACGGCTCCAAACAGAGTTTTAGTTTTGGTTTTTAGTTCCGAGCTAGTCTCGTCTCACTTAATTCTGTTATGTGTCAAGTACGCCACGTGGTCCCCAAAGATACCATTTAGATGCTGGAGGTTCAAGGCTAAGACATATGGACGCGCTGACTTTCAAGAACTTGGAAATGTTCTAGAAATACCCTGGTTTTAAGGTTCTGTAGAGAGAGAGCACGAAGGAGAGATACAAAAAAATGGAAGAAAAAAAATCTTTGACACGTCGCAGAAAAAAGACCATTGCTGATCTTATGCACGCAGAATGTCATAAACTGCAGTAAAATGTCTGATTAACAAGGTAAGATAAGGCCCAAACACTTCCTTTCAGAATTTATATTTTTCCATTTCAGAAATATTCCTAATATGGGAAGCGCTTGTGGCTTTGCTCCGAATGTGCCCTTGTTGAGACCTCAGCTGAGCCACAGGGGGAGTCAGTGGCCTGGAGGTGCCCCCTCGCCCACAAGTTAATGAGGGCAGCTCCGGGCAGGGGGGTCCCTCATCCTCCTTTACACCCTGTCTATCCCTCCCAGGCTGGGAGAAGCTCAGCTGCTGATTCCCAAACCAGCCAGTCCTCAAAACCACGGGATTTCACCTCATCAGTGGATCTGCCGTGTCATTCGTGCCCAGCACTTTGAAAAGGTGTTCTGCACTTTGAGACTGTCAGGCTACCACGTCCCCAGCTGCACGTTCTTTCAAATCCTTGAAGAACGATGCTGTGCAGCCCTGTCCCAGGTGTGCCCTCAAGGGGACCTGTTTACTTATTTTTTTAATTTATTTTTCCTATTAATTTATTTATTTATTTTTGGCTGCATTGGGTCTTCGTTGCTGCACACAGGCTTTCTCTAGTTGTGGTGAGCAGGGGCTACTCTTCGTTGCAGTGCACTGGCTTCTCATTACGGTGGCTTCTCTTGTTGCAGAGCACGGGCTCTAGGCGTGTGGGCTTCAGTAGCTGTGGCACGCGGGCTCAGTAGTTGTGGCTCGCGGGCTCTAGAGCGCAGGCTTAGTAGTTGTGGCGCACGGGCTTAGTTGCTCCGCGGCGTGTGGGATCTTCCCGGACCAGGGCTTGAACCCCTGTCCCCTGCGTTGGCAGGCGAATTCTTAGCCACTGCACCGCCACTAGGGAAGCCCCTAATGCTGGTTTTAGAGCTGCAGAAGGTCCTTTGACTGTCACCACGTCTTCCTCTTTGCAGCCCCCTCCAGGCACGCGGGTGGGTGGGTTTGGAGGCCCGTCTGACTTTATGGCACTGCCCGCAGGGACACGGAAAACCCAAAGTCTGAGCCAGTACGTGGCCCAGAGTTTGCTAAAGGCACCAATGTGCTGATGGGAGGGACCAGCAGCCACCTCTGAGTACTGGCCCAGCTTATCTTTTCTTTGGTTTCTTGACTTTTTGAAGCCCGGGACTTAGGTAGCCCTATCCCCTGAAAAACATCTGTAATCAGGCAAAAATATCTATATATATTTTGCTGGTATCCACAGGTGTCCAGGAAAAATTTCTGGAAGAGCATAAGGTCAGAGGATCATAAATTTTTATTTGTATTACCTGTTGTCCACTATTCCACTGGCCATAAAAATGAATGATTTTTACCCTTGGAGATCACAGCATTTCCTCAGAGTTAACTGAACGGAAAGAAAGGACAGAAAGAGAGTCTGCGTAGAAATGATGCTGAAACACAGGTAAGCTACCTATGGAAGCACGTCATCCTGAAGTCCTGCCTACCTCATTTGAAAGTCAGTCAATACAACATCGGCCTAATCCCCAGTGGCTTGCAGTATTTTAAGTTACACACAAACGTCCTTCAGAGGGAGACCCAAGTGGGGCTTACGGCACCCCTGCTATTTTCAGACAAAAGAACGGCCACCAGACCCGCCAGCCTAGCTGCTCTGCCCAGTGGCCCACCTGCCAAGCTGGGGCTTCTCTTCCCGAAGTGCAGAGGCACATTTTTCCTGCCATCACTTCCTCCACAAAGCCAACTGCATAATTACTTCTGAAAGCCAAGAAGACCGTTCCAAATATTCAGAAGCCCCAAATGGCAAGGTCTAACTGCAAGTTCACATCTTTTCCCTTCCCACATGCGCAGAATCACGTGGCGTAACTCCGCAGAGAGCGAACCGTTATCCGGGTTGAAAAGTTCAGCGTGACTGACGCCTGACTTTGCAGCAGTCTTGTTGATTTTGGCCCCATTTGGGGAATTCTTGTTTATCTGCTCCTAAAGCATGTGCTGAAGGATAACTAGTTTCAAGGGTCTGTCCACTAAATCATACTGAAGAAATGATCAGTGACTTCACTTTTGTTTTTACTTTAGCTCCCAGGCAAGGATGATGAGCCCTAAATCTCCAAAACGTCTCCTTTAAAGCAGAGTTGTTTGTCAGAATGATATCTGAACCTCTCACTTACTTATGTCTTTTCCAGGTAAAGCCTTTATAAAATAATAATTGTTTTCTCTGCCTCTTAGTTCTTCCTCAAAGCGGACATTTTTACTGACGTTTCTCTAGTGAAAACTGATGAAGAGACAGGGCGAAGCTTCGAGAGGCAGGGGGAGGGAGCACGCTGCAGGGAAGCAGTCGGAAGAGAAGAGGGGGTGGAATTTTCCACACCATCAGCCGCTCCTTAGAGCGCTGAGCGCATGGCGGCTACACACCACGAGAACCCATAATGCAGGCTCCCTTGTTGTAGCTCCCTTTTTTTTTTTTTTTTTTTTTGCGGTACGCGGGCCTCTCACTGTTGCGGCCCCTCCCGTTGCGGAGCACAGGGTCCAGACGCGCAGTCTCAGCGGCCATGGCTCACGGGCCCAGCCGCTCCACGGCATGTGGGGTCTTCCCGGACCGGGGCACGAACCCGCGTCCCCTGCCTCGGCAGGCGGACTCTCAACCACTGCGCCACCAGGGAAGCCCTGTAGCTCCCTTTTATAAACGTGCGGAAGGGCACAGAGGGGTCAAGCCATGGGCCCACGATCACACAGCCAGTGAGACGCAGAGCCAGGACGGAACGGGGCAGCTCGGTGTCCGAGCGCTTGTGCTCGGCCTGGAGATGAACGCAGAGGGGCTCGGACACACATCACACAGAGCTGGAGGTCGGAGGGCAGGCGGCTTTCAGACAAGCAAGAGCAGCTACGTCTGCCCGTGGTCGTAGCCAAAGCTCTGGTTGTTTTAAGGCTTCCACGGGACAGGTGCCGAGTCCCGTTTCCCTTCCGCTCCACGTGCCACTCCTCTGTGGAGCCACGACACGTGGCTGCAGCCTGGGCTCAAGTGGGGGCATCCCACACCCTTTGTCTCTGCTCAGGGCAAAGGCTTCTTCCCCGTAAGATGGAAATTATCCCTCAACTGTCACTAAACACTTAGCGCCAGTCAGCCGGCTGCTTACTGACCGTCATGGGAAGGATGGATGCGACAGAAACAGGGCAGACGCGCGCTGGACCACTCCGGATCGCCCCCAGCAGAGCCAGCCCTAACTGCTCAGCTGGCAGCCACACATCCTCATCGTCCACACGAAGAAGAGAAGCTCCCCCGACGCCCCAGTGCAGGCAGGGCCTCTCAGCCCCTCCAGCCGGGGGTGGGCGCTGGCTCTCCCACACGCACGCTCACTGCGCCGATACTAATCGCGCGGACCTGCCCCACGAGTCAGCCCAGGAGGGAGAGCGCTGCCCTCGGGGGACCACGGGATTGGGCGGCAGGTGGCCGGTTAGCCAAGAATGCTGACCATGGGGCCATCAGAAGTGGACCTGGGATGCTCGGCGCACACGTCCCGGAAAAGCCCCGACCAGGTGCGGCGGGACTGGGACCGGCAGAGACCGAGTCCGTGGGGAGGAGGCTGGGAAAGGCCAGTGGAGGGTCCGAGCCCAGCAGAGGGGCCTCCAGGGCGTCCAGGGCGATGACCAGGACGCGAGCACAACTGTGCTGAGAAGCACGTGGTTCCTGGGGAGTCCAGTGTGGGTGTCCCTTGGGAGGACCGGGAGCACGGGGCTGGGGGATGCCCAGGGGCGGGTACCTTGCAGTCGCAGCCAATCAGCTTCCCGCACTCCTCGCACGTGCTGGCGAAGAGGGCCTCGAAGCAGGCCACGCAGTAGGGCCGCTCCTCCCGCAGGATGTACTTCCTGCCGAAGAGGGAGTCCTCGCAGTGGTGGCAGTCGAAGCGCTCGGTCATCCTGGCACCAGATTTGTGCCACCTACCAGGGAGGAGAGAAAGGACAGGTGCGGTGAGCGCGCCCGATATCCCGTGCACACGGCAGTGACCGTCCTGCTCCGTTAGGGTCACCGTTCCCATCACCTTTCCCATCGGTGGCTACATCCTCTGCGTGAGCAATCGACACTCACCCTTGAATCGGGTGTAATTTTCAATGATACTTTTAAAAACTTAGCTGGGGGCAGTTCTGTGTCCGAGTACATTCCACTTCTTTAAAAGTCCCAATTCTGGCTGACTGTGTCAGAAAACGTGATCCCAGTTTTGGACCCAAGAAAGAGCTGGCATCAGAGCCCTCATCCCCTGGAAGGAGCGCCTGCTTCCAACGTGGGACGCAACCGCACATCTTCCCATTCTCCCCGCCCCCAAAATAGCACAGCAGGGATAGAAAACAAGATGCTCGTTGCTATAAAAAGACTTTCCGTGAGCTCCCCTTTATGATTCATGAATCTGAGTAAGAAGAAACCACAGAAGCCAAGGGAGGGGGGGTCAGAGCCGGTAAACCTGCGGCCAGGGGAGCATCACCTCGACCCGGCTTCACTGGGAAGCACGCCCGGCCCCTGCCCAAGAGGAGGCGCCCCGGGGGCCTCATTCCTCCCAGATGACAAGACTATCCTCTCTCAGCCCAGATATCCAGGGAGCAGGAGAAAGGGAAAGGCTGGCTTCCAAGGACGGGGATGATCACGGTGGGAAACACAGCGACGGCAGTCAACGGCCACTCCAGGCGACACCTCGAGCTGCATTTTTCCAGGATGAGTGTGGCGTGTGTGTGAGCAGAAGGGACAGGGTAGGGGCAGAGGAAGGCGGGAGGTTTCACCCTCCCCCGCTCCCCATGTGGTTCCTGCACAAACATGTCAGCACTACCCCAGAAAGAGCCAGTCTACCCTGGGAAGGCTAGGTGTGGAGAAACGCCTCCGAGCCATTAGAAACACGGTCCAACTGCTTTAGAAATATCTTCTCAAGTGGCAATATGTGATTTGCTACAAGTGAAAAGCTTTATAAATTATTAAATAGGGAGACAAGTTGACTGTGTAACTCTGAGCGACGTTTCACAAACTCTGATTAAACTTGATTCCATTTTCTGTCATTTCCACCCACTTAGGAGTGAAATTCCAAAATCATACCCCAGGATGCAAATGAAATATTGCTGCCTGGTTTATGAGATAACAGCGAATTTGATAGTGTTTATTTATTTTGTACCCTTGTGTATATAAGATCCTGACAACTGTAAGCAAAGAAATGGACAACTTTCAAGCAACCATCCTTGGTTACTTCTGTGTTTATAGGACAGTTTTTTCCCAAAAGTATGAAGCATGCAGCTGGACACATGAATTGCTCTTCCTGGAGAAAACATTGTCTGAACATTCTTGCAATAACATCACAAGATGAGGCTCTTGAGCGTTTGAAGTTTTGCTCTGAAACACAACATGTAAATATCCTTTGTCCTAAGGCCACCGTCAGGTTGCAGCAGCTATGCTGGCAGAAGATGCAATGCTTTCCTGTAATTCCTCAGTTACTGGCCTTGCAAGCGGCCAGCGTTTAGCTCATCTCAGTTAAGCGCCGTCCCTCTAACATATAGATTTTTCGAATAAAGGCTGCCATTTACCTGTGGAATCTTATTTGCCTATTCTGGTCACACAAACGTAAGAATAATGACTTGAGGATTTGAAATAAGAACAAGGAAAGGAGATAGGGCTATAGATCATAAAATTTTTTAATCTGGAAATAATTTGGGAGATTATCTATGACTACCTCATTTTATGGATGGAAAAACTGGAGGCCAGGAATATTAATGAAAACAGAAGATTCATGAGCATTCCCAAACAGCCGTCTCACTCAGAAAAAAGAAACTCCCGATCTAAATGGAAAGGTGGTTCCATGTGGGTTTGGACAAGCACAGGCCCTGCGGGGGAAAGGAGACGACAGACCATAGCCTGCACCAACCCCACTGAGCACCATTCCTGTGCTCTGGAGTCATCAAAGTGGGGAACTGTTTTTATCCCAGGTGAGGCCCTGGTGATGCCTACAGACCTGGGATACGCTTTCTACCCCCTCCAACTCTGCAGGACTCAGACAGAAATCATCTAACAGAGTAAACTGCGAGAACACACAGGGCTCTACGTCGGCTGGAGGGGACAGAGGTGACCCCGAGACAACGCCCCCATCACTGAAACCAACCCCCAGGAGGACCAGTATGGCCGCAACGGGCCCGGAGGGTCCGACAGCCCCCGTTTCTGCAGAACTGTCTTGGACGCTGGTGGATCTCTCTCCCATCCTGTTCCTTATCTCCTCTGAGAAGTCACTCCAGTTTTATTGACTAGGACAGCACTTATGCTTAAACCAACAAGTTGGGGTGGAAAGTGAGACCATCACTAATGAGGGGCAGAGCAGAGGGACACAAATCTGACCGCATTTCCGGCAAGTTACAAGAAGCACAAACCCCTCAGCATCACAATCAGTAGCCCACGAGCTACTGAGGAGACCAAGAGCGTCCCTTCCACCGCAAAGTGTTTAAAACCAATTCTTCTTCAATCAACTGCTACCAAATAGAAAATTATTATACAAAATTGTGTATTTAAAGTTATACGATCCATCTTAAGCCTCTTTTTAATGGCAAAAACTTAGCTATAGCCTTGCATTAGACGCCTCCTACAACTCCATTTTTTAATCTTATAAAATGCCTGGTTGGGCTTCCCTGGTGGCGCAGTGGTTAGGAATCCGCCTGCCAATGCAGGGGACATGGGTTCGAGTCCTGGTCCGGGAAGATCCCACATGCCGTGGAGCAACTAAGCCTGTGCGCCACAGCTACTGAGCCTGCGCGCCACAACTACTGAACCCACGTGCCACAACTACCAAGCCTGTGCACTAGAGCCCATGCGCCACAACTACTGAGCCCGTGCGCCGCAACTACTGAAGCCCACACCCCTAGAGCCCATGTTCCACAAAAGAAGCCACCGCAATGAGAAGCCCGTGCACCGTAACAAAGAGTAGCCCCCACTCGCTGCAACTAGAGAAAGCCCGCATGCAGCAACAAAGACCGACCGCCGCCAAAAATAAATAAATAATTTAATTAATTTTAAAAAAACAAACAGAATACCTTGGGGTTTTTTTTGTTTTTGTTTTTGTTTTTTTTGCAGTACGCGAGCCTCTCCCGTTGTGGAGCACAGGCTCCAGACGCGCAGGCTCAGCGGCCATGGCTCACGGGCCCAGCCGCTCCGCGGCATGTGGGATCTTCCCGGACCGGGGCACGAACCCACGTCCCCTGCATCAGCAGGCGGACTCTCAACCACTGCGCCACCAGGGAAGCCCATCTTGGTTTTTTTTAACCTAACTGTGCACAATCTGCTTACCCTCTCTCAACTGCCGTATCCCTCCCCGCGGGTTACCTGTCACTCCTGCCCATCACCTGGTGCACAGGTGCTGACAGCATGAAGCAGAAGCAAGCAAGGAGACATCTGGACCGCAGGTGTGACTGCTGACTTGTTATTCATGAACCAAACCCAAATCCCAGCGTCTGGGAGTTCTCACCCCTCCCCCGGGGTTACATCATCCTCTGATATCATCCCCCTTGGCTCTGAACAAGCACCCGGATCTTAGGGGGCAGGTTTACAGGTGTGGCCACAGGCTCAGCCACTGACCACAGTGCTGGGAGAGGAAAGTCCTGGGGTGAGGGGCGGGTGCAGAGCTTTAGTCTCCGATTCAAACCAATTCTCCACCTGCGCTGAGTCCGAGGCAAGGACACAGGTTCAGAGCGCAGCGGGCAGCAACGCGCAGGGCTGCCCCATGGAAAATAATGACTATCTGCGAGGTCCACAGGCTTATACGTGTGGGCTATTTTTATCTTCTCAGGTTTAAGAACTGTCAGTGTCTGGAGTTGCGGGCTGCTGGGGGGGGGGAGGGAAGGGGGGACGGAAGAGAGAAGAGAAACAAGAAGGGAGGAGGAGAGGAAGTGGAGAGGTGGGGAAAGGAGAGAAAGGAAGGAGGAGGGAGATGGGAGGAGGGCGTTCAGAGCCCAGGAAGCACGTGCATTTTTTTTTTTTACCGGAAACATTTCTTGGGAATCAAGGGAGGCGCAGAGTTTCAGGTGTTTCCTGAACAGGAGGCCCTTTGGGCCGCACGAGCGTCCCTGGAGCACCCTCTTCAATGCTCCCTTTTCTCAACCACGTACTTTAATCTGACCCCAAAGATGCCATTTGCCTCCTGCCCCTCGAAACCCACACGTCTTTCTCTATCCACGCTGCTCCAGGAGACTGCCCTAACATCCTCGATTCCTCCAGAGGAATCTGTGAACATTCCCAAAGCCTTTCCACAGGCAGGAAGCAGCCTCAGGAAGTCAGTGCCGAAGAAGCCACGCCCAGCTTTAAATGCCACCCGGGTCCCAGGTGGGAAACGCCGTGGCTTACCAGCATCCAGAGCTCTTTAGAGAGAATTAAGAAAATTGGTCTGTTGGATGCGGGCTCTTCGCTCTTTTGAAGAATGTACTGGAAAATGCAGTGTTTTCATGACACCACAGGACGCTGACTGCCTGTGCACCTCCCAGCCCCCAGCCGTACGCCCCGCAAAGGTGGACCCTAGGATCACTGCGGCCACACCAGGTGACAAACACGGGTCAGGCACTTCATGAACACCTGGGGAATGAATGAACGGACACGTGGATGGGCGGCGGGTGAACACAAATACCCCAGAGCACAAACACATAGGCGACATCCAGAGTGGAAACGAGGGATGTTTTATGTGAACAACCACTTTGCATAGCAAACCCCAGATGTAATGGGGCTTGGCATCAGATGCTGGTACAATTTCTAATGCAACAGATCCTGAGCTGCATTCTTTCTCCTCCGCCTCTGGCCTCTTCCCCCTTCCAGATACACTGCTGCTTCCACAGAGGGTGGAACTGTTCTGACTGTGTTTTGATCCAAACCCACGTGAACATACAGCTGCACAGCCCCGGATGAGGCCTGGTCAGGCCAAGACACTCAAGCCTCACCATGAGATGCTCCCAGCATTTCTGTGCGGACCTGCCAGCTCCCCTGACCCAGGCTCCAGGTACCAGTGGGGCCCTGGGTGCCCTACACGGACGCAGCAGCCTTTAAATCAGAGATCCTCTGTCCAAAGGCAGGGGCTCTCACCCCAGAAGGGAAGCCAGAGAACACCCTGCACCAGTTTGTTTTTCTATGGACAGAAGGATCAACGCACGAACCAGCTTTGCTACCCCGACACTCTTTCCATTCGTCCAGCTGAACCGTTTCTCTTAAATAGGAATTCTGGTGAAAGGGAGAGGGACACCAGCTTAAGGGATGTCGCTATTTTTAAAAACATATTATAATATTTAAAATTCATCTGAAATCCATTTTGGGATTCTTCTAAGAATGACTGTGCCTACTGCTGTATATTTATGCCTTCATTTATGAGCCTTTTCTGACTATATAGACAGGGATCAGGGAGGTATTATAACTTGATATATAAACTGGTAACTTTCAAAAACGTCTAACAAGCTTGATTTGTCTATGCTCATGTTAAGAAATGCTTTGTGTGAGAGACAAGGCTTGAATAAGGTGAACTGCTGTCTTTGGAATTATCTTTTGGATACAGAAAATGGGAAATAACAAATGTCAGATTCTGACCTTAAGACCATAAACTAAGAATAGTGACACTTGTTTTGATGTCCTGCGGACTTTTAAATCCAGCCAACAAGGATATATTAAGTAACCTCTCTTTTCTAGGTACCGTCTTAGGCCCTGGGAGACTGAGATAAAACACACAGTCTCCGAAAGAGGTTAGTTCTAGCTCCAAAGAGTTTAAATCACCTTTAAGATACTATCTGGATATTTAATCTCGAAACGTGTCAGTTCTATCTACGCAGGACAAGCATCATTACGCGGGCTAGGACGGCGATCGGCCTCAGGTCCATAACTAGCACGTGGTGTGTGTGTGTGTGTGTGTGTGTGTGGTGTGCGTGTGTGGTGTGTGTGCTGTGTGTGTATGGTGTGGTGTGTGTGGTGTGGGTGTGTGTGTGTGTACAGTGTGTGTGGTGTGTGGTATGTGTGTGTGTTGTGTGTGTGTGCTGTGGTGTGTGTGTGATGTGTGTGGGTGTGTTGTGTGTTATGTGGTGTGGGTGTGGGTGTGTATGGTGTGTGTGGTGTGTATGGTGTGGATGTGTGTGGGTGTGTGGTGTGTGTGTGTACAGTGTGTGTGGTGTGTGGTATGTGTGTGTGTTGTGTGTGTGTGCTGTGGTGTGTGTGTGTGGTGTGTGTGGGTGTGTTGTGTGGTGTGTGTGTGGGGGTGTATGGTGTGTGTGGTGTGTGTGTGTGGTGTGTATGGTGTGGGTGTGTGTGGGTGTGTGGTGTGTGTGGCTGGGGGGCGTGTACCCCACCCTCTCTCCCTCTGCTTCCCGGGAACGTGTGGTCCAGTTATCCATGTCTGTTTACACAGAACAAAAGGAAAACCCCTCACTGCCCTTCATGCGTCTCCTCCCGTCTCCAAAAGGCAGCTCTCGGTTTGATTTGCTCTCACCCTGGCCCTCCGTCTGCAATGATCCCAACTTCCAGGGGAGGCTGGCCCCTCACTGTCCTCGCAGCCCTGCTCCCCGTGGTGCTTCTCTAGCACAACCATCAGGGCCCTGGCACAACAGGCGTGCACACCTCCTGCTGCTGGCTTCGCTTGCTGCCTAAGTTGGCTAATTCTTATTTGTTCCAAAAGTTGTACCACCAAACATAGACAGACCTATTTTCTTTTCTTCTTTTTTTTTTTTTTTTTTTTTTTTGCGGTATACGGTCCTCTCACTGTTGTGGCCTCTCCCGTTGCGGAGCACAGGCTCCGGATGCGCTGGCTCAGCGGCCATGGCTCACGGGCCCAGCCGCTCCGCGGCATGTGGGATCCTCCCGGACCGGGGCACGAACCCGTGTCCCCTGCATCGGCAGGCGGACTCTCAACCACTGCGCCACCAGGGAAGCCCCAGACCTATTTTCTTGAAACCTAAATGTTTACAGGCTTCAAGGATGCTCTTTTACACTGGTTTTATTTACCCATAAAAACGAGGCAGACGAACTTCCCTGGTGGCACAGTGGTTAAGAATCCACCTGCCAGTGCAGGGGACACGGGTTCGATCCCTGGTCTGGGAAGATCCCACATGTCGCGGAGCAACTAAGCCCGTGTGCCATAACTACTGAGCCTGCGCTCTAGAGCCTGCGAGCCACAACTACTGAAGCCCACACATGCTCCACAACAAGAGAAGCCACCGCAAAGAGAAGCTCGCGCACCGCAACGAAGAGCAGCCCCCGCTCTCAGCAACTAGAGAAAGCCCGCGCGCAGCAACGAAGACCCAATGCAACCATAAATAAATAAATGTATTTTATAAAAAACCAAAAACAGAAACGGCAGCCACTTCTCCTGTGGGCACAGACACTTAGAAACACCTAAAGGAGATCTGTAAGTCACAGGCTAAATCAGGGCTGCCAACTTGTGGCTGACAAAGGCCAAGGACGAGTAGGGTGACGTGTGACATCCAAACTCAGTGTGTGAGAATCACCCATGAGACGTGGACTAAAGATGGACAGACCAGAGGCTGCCCTGAACCTCTCATCAGAGACCCAAGAGGGTGGGCAAGCACATTTTACAGCGAAAGGAAATTGAGGACCACCAGCAGGAAAGGGGTGATGGAACCTCAATAAAAACAAGACTGAGAGCTGGTGGGCAGAACTGGGAAGCAAAGTTACTGGGGAACGGTGGTAGTCAGGGTTCTCCAGACAAACAGAACCAAGGGGAAATATATATATATAATATGAAGAGGTTTATTATTGATATTAGGAATTGGCTTATATCATTATGGAGGCTGGAAGTCCCAAGCAGCTAAAGAGCTGGAGACCCAGCAGAGCTACTGGGTGGTTCTAGTCTGAGTCTGAAGGCCTGAGAAGCAGGGCACCAGAGGTTTAAGTTCTAGCTCAAAAGCCGTCAGGCTCAAGACCCAGGATGAGCTGATGCTTCAGTCTGAGACCAGAGCCTGGAGAGGACGGAGTCCCAGCTCCACAGCAGGGCAGGGGGAGTCCGCTCCAGCTCAGCCTTTTATGCTGTTCAGGTCTCCAGCTGATTGGATGAGGCCACCCACTTGGGAAGAGCACCCAGGCTGCAGATTAAAATGTTAACCACACGGAGAAACAACCTCACAGACACACCCAGAAATAACATCTGTGTCTCGGCGCCTGGTGGCCCAGTCAGGTCGACACAAAATTAACCACCGCAAGAGCTAACGCCGAAATCCACCAGTCAGGACAAGTCACAATGCCAGCCTGGACTCCGGAAGACTGGGCTCTCAGTCACTAGAGAAGGGCTTGTGCGTTCAGTTCGAGGTGGCCATCTTCAGGAAGGGACTGCTCAGTGTAAGTCCACGGGACCCATGTGGCTCTGATCAAACTGTCCTGAGAAAACCACCTAGGAAGTATCCAGTGTCTCTTTCTGCTCATGGGAGCTCACAGAACTGGGTATCTCCCGGCGCTGAGTCAGAGCAGCTTAGGTAAGTTACCTGCCTGCTCCAGCCCCCTGCTGATAAGGAGGCAGCCTGAGCCCCAGAGGCTGGGGAACCAGCCCAGGGCTGGACAGGAAGAAAACCCAGACCTCCTGGGCCCAGGATGATTTTTTTCAATATCCTGCTGGGTGGGCCCTTTTGTCTACAATTTAGAGTCTTTTCAGTCCTGGAAGTGGTTTAACAACAACCTTGGGTGAAAGTATGCAGACTAAGCCCTCACTGAAGTGTTGGGGTGTATCCGCCATAGCTCAGTGGTTAGAACTCAGGCTCTCAAGTTAAGAGCTGCCTGGGGTCAGCTCTCAGGGTCCCCATTTCTAGGCTGGAAAACCTTGAGCAAAGTTACCTTGATCTCTCTGTGCTGCAGTGTATCTGTAAAGACGAGGGTAATATCCAATTTGCATACACTGCTTCTGATGTGCACGTCAACCATGCAAAGCAAGCCACCCTCTTATCCGTGTTTTCCAGCTGTTGAAACTGAGGCACCATGAGATTAGGTGACTTGGCCAAGACTTGCACCGCTCGGGGCTGATGGACGGGAACGTAAGCGCAGGCAGCCTAGCTCCAGCCCAAGCACACGGGCTACCTGCCACACCTGCCTCGTGGCACGTTTGTACCTGAGCCTACCCCTCTGTACCTGGCACTGCCCGGCCTGTGGTAAGCCAACACGGCCCTCTGAACATGTAGCTGTGCAGAAGCGCTGAGGCATGCCGGGCTAACAAACACTGAACCCCATTCTATACATTAACTGATAAGCCTTAAAAATTCAGGATGAAAGACACTGTGAAAAAATTCATATAGATGCACAATAAAACGTTCTTCACTGTTTGCTTTTATAGGAGTTTAACAGGCAGCCTAGGAATTCCTGTACTTCTCAGACTTGCCCCAAATGTTTTTTAGTCGAAATCACCTTCAGGATACCAAGGCCTCTCCCTCTAACGTATTATTACAAAACACACACAAGCAGGGGTTAGCGCCAAAGGGGTGGGAAGTATTTGGCACTGGTTCTGAGCACAGTTCTCCCGGCTATGAGCCCCAGCTGTGATTTAAGTGCCCTAGTGCAGCTCATTTAACCTGATTAGACTAGTGGGAACGGAAACCCAAATGGGCATCCGAAAGTAAAGAGAACTCTCTTCATTTGTCAATAAAGCATTTAACACTCTCTTCCTGCAATTTTAGGTATGTTAAGGTATCACACAAGTACAGTTTAAGATTACTACTGTGTTCGTCTAAAACAAGCCCCTTTTTTTTTAACCCTGGTGGTTCAGTAGTTCAATTTTGGGGCGGGGTCCCTCCCACCCAAGGTACCCCCGGGGTGTCCCCGTGGCCCAGCTCTCCTGTCCCCATGTCCCCCCACTGCCCCGCACCCCCTCCCCAGATGCCCCCACCGCCCCCGGTTCCCCTGCCCCGGGGTCCCCCTCCGCCCAGGCTCCCCCGGCCCCAGGTCTTCCTCCGCCCCCGGCCCCCCTGTCCCCCGTCCCCCACTGCCGGCCCCCTGGCCCTAGCCCGGCTGGAGCGCACTCACCGCGCGGCTTCTCGCGGACGGCGGACGGCAGCGGAGGTCCGGGCGGCTGGGCCCGGGGAGAGGCGCGCCCCGCCCGGAGAACCCCGCGTGTCATTTGACCAAATAAGGAGACGCTCGCTGGGCGGCGCGGGCGGCGCTGCCGGGCGGGCGAGCGCCCCTGGGCTCCGGGGCGGCGCTGGGGACCCCGGCCCTTTGTTTGCCGCGGGCGTTTCCGCCGTCCTGCGGCGTCGCGGGCGCCGGCTCCGGGACTCCCGCCGGGTCCCGAGCGCGCGGCGGCCCGGCCGGGGAGGTGCGGGGGAGCGCGGCGGAGGTGCGGCCACTTACCGGGTCCGGAGGAGTGGGAGGCGCACCGAGGACGGGGGTTGCGGAGGGGGGCGTCTCTCCGCGGCCCCCGCGGCCCCTCTGCCACCAAGTGAGCCTGCCGATGGCAGGAAGAATGGGGAAGGCCGGGTCTTTGTCCCGCTGGGGAGGGGAGGGGAAGGACCAGTCGCCCACACTCCAGGCCGAGGGCTCCTCGGACGTTCTGTGGCCCCCTCCGGGCCAGGAAGACCTAGCAGAGGAGGAGAAAGCGCCTCCCACACCAGAGCCCAGGCCCCCGAGCCCGGCCTGGGGGGGTCAGAGGCGGAGAGCTCACGGCGGCCGGGATGGAAACGTCCTCCGCGTGCAGCCCGGGCGCAAGGTGGGCAGAAGGACCGCGGGCAGGCGTGTCGCGTTTAGCATCGGTGGGCCTCAGAGAAGGGAAGCTATCTGATTGCTTTCCCTTCTTTGATGCTCTGTGTCCCGTGATGTTTTAGCGGCTCCCCATATGGGCCTCCATCACGGAATCACAGAACCTGAGCGCCATCCTATTAGCTACCACCTACATCCTATTAGCTAACACCTACATCCTATTAGCTAACACCTACTATTAGCTACCACCTACCATCTAGCTCCACCGGGCATCTCATTGGATTCTCGCCCCTTAAAAGTTAAGGGTTAATAATACCCCCGTTTTATGGTGAAGCAATTTCAGCTCACAGACCTTTGCTCAAGGCCTGCTGAGCAGTAATTACGGCAGCTGCCGTCTGACCTGGAGTGTGTCAAGGCCAAGCCCTGGTATCTCACAGGAGAGGAGGTGCCCCTAGTCCCATCAGTGACTCCAGGGCCACTAGGGTCTGAGACTCACCCCAGACCTGAGCCCCCAGAACTTTGCGTCGCCCGCTTCCTGCCTGAACCTTGCAGCTTCTCACCAAGAACGGAAGTGTGGGCTCCGGACCCGATTTCCCACTGACAGTCAAAGCAGGCCCTATCTTGAAATCCAGGGCAAACTGTAGAAAAGCCTTTCCCTCTGACAGTTACCTAGGTATGTTGTCTATTTAGTTGCAAATTACAAAATGATCTAGTTCTCAAATGATGAGCCTAAACTTTCAGTTTGTAAAAACAAGTTGAAAAAAATAATGAAAGCTTAATTTCTGCATTTATCTTCTTTTCGCTCTCTTTTGGCTTACTTGATTTTATTTTACTTTTTCTTTTAGCTTTCTGAGTTGAATGTTTAATTCATTTATTTTAATTTTTTAATCGATAGTTATTTGGTTCTATAAATTTTCTTCTAATAACTACTTTAGTTATGTCACACAGACTCCTATATGTTGTGTTTTCTTATTATTTTAAGAAATTCTACAGTTTAATTTTGTATATTTCCTTTGACCTAAAGGATAGCGGAACATATTAAATGACCCTATGGGGATGTAATCAGCAAAATCGAGACTCTGGAAGCAAATTCACTCTGTTTCTACAGTAATGTCACTCAGGGAAAAAAAAAAAAAAAGAAAGAAAGGAGAGAGATGGAGGAGGAAACCAATAGATTAAAAAAAGCCTGCAATGAATGGATGGATCTTACTTAGATTCTGAATCAAAGAACAAACTATTGGAAAAATAAGTTTTCATGAGACAATCTTGGGAAATGTAACACTAACAAATGGTGACATTAATAAATAATATTAATTTATTTTAGGTATGATAATGAAATTATACACACACACACACACACACACATATTTTTAAAGCCCTTACTTTTCAGAAATAATACCAAAATGTTTGCCAATGAAAAAACATAATGTCTGGGGCTTCCCTGGAGGCGCAGTGGTTGAGAGTCCGCCTGCCGATGCAGGGGACATGGGTTCGTGCCCCGGTCCGGGAAGATCCCACGTGCCGCGGAGCGGCTGGGCCCGTGAGCCATGACCGCTGAGCCTGCGCATCCGGAGCTTGTGCTCTGCAACGGGAGAGGCCACAGCAGTGAGAGGCCAGCGTACCGCAAAAAAAACAAAAAACATTATGTCTGGGGTTGTTTCAAAATAATTTGGGCTGAAGGGTATATATATATGAAATAGTATCAGCCATAGATTAATGGTAATCGTTGAAAGGTGGTAGAAGTTCATGATACTGGTCTCTCTCTTTACTGAATGCTTGAAATATTCAGTAATGAAAAGAATTTTAACTACAAATGCACATATCATTTGCCCTTAACCCGGCATTTCCCCTTAAAGGAAATTAACTTACAGGTAGACTTGCTCATGCGTAAATTCACATACATACAAGAGTAGTCATCGTAGAATTGTTTGTAATAGAAAAATATTGGACCATGTTATATGTTCATCAACTGGGCCTAATTAAATATCACATGGTACATTTTAGAATTATCTCTATATGCAGCTGTTAAAAAGAACAGCTGTTCTATATGCTGTTAAAAAGAACGAGATAAGTATATTTATTAATTTGGCAACAGTAACCAACCATTTGTGTTAATAAGGAAGGGAAGAGGGAAGACAATATAGACATATAATAGTGGTTGCCACTGGGGAGTTCTGGGTGGCTGGGGGTCAGGAGTACAAGGAAGACTGATTTTTACTGTAAATCCTTTGTCTTTTTTGAAATTTTGAGCTATACGTATGTATTGTCCCTTCAAAAAAAAAGTATTTTAAAAGTTAAAGCAACACATGCTCCTTCTTTAAGAAAAATAGGAAACAAATTTGTGAAACTGAGTTTTTAGAAAGTCAAAAGTGGTTTGCTAGAAAACAAACAGAGGAAGGCGGAATGCGTTCTGAGCTTAACGACATAGGTACTTTTCTGAACAATTTTAACCAAAGGACAAACTGCTAAAAAAATAGTTCACTAGACATTCTGGGAAAATATATTGTGTAAAGTTCTATCTTGTACATCATTGTACAGTTGTCTCTTTGTATCCGAGGTGTATTGGTTCCAGGACCCCTGAGGATACCAAAATCCAAGGGTGTTCAAGTCCCTTCCATAAAATGGAGTGGTATTTGCATATTACCTCCTGTATACTTTAAATCATCTCTAGATTACTTATAATACATAAACTACGTAAACAGTTGTAAATGCTATGTAACTAACTGCGAGTCTGGCAAGTTCAAGTTTCGCTTTTGGGAACTTTCTGGAAATGTTTTTTCTTTTTTAATATTTTCCATCTGAGGTTGTTTGAATTTTCAGATGCAGAACCCACTGATACAGAAGGCCAACTGTATTCTCAGGACCTAACTATAGGGCATGGCACATAGTATATGCTTATTAAATACAGGATTTGAATGAATGGTTGGGTCACAGAAGAATTGTTTAATACGTGATGTCTCTCATTTTGTAATTGATTATTTCATAGTATAGCAGATGGAATACTAGAGAAAATATAACTATCTGTAGCAATATAGCTGAACTCTGGAATCAGGCCCAGATTTGAATCCTTGTCCTACCTGTGACTAGCTCTGTGGCCCCGGGCAGCCACAAAACCTCCCTAACCCTCAGTTTGCTCATATGTAAAATGGGCCAATGACATATCATTTGCAAAATTGTTGGGAAGATCCTTTGACACGCTGCATACACACTGCTTACCACTATTACACACTTGGTACCTAGTAGGCCCTCAGTAAGTATTAGCTTTTATTCTGTGGGTAAAGGAGAGATGAATATGAATAAGAAGGAAATGTGAAGGTGATTAAACAGTACAAACTTTTTTTCAGTTATAGATAAATAAGTCCTGGGGATCTAATGTACAGCGTGGTGACTAGCTAACAATACTGTATGGTATAGTTGAACGTTGTAACAGAGCAGATCTTAAAAGTTCTGTTTACAAGAAAAAATTTGAGGTGATGGATGTTAACTAAACTTACTGTGCTCATCATTTCACGATATATACAAATCTCAAATCACGCTGCACATCAGAAAGTAATATAATGTTGTAAGTCAATTAGATCTCAACAAAGGAAAAAGCAGGAGACAGAATTCTCATCAGGAAGGATTACAGTTTAGATCCTGTTCTAAAGATAAATGATTGTCTTTTTGAGGGAAAAATTCTCTGCTATAGATACAAGTCTAGTTCATAGAAGAAGAAAAATTAAGAAATTGTATTTCCTGGGAGAGGGATCCAGTGACAATATTGATGGGTTATCCAAGTTCCTCTAGTTTATTTCAGTTCTCCTAATGTTCCTGCACCAGCCAACACCGCCCTAATGGCTCCTTCCCCTCCTGTTGGGGGTTCGGGGAGAGGTTCGGGGAGAACGGGAGAGAAAGGGAAAGCTTTGTGCGGTAGGCCAGCGTTTCTCCAAGTGACCTGGAACCAGACGCATTAGGACCACCGGAAACGTGGCAGAAGCAAACGTTCTCAGGCCGGCTCTGTGTCTGAACAAAGCGCTCCAGGTAATGCTGATGACTGATAAGTGCTTTGAGGTGAAATACCCGCCAGGGACTCCCTCTCTGGACTCAGTAATTTACCAGAAACTTCTATGGGGGCGGGAACGGGGGGGGGGGTAGACTAATCACAGAGCAGGCCCAGGGACTCAGATCCAACTGCAAGTACCACTCAGGCTGTCGGACACTTGTCGTGAGGGAGCCACAAGGTAGAAACCTTACAGGGCAAGAAGTTCCAGACGCCTCTCGGTGCTGCAAACGCTGAAACGGAACTTTCTTCCCGGCCCTGAGAGGAGGGCCAGCTGCAGAGCGTGGGCCTGCTGCAGACCCCCGTGACGGGCACCTGGGCCCTCACCGCCGCCAGGAGGAGAGGGCTGGTTACCCTAACCCGCCATCCCAGCGGAGATCTTCAGGACACTTTTCTCCCATTGCAGAGAGCATTTCTCACAGGCAGTCGTTCCGCCCACTCCAGCCCTGGGCAGGAAGCCGGCGGATGATTTGACCCTGATTCAGAGGTAATCATCCGTAATTGCCTCGTGATTGGAGAGGGAGTGAATGTCTCGGATCACAAGGCTGGCGGGACTCCCGGGAGGGGAGGGGAGGGGGCTCAGGATACCTGCACTCCCTTTTCCTGAAAGTGCATGAGGCCCTGTGTGGGTGCTCACGGAGCAAACAGAAAGAACTTGGTCTCGTTACAGTGGCTCGATCGCTCTCTCGTGAAGGACCCAAGTGTTGTTCCTGTGCCTGGTCGACGTTCAGGAAAAGCTCAGCCCTCACCAAAGCCAAACCCTGCCCCTGCCCCTGCCCCTCACGCTCTGGTTTGGAGGGAAGATGCCTGGTTCCTCGTCAAGATGCAGAGTTTCCACATCCCGTTTCTTCCTGCTCCTTTCCATAAACTTTGACTTACTGGGTGTAAACGGTCGTGTGTAAAGCCTCCAAACACATCTGACTTGGAGTCAAATCCACGAGCAGCTCCGGGGTCCCGGACTTTGCCGTCGTTGGTTCCTGCATATTTGAGCATCTGACACAAGTTTCCAGGGTGCCTTTGCTAAGTCAGTAGGAACGGTTCTGTCCGGTGGCTTAACGTCCAATGAAAGGCAGCCGTTCCCGCCGCAGCTCCTTTGGGTCTGTTTCGGATCAGGAAACGCTGTGCTGTTTCAGAGGAAACTATTTCTACTGTGGGCCCAGAAAAACTCTGCCTCTTGCTTTTTCTCTGGGATCGTTTGGTCTCTGATTCCAGTCCTGTTCTGTAGCAGGCAATTCACTTCTCTGCTTGCCAGCAGTTTTTTGTGTTTTTCTTCCCCTGTCCAAAATCCATTTAAAGAACATGTAAATGTCCCAGGTCTGTGCAAACCTGGCAAAAGCCTGTTTTAAAGGAACCATGTTTGGGTCCTCTGACGGTCCTTCCTGGCATCCTCGATAAGGGAGCTTTTCATGCCTTACTTATTTCTCAGAATGTTGATTTTCAACCACACTGAAATCGCAGTTACTCTTTGTGAAGTAACTTTATGAGTGAACACTATAACTTTAAAATCCCAACATCTCTCTTCCTGGTCACCAAAATCCTTTTGTACTATTTGCCCCTAAATCAGGGTCATTAACAGAAAACCTGGTGGTCTAGCCAGGAAGAGCCTGGGCGCCAGGACCTCTGATGGAGCGGCGTGGCCACAGGTAACAGACCTCAACCTCACCTGACCTGTGAGACACTTCTTACCATAAAGGGTTAAGTATCTAGTTTTTATTCAACTCACTGTTATGGCTAATCAATAATGGAAAGATTTCTGGAATGTCTCCTGTGGATGGATCTTCACCATCGTGTGGATTCGCGTGTGATGAAGAACCATAGTTTAAATTGATTTACGTTCCTCTAAAAAACAAGTTAAGGACTATCCTCCACCTATTTCAGAAAGTGCTTTGACACTGGACCCGAGAGTCCTGGCAGAGCTTTCTGGAACGGTCAAGCTTCTTCCTACATCATTGCAACAGTGGACTTCAAAAACCAGGAAAAGATTTTCTAAAACGTCTGACCTTCAGCCTCTCCTGGCAGTACTCTTTGTACCTCAAAACATCTCTTAAAACTCTGGGCCATCCTCACTGCACAAATATTTTTTGGAAACTTCTGCACAGTTAGATGCTGAGCAATTACTCTATAACTGCACCAGATTATTCATGCGCCTCCTGCAGGGATGGACCAGGGGCAAGTTAACCACCAGATGTCCAAAACATTCATCTAGTCGTCCTGGCATTCGGGTGCTTTCCCCTCCCCTCCCTCCTCTCTTCCCCCTCCTCCCTTCCCCCTCCCCCCTCCCCCCCCCTCCCTTTCCTTCTTCCTTCTCTCCTTTCTTTCCCCTTCTTTTCAGCAGTTTGCAATTCTCTTTTTACATGGCAGGTGGCCTCACCATAACCGGGCTCCCCGACCTTGTTGACCTTCTGTGGACTCAGCTCTCTCTCCCACCCTTTTTCTGTGGCGTGTCTACTTCCCTACACCGATATTGGTCCCTTGAGTCCCCAGGACTTGCTAAAATCAGTTGAAGGAAACGCTTGAGAGGTTTCCTTTTTCTAAGAACGTGTTTGGAAAGTTATCGGGTCAGGAGCGTGGGGACTGAGAACCTTGGCGAGCAGGTCTCGAGGCCCCGCCCACAGGTCCCCCTGCAGCCTGGGAGGAAGATGCCTTTCATCCTGTGACCTGCTGCAACTCCTCACCTCGCTCCGCTCTGCCCGGCAAACTCCAGTGTACCCTGTATAACCCAGATAAAGCATCTGGCCTAGGGAGGCTGTCTGGGGTGCCACTGGTAGCCTCGTTTTCATCATTCCACACTGCCTCGTCTTTCGTTCGTTTAGAACAACAGAGGAGAGAGTGTGAGCTGCCGATGGGCCAGGACTGGGACGTTTGTTTCTATATTTCAATATTTGCTGAATTCACATCAGCTTTCCTGAAAACGCCCCAAATAATAGGGCCTCCATACACAGGCTCACATGGGCCTCTTTGCAGCAAACAAATCAGGCCCGTGGTCCCTCTGGGCAGCTCAGTTATCAGGGCTCTGCGCTGAGATGCAACTTGCAGACAACTTGAATTAAGCAAAGCAGAAGGGCCTGCCCTTCCAGATGGCCACACGAGGACTTGTAATCACGCTTCCTGCATTACCTGGAGGAAGCCCGGGGGTGTAGCATCTGCAGGTATGGACGCTGAAAAGGAGGCTACAGGGGTCAGCGGGCGCTCTGGGGATGGTCCTCCGGCTCTTCCCCAGGGACGGAGGGCGGTTCCTCCTGACCTGCTTCTGCCCACACCCCCTACTGGCCTTATTCGTGTCTTTAAATAACACTTGGGGCATTTTGATTTCCTCTTAAACGCTTTCAGCAAACTCCATCTATACAAATGGGAGCATACCAAACAAATTCTCCCTCCCACAGAAATCAGCCAGGTTCCCTCCTCCATAACTGTAGCAGCCTGGGTTGCAGACCGTCTGTGGGAGCGTCTTCTTGAAATCAGTGGCCTATTTACCAGCAACGACTCTGCTGGAGCTTTGAAGAGGGGCCCCAACCCTCGAGGAGCGCCTTTGACGGGCCAGCCAGGGACACAGCCCAGAGAGGAGCACACTATTCACCTCCATCCAGCAGACTTTTTTTTTCAGGCAGAATCACTCAGAAAGAAAACCGCTGTATTTTCTTCATTCACTGTAACAGGGAAGAGCTAAATGGGACTCCGGGTTGGATCTGTTTCTTTGACGTTAACCTTTGCTTTTCATTGCTTTTGTTATTATAATCATACGTAATGGCCTTCTTGCCCCAGCTCCTAGCCTCCGATTCATGAGCCTGTCGTGCGGCTCATCTTACTGATGTATAAACATTCCCAAAGGTGGACCAGAGTGATAAACCGGTACTTCCCTTGGCCTTGGCCAGCCACACCTGGCCAGAGGCGAGCATGGGGGCCCAGCAGGTGGTCTGCGAGCCCTTCCTGACTGGGACTGGGGCCAGCACCGTTCACCGGCAGAGTGACAGCCTGTGCTTATGAGACGGACGCCCTCCACAGCCAGCTGGGGCTGCAGGGGGAAGTGGCTTATTCTGGAAAGATCTCTCTTGCTCACAGGCATGGGGCGCACACAGAGGACACGTCTGTTTGCTGGAGCAGAGCCAATCAGGCGGAGAGTCGACGGATGTCAGCTTGACGTCCCCGATTCATTATCACCGTTACAACAAATGGTTTTGTTTGTTTGTTTGACTGCTGATGTGGCGGAACGTTTTGTAGAGAAAGGTGAGGTGGTTGTGGATTTGATAGGGAGCAGAAAAGCCTGTGTCCCCCATTTCTTCATTACAGGAAATAGGCTTCATTCAGCCTCCAGGACCTTCCCTGAGTTCCAAAGGGCAGGTTCAAACAGTTGCTAATTAGGGAAGGGAGAGGATGCAGAGACCAGGGAGGAGCAGTCAGGAAACAATAGTGCAGCCTTGGGGCAGGGTCCTGGTTCCCCCTCGAGGGATGCACACAACCATATCCTTGAGCTGTTTTGCAGGTACTGAAACCCCCTTCAGGCGGGAGAAGTTCACTGTCTGCTGCTCACAAGCACGGAGACCCCAGACCGCTTGGAACCAGAAGGTTGTTGATGCCGACTCCCGATGACCTCACCACCAGCCAATCAGAAGAGTGTCCACGAGCTGACCACGCCCTCTTTGAACCATTTCTATGAAACTCCTCAGGACCCCCTCCAGGGTGGGACACACAGTCTTGAGGGCATTAGCCCACTGTGGCCCCTTTTGCCTGGCAAAGCAATAAAGCTCTTCTTTTCTACTTCACCCAAAACTCTGTCTCCAAAAATTAATTCGGTGTCAGGATCCAGAGGCCGGATTCGGCTTGAGATTCAGACTCGGTCTGTGCAGATTCCTGGCTTCCCCTTTCCCCCTGAAACCCCAGGAGGACAGGCGGTGTGAGGTGGGCTCTGCATCCACGGTGGGGCGGGGGGAGCAGAGCGCAGGTGGGAGCCCGCGGCAGCCGCCGTCCCGGGGGGCCCCTCCCGATGGGGCCAGAAAACAGATGGAGATGGTGGCAGGAAAGGCCTTGGGACATAGTGATGGAGCCGCAGAGGCCTCCTGGGAAGGATGCACGGAGGGACAGTGTTGGCAGGAAAGACAGATGGAAGTGAGGGAAGGAAGGAGGGAAGGTGGTGAGAGCAGGTGACGGGGAGCTTCCGCTGGGGAAGCTGGAGGCGGCTGCTTCATCGACGCTGGCAAGTGAGGCCACTGTTCACCAGTGATGCCTGGAAGTTGGGATGGTTTCCGGGGAAGAAGCTGAAGTTACCCCCAAATTCCCTACCCCTTAGCTTCACACTCAGCTCCAGCCATCCCAAGTGAGGCCAGGACACTAAGCCCAGGAAGATAGCAGCCAAGGGAAGGGGAAGGGGGGCCCGAGACCTGGCACTTCGGATCAGCCGCAAGTTCATGGTGAACTTGACCTCTCTGTTGCATGGAGTGGTGAACGAGGCTGTGCGCAGGACTAACCGGGTGGGATGGCCCTTGGTCGGCTCTTACAGACGCCTGCTTAGGCTGCTAGTAAATCCTGTGATATTATTGTTTAACGCCTATCCAGGCTCTTTGTCTGAGAAAGAGGAGGCAGAGCGGGGATAAAAAATCCACCCTGCAGGGCTTCCCTGGTGGCGCAGTGGTTGAGAGTCCGCCTGCCGATGCAGGGGACACGGGTTCGTGCCCCGGTCCGGGAAGATCCCACATGCCGCGGAGCGGCTGGGCCCGTGAGCCATGGCCACTGAGCCTGCGCGTCCGGAGCCTGTGCTCCGCAACGGGAGAGGCCACGGCAGTGAAAGGCCCGCGTACCTAAAAAAAAAAAAACTCCACCCTGCAGCGTCTCAGGTGTGTTCTGGCCTCCCCTGGAGTCTGGAGCCGCCTGGAAGAACCCGGGCTGCGCTCTTCCCTGGGGCAGGTTACTCAGCGAGGCTCGCGGGGCCTCCCCAGCAGCTCTGCCAGGAGGACAAGCCGACTCCTGCCTGGTTCCTGCCATGGGGCCCGAGGCCAAGTTAACCCAGGGGAAGGGACATTCCAAGGAGAGATGGGAGGTAGGGGGTGGACCCCGGACTACCCTCTACCCGCGGCGAAGCTGAAAGCAGAGTCTGTGATTTGGGGGCGGGGAGGCTGGACCAGCAAGGACAGGAAAGCAGGAGGGCTTTGTCCCCCCGTGGAAGCAGCTCATCAGCTGGAAGGAGACCCAGGGTAGCTTTATGGCGAATCCTTCAGCTTCTAGCATCCTGGCCTGTCTACCCACTTCCACGGTACTCACGATAAGCAGACATCTGCCCCAGGAAGGGAAATAACCCCCAATAACTGCGGGGTGAATGATTTTCTCCTCTTGGCATCTGAAGAGTCCAGGACTGGTCTCGACAGATGGAGAGGAGAGGGTTAAGCTGAATGTCGGTCTGCGTGAATCCAGGGCAGGGCCACGACCGCTTTAGCTGAACATCCCTGGCAGGCCAGTCCTCAGCAGACACTGCTCTGAATGGCAGTAAACTACCTGCCAGCAGGTGGATGAGGACAAGGCCTCTTGAAGTCTGTTCTCACTGCTCACCTCTGGGAGATGTCATGTATTGCCCTGCGAGCTGATGCTGGTGTCTGAAACCAGCACTTTGGATGGTCTTACTAAGACCAGGAGGCTTTCTCGGCACCAGGAGCCCGAGGGCGGAGTGTGGGATGCACATCTTCTTGTATCGGCTTGTGTTTCTGTGATGCTGGCATCCACATGGGTGGAAAGAAATGCTGAGAGGCTTAGGTGAGCAGCAGTGACATGAGTGATCCTTTCGGACAAGTTAACAGCGCTACAAAGCCGAAGGCAGGAGGTGAGTATTTAGAAAATTTAGGTGATGAACACGCTTGGGTATCTCAGGAAGCGACACACTGCATATGGCGCGGGCTCTCGAGCGCAGGCTCAGTGGTTGTGGTGCACGGGCTTAATTGCTCCGCGGCATGTGGGATCTTCCTGGACCAGGGATCAAACCTGTGTCCCCTGCACTGGCAGGCAGATTCCCAATCACTGCCCCACCAGGGAAGCCCTGACACTCTGCTTGTTAAACCAACCTCAGGTAAGATGTCATGGGACCAGTACATAGAAGGATTTTATTTTAATATTTCCAAGTTCCATTTCATCATTTACAAAACGTTCACCATTTTGGCCCTGAACCCATGGCTTGTTTATTAAATCCTCATGAAATGTAAAGGGCAGGGCAGGCTGGGGGGCAAGCAGTAATGTGAACCAACATAAAAGAATTCCAAATGGGCCTCTAGGGGTACAAACATGCACATTAATATCATCACTATAGATACTTAAACTCATTCACTTCAGTCAATAAAACTGATCCTAAAATGAAGGCAGTCTGACACCCAATATATCTTAACCTGTGGACAAAATTAAAGGACATTAGCATAATTTCCTGGTATTACCTTTGAGGTAAAGTTTAAAACGGTAACTTAAAAAGAAACACAAATTATCACTCTAGAAAGAGTATTATCAAATATCAATGCTGTCACGTTTAGAGCAAGTTTTTAAAGAAAACTAAGTGTCACGTGTAACATTTCTTTCTCAATAATTCGTTTGGAGCACAACTTAACAGCCCTTGTCTATTATTCCTGGCTTGAGTTAGAATCTTTTTTTCCCTACTCACCCAGAATTCTAATCTTTGAAATGAAAAAGTTGTGCCTGGAATTTGGCACTGTTTTGATATTAAAAGCTCAGATGACATCCTTCTGAGAGCAATTGGATTGAAGAGGATGTGCAAGAGGAAGTTATCAGGCAGGACCTTGCTGTTTGCTGAGTGAGTCATCCTCACCAAGCCACTGCAATGAATAAAGCTCGGGCCATTGCTCCCAGAGCTTAAAGTCTAGCATGACCGGAAGGGAGGTTGCCAGCTTGGTAGAGACGAAATCCCAATACCATCTGTCAGGGTTAAGATATAGAAAGTGTATCCCACTCCCAGGTATATATTCATAAGAGGTGAAAGCAGAGTCACAAAGAAACATTTGCACTTGCACGTTTATAGCAAAGTAATTCACAACAGCCAAGAGATGGCAGCAGCCCAAGTAGTCATCAGTGGAGGAGCAGATAAACGAAATATGGTCGATACAAATGGCGGAAGATTATTCAGTCTTAAAAAGGAAGGGAATCCTGTTCATCACAGGATCCAACACGGATGAACCTTGAGGACATTATGATGAGTGAAATAAGTCAGTCACAAAAGGACAAATACTCCATTTATATGAGGGACCTAGAGGAGTCAGATTTATAGAGACAGAAAGTAGAAGGGTGGGTGCCAGGGACTGAGAAGAGAATGGAGCAGGGAGTTGTTGTTTAATGAGTATAGAGTTTCAGTTTTGCAAGAAGAAAATGTTCTGGAGATCTGTTGTACAACAGTGAATATACTTAACACTGCTGAACTGTACACTTATAAACAAAGATGGTTAAAAAAATTACGGAAAAGTGCAAGTGTAGAAAGTGATGGGAATGCAAGAAAAGCACTTAGCCCAACCTGAGGGTCTCTAATGATTAATTTTGTGTGTCAAGTTGGCAGGGCCATGGGGTACCCAGATAATTGGTTAAACATTATTCTGGGGACTTTTGTGAGGGTGTCTTTGGGTGTGATCAGCATATGAATCTGCAGAATACAGCAGATTGCCCTCCCTACCGGGGGTAGATCCCACCCAAGCCACTGAAGGTCTGCAGAGAACGAAAAGCCTGACCCTGGGTTTCCCTGGTGGCGCAGTGGTTGAGAGTCCGCCTGCCGATACAGGGGACACGGGTTCGTGCCCCGGTCTGGGAAGATCCCACATGCCGCGGAGCGGCTGGGCCCGTGAGCCATGGCCGCTGAGCCTGCGTGTCCGGAGCACAGGCTCCGCAATGGGAGAGGCCACAACAGTGAGAGCCCGCGTACCACAAAAAAAAAAAAAAAAGGCTGACCCTGCCCTGCGTAAGAGAGAATTCTTTTTGCGTGATGACCTTCAAGCTGGGACATCAGTATTTTTCCTGCTTTTGGACTAGAACTGAAACACAGGCTCTCCTGGGGGTCTAGCTTGCCGACTCACCCTGCAGAGCTTGGGACTTCTTGGTCTCCAAAATCATATGAGCCAACTTTTTAGAATAAATCTCTGGAGATTTATTTCTGGAGAACACTAACTGACTGACTGAGACAGGGTCCTGGGAAGGCTTCTGGAAGGGATGTCATTGGATCTGAGCCTTGACAGGTGGCCAGTTGGCTGACATGAATGGGCCACCGAGGCCCCTGTGGCACGTCAAGCATTAGTGGAGCCAGGGATGAGGGTGTGGAGGTGTGGCCAAGCCATGGAGAACCTCGTGTGCCCTGTCAGGGAGCGTTATCCTGTGGGCTGGCATCTCCCATGAGGTCTGCCGATGGCAACGTGTAACAGGGCCTCACACAAGACACCAGCGAGATAGCGTGCAAGGCCAAGGTCAGAGAAGGTGGGTCATTCCCAGGTTAAACAAGGTTCATAGGTTTCTTTACTGCAGGATTTTTCAGAGCCTTTAATGGGCTGGTGTGCAGCACAGATGTTCAGGAGGAGATGTTGGATTTTAACATGGACTCCTCCCCTTGTCTACTTCTGATTCCTATTAAGATGGGGAAGAAAGCCAGTTTCCAGAGGGTGCTGCTAGGAGACTGGAGGCCTCTGAAAAGGCTGACGTGGAGCCTGCCCTGCTCAGCTCTTTGATTGGTTACATCAGCGGTCCCCAACCTTCTTGGCACCAGGGACCAGTTTTGTGAAAGACAATTTTTCCATGGACCAGGGGGTTGGGGGCAGGGGATGGTTTCAGGATGATTCAAGTGCATTACATTTATTGTGTACTTTATTTCTATTATTATTACATTGTAATATATAATGAAATAATTATACAACTCACCATAATGCTGACAGGAGGTGGAGCTCCCGTGGTCATGAGAGCGATGGGGAGCGGCTGTAAATACAGATCAACTAGGCTCGCCTGCCACTCACCTCCTGCTGTGCGGCCCGGTGGGCTGCAGACAGGATGGGGACCCCTGGGCCACATGACTCTGGCTCAGGTGTACCAGTGGCTCATCTAGCAGGTTCAGGAGATCCTCTGCTCAGACCCCCTGGGGTCCCTTTGCATCCCTTTTACTGCTTCTGTGTGGATTCCCCGGAGTGGGGGGATGTGGAAGTCCAGCCTCCTCCTGAAAGTCTGGTACCCAGAGCATCCCTGCGGGATCCGGCTAAGGCTGGGACTTGACCTGAAACTACGTCCTGGCTCAGCCCTCCCCCTCCCTGTCCTGTTTCCCCACTTCCTGTGGAGGGGGAGCACTTCCTCACAAAGCCCACACTCTGCTCCTGGGAAACCCAACCTGTGACAGGTGGCTGCCGCTCGGTGGAAGGCGTGCGATGAACAAGGGTGGGAGTGACTGGGGGCGGGGGAGGGTGTCAGCTTCAAGAATTTTAAAGATGTCGACTCAGTAGAAATGATATTACTGAGGATGAGTCTAAGATAATTTCTTTGGCTTGGAAACCTGGAAGGTACCAGTATCAGCAAAATAGAAAAAACAAGTTTTTGTTGGGGATGAACGCAGTTTTGACCTATTGATTTTTTTTTTTTTTTTTGGCCTTGTGGCTTGCAGGATCCAGTTCCCTCACCAGGGACTGAACCCGAGCCCTCAGCAGTGAAAGCGTGGAGTCCTAACCACTGGACCGCCAGGGAATTCCTGGGTTTTAACCTATTGAAACGGAAGCACTTTGGGGACAGCCATCCAAATAGAAATATTTTCCAAATTTGTATGAACACTTGGGGGAGGTGAAAGCAGGTGATGTGGATGGGAGGCTAAATGAGTTAAGAAACACAGCAAGTCACCCAAGAGAGGATATGGATTGTGAGGGGTGGGTCAAAGGTCAAGTTCCAGGAGGCTCCAGGGTTTGCGGGGCAGGCAGAAGAGGAAGCACAGGACTGAGGCGGGCTGTCCAGCAGCGATGGGGACCACGAGAGAGGGCGGTACGCTGGCGACTGACATACCCCTGAGAGTCGTGGCCGGAAGTGATGGTGGGTTGAGGGCTCCCTGGATGTGGCCGCGTGGAGACTGAAATGTATTTCAGCGGGACAGAGGCCAAGCCTCAGTAGGTTGAACTCAGTGCAACTGAGGATGTGGCGTTGGTGGTAAGACAAGTGTGATAGTGAGACAGGCTGGGACCCGGGACCCTTTGCTGCAGTGCTTGCACGTGGACGCACCTCTCCTTGACCAACAAAATACAAACAAACTGTATGGAACTAAAAGTAACTGCGTGCATGAGCAAGTCCGGGCAAATTCTGGACCCAAAAGATACAAAAGAGACCAAAAAACCCCAACTGCCACTTTTGAAGAGCCTGGAGCAAACACAGGGTGTCAGGAACAAAAGCAGGGTACTGTGCTTGCCCCCTGCACTCAACACCACCTAAGGGGTGGACAGAACACCTAAGCCAGCCCTCTGGCCTGACCCCTGGACACACCCCTACCCTCACCAGCTCGTGCCCA
Organism: Delphinus delphis; assembly: GCF_949987515.2. Classification (NCBI taxonomy): domain Eukaryota; kingdom Metazoa; phylum Chordata; class Mammalia; order Artiodactyla; family Delphinidae; genus Delphinus; species Delphinus delphis. The sequence continues at coordinate 3,682,611 of NC_082694.2, read as the reverse complement.
GCTCAGGGAGGGAGAAAGCAGGGAAGCTGTCGTTTGCTCTCACTCCCCCAGCTGCAGCAGGGGCCCCAATAGAGCCTTGCCTGAGTTTCCTGTCTGGCCTCTCGTCAGTTTCTATTGATTAAGGAGGCTGAGAATCCGGGTTAGTAACAATGCGAATAAACAGAAGCAGCAGAGGTAGTCACCCAGGTAGGAACCGAGGCCCGAGGGTCAGTGATGTGCCCAACATCGGAGGTCACGGTGTGGACAGGGGTCAGACCAGGAGAGGTTGACTCCATGGCCTGCGGTCCTCCGCCCGCGTTGTGCCGCCTTCTGGGACAGCTCACCTCCTCTCCTCACACCTCTTCCTTCTCAACCAGCACAGGAATAAACTCTCCAAGAGAAAGGCAGAGCCTCTCCCATCCCTTTTCTCTCCAAGGCTCCTCCCTCCCTTCACCCTCCTGGCAAAAATGGACAGAAACTTTCCAAGATCAAGAAGCATAAAACCTGCTTTTTCTTCCTAGTCAGAGAAGGAAACTTTCCACTCTCTATTTTTTTTTCCTTTCCACTGTGTTTTTATTATTATTATTATTTTTTTTTTTTTTGCGGTACACGGGCCTCTCACTGTTGTGGCCTCTCCCGTTGCAGAGCACAGGCTCCGGATGCACAGGCTCAGCGGCCATGGCTCACGGGCCCAGCCGCTCCGCGGCATGTGGGATCTTCCCAGACCAGGGCACGAACCCGTGTCCCCTGCATCGGCAGGCGGACTCCCAACCACTGCGCCACCAGGGAAGCCCCACTGTTTTTAAAGGGAAGACCACCTCCTGTCCCCAGAGCTGCGCTAACAGCGACTAAGCTAAGAGCTGCTTGCCCTGCAGCTGCTTACCAATCGCTCTCGGGACCTAGGACATCACTTTCTGTGATACACTGTAGTTTAGGGATGTCATATGACAGACCCTGTGTTGTACTTGTATATATTTATTATACACAAACACACATGTACAAAGACATTAAAGCCTTGTTCACAGTAGCAAAAGATGGGAAACCATCTAAAGGCTGATAGGTAGGGGAGAGTCGAATAAACCATTCATCCTGACTGTGGAAGCCAACAGCTGTAAGGAATGAGGCAGGCTCACTGCATACGGAGCATATGTGCTCAGAACACTCTCCAAGTAGGGTGTGAGAGAAAAGAGCACAGTGCAAATCACTGTGCAGAGCACGCCGCCCCATGTGCGTAAGGAAGGGACTCATGCCCACCGGACACGTCTAGAGCATCTCTAGTTGGCAATCACAGCTGCCTCTGTGGAGGAGAGGGAGCAGGAGGTCGGGGGAGGAACCGCTTTTCATTATTTCTCCTTTTGTACCTTCCAAATTTTGCACCTTGTGCATTGATGATCTACTACATAAAATAGAATAATAAATGAAAATGTGGCATCTCTTATTAGAGCAAAGACAGTTTAAATAATGTCTTTAAATAATAAAATTCAATAATGCTGGGCTTCCCTGGTGGCGCAGTGGTTAAGAATCCTCCTGCCAATGCAGGGGACCTGGGTTCAAGCCTAGGGGTTGCATTGGTCAAGATACCAAAATCTTTGCAGTGTGATTATTTTTCATTCTGATTTTTCCACTCAGTAGACACTGTGTCCCTAAGATGGCTAGGGAACCATGGTGAGGACTTCGGTATCAGAGTGTTAATTTTCTCTATCTCTTGTTTCTTGCCTTTCCCTGCAGCTCAGATGGGCCTGACTCAGGCAGTGGTGTCCCTGGGGCCCCTCTTCCCTCCCCATCTCTGATCTCTGCCCCCAGAGGAGTGAGGGTGCTCCTGTATTTTGCCACAGAACTAGGTAGTTCCTGATACCCAGATGCTAGGAATGGTCAAGGGAGCAACAGGGCTCCAACACAGGCCATGGTGCAGCTCATTGAAGACTGGAAATTGTAGCTCAACTTTCAACTATTCAGAAGCCACTTGAAGATTTCAAAAGCGTATTTCATGACAACGACCCTTGACAAATATGATTATCTGCATCTTAGAGGAGAAGTGAGGAAGTGCTTGCTGGGGCCCTGGGGTGAGTCCACCACGTCTCTGCAGCGGGAAGGCTGTTTATCTCTACATCCTGCTGCTCTGGGGAAAGGAGCTGCTTCCTCTGAGCAGAAGGGCCGCAGCATCGCATCATCGATCTCTTCCATGCGGATGCAGTGTTTTACCATCTGCATTTGTCAAAGTGCCCTGGGCTCTTGGAAACATGCGCTCTCTAGTCCCCTGAGGAAGAGGGAAAAGAGAAATTCCCTGCCTTCTGAAAGGTGATACGCTCTCTGTCTCAGCCACTTCCCACCATCCCCAACACCCCCACCCCCGCAAAAGTCAGTATTCATTTTTGAGATAGAAAAGCACTTGCATCTAAGTTGCCTGAACCAAGAGACAGAGCTCCATAATTCAAGTCAAAAGTAACCAAAATCAGAATGAAAAACACATGGCCAAGAATGGAAACGGCATGTCTATTAAAATACCTTTGCAGTTTGCTTTCTCTCTCCTTCCAGACGTCCTGCTCCCTTCTGCTCTGCACGGGGGGCCCCTCTTCTCCCTTCCCCTGGCCAGCAGTCACCAAAGGCAGCCTTTGATGTGGGAACCAGTGAGCACCCCCCAGCCCTTCTGCCAAATTACAGGAAGAGGCTGCATGGCTGCAGAGACCATGAAACAATGCGGAAGGGGCCCCCAGGCTGTGGTGTTGTTACTTATTTCGGGACCAAGAAGGGAGGTGAATTAGAGGAGCACACACACTCATGCACCTCCAGGCCAGGCGCAAGTGGTGCTGCAGGGGAGACGCTGCAGGGGAGACGCTGCAGGGGAGACGCTGCAGGGGAGACGCTGTGGGGGGGGGGGCACGTCTAGCCTTTACCCCAGAGCTCTGCTCACACGGCTGTCTCCCTCTTGGGTGAATGGCACAGGTTGTTGTGTTTTGGTCTTTGTTTCCCTTTTCCTTTTTCCACGAAGACTCACATTTGTAGAGCTGATCAAGTAGGAAAGCATTTCATTGGCTCCTGCCTTAAGAAGCGCAAAGCCATCTGCAGAGAGAGAAGAGTATCTGAGGGGGGCTCATAGGCGTCAAGAGGACCCAGGAGAGAGGGAACCTGCACATGTTGACAGCGGTGCTTCCAAGTCTTTGACAGCAACACAAGCTAGGAAGTACATTTTTACATCCCCACGGCTTCCCCCAGCCCCACGTGCAGTGCTGGGAGCGATTGTCATGAAATAATTCTTATCCTCACTATGCTTTCTGTTCTTTTTTATTCTATCTTTTCCATATTCTAGTCTTTTTCATTTTATTCTTCAAAACGTGAAATGGTGAAGGTGATCAAAATGTACAAACTTCCGGTTATAAAGGAGACCTGGAGATGTAATATACAGCATGGTGACCGCAGTTAACAATACTCTACTATATATTGAAAGTCGCTAAGAGAGTAGATCTTAAAAGTTCTCATCATATACAAAAAAATTTGTAACTGCGAGGTGACGTATGTGCACTAAACTTATCATGGTAACGATTTTACAATATAAACATTTCAAATCAAAAAAAAAAAGTGCAGGTCTCCATCCACTAGATGGATTTCGTGACTCACTAAGACCTATGACGTTCACCCCCAGTTTGAAAAGTTTGCATTTGGCGGAGAATCAGGCAAAGGAGAACTTCTTGTGAACGTGTGGTTCCCTTACAAATGTGTGGGGAGACAGCAGAGAAAAAAAGCAACCGATTCAGGAACACATCACAGAAGAAACCTCAGAACTGTCAAATGTCAGTTGTCTGTTGGAGAAAGGACACCTGCCTTTAACACGGTGGCCAGCTAAGGGTCAAATCCCAGATGTTCCTTGTACGAAACTTGACCTGTGGCTTCTTATCTTCCTTGTGAAAGGAACAGAAATGTCTGAGGCTGCAAGAAGCCTACAGGGTTTGAAACCCCCTCTGAATGATCGTGTTTCCAGACAAGGCAGCTCCATCCAGGGTCTTCGTGCCTGTGAATGAGGTCGGGGACCCAGAGCCCGGCCCCTGCCCAGCAGTGCCACCAGGCCGGCCCGTTTACACTGCTGACCTGCGCGCTAATGAAAAGCATCCTCTTTGCCTCTCACATGGCCCAGCCCAGCCCACCAGGTGCCGTCCAGGTGTCAATGCCATGGCTCCAGCTGGTTGCTCTCTTATGGGAGCGGGAGGCGTCCTGGCTCTGGGTCTTTGGCAGAGGCTCCGCATCCTGCGTCCAGGCAGCCCCGCTACTCTGACCCCCATGGGGGGTGCGGCATGGGCTGTCTCCCGGCGGGGCTTTCATTCCCACTCTGCAACCGACTTTTATGGAGTGTCTGTGGTTTCTTTTTTTTTTTTAATATATAAATTTATTTATTTTTGGCTGCTTTGGGTCTTTGTTGCTTGCTGCGCGCAGGCTTTCTCTAGTTGCAGTGAGCGGGGACTATTCTTCGTTGCGTTGCACGGACTTCTCATTGTGGTGGTTTCTCTTGTTGTGGAGCACGGGCTCTAGGTGCGCGGGCTCAGTAGTTGTGGCCTGTGGGCTCTGGAGCGTAGGCTCAGTAGTTGTGGCACATGAGCTCAGTAGTTGTGGCACGTGGGCTCAGTAGTTGTGGCATGTGGGTTCAGTAGTTGTGGCACACAGGCTCAGTAGTTGTGGCCCACGGGCTCTAGAGCACAGGCTCAGTAGTTGTGGTACGTGGGCTCAGTAGTTGTGGCATGCGGGCTCAGTAGTTGTGGCTCACGGGCTCTAGAGTGCAGGCTCAGTAGTTGCGACGCATGAGCTTAGTTGCTCCGCGTCATGTGGGATCTTCCCAGACCAGGGATCAAACCCGTGTCCCCTGCACTGGCAGGCGGATTCTTAACCACTGTGCCAGCAGGGAAGTCCCTGTCTGTGGTTTCTTGAAAGTCAATACTTACTATGTTTGAGGTTGAAGTGAGACTGATTATTTAAAACTGGCCTCGATGAGATAAAGTGACTTTTAGAGTCAGCTGTGCTGCTCTGGCACCCATAGCCGGTGAGCAGGGCAGAGGGGATGAATGGTCTTGTTCAATGTCGAAGACAAAAACCCGAATCTGAGATGCAAGTTTTCCACCCTGCCTTCGTTACTCCCAGGGCTTTCCGTGTCCTACTGTAGCACAGCCGTCAAGAGACCAGCTGGATGCCAACCCCAGTTCTGTCGCTTAATAGGCAGGATAACAGCTTCCCAGCACCGTTCATGTCCTGATCTCCAGAATCTGTGAAGGACCTTTGGAGGTGTGATTAGATTAAGGGCCTTGATACGGGGAGACGATCCTGGATTATCCAGGTGGCCCAATGTCATCACGAGGGTCCATAACGTGGGAAAAGGAGGCAGGAGAGTCAGAATAAGAGAGATTTGAAGACGTGACAGTGCTGGCTTTGCAAGTGGGGGAGGGCCCACCAGCCAAGGCGCACAGGCACCTCTAGAAGCTGGAAAAGGCCAGGAAACAGATTCCTTCCTGGAGCCGCCAGAAGGAACACAGCTTTGCCCACACCTTGATTTTAGCCACGGAGACCCACTGCAGACTTCTGACCTCCTGAACTATAAGGTAATATATTTGTGTTGTTTTCAGACAATAGTTTTGGGGTAACTTGTTACAAAAGCAACAAGAAACTAATATAGTAACTATGCCTAAGATACTTTTCTGGATTTCAGTTTGTCCTCATACCTGTCAATCACAGGTAGCTATTATTACTGTTGTGGCTGTTGCCTTGTTGAATCCTCCCACGTATTTAAGAGGTTATTGTTATAGTTATCCCCCTTTTAAAGACAAGATTCTGGGAGGTTGAGGTCTCGCCCTGCTGTAAATGGCAGAGCTGGGGACAAAGCCCAGGCAGCCTGACCCCCCAGTTCCCACTTTTCTCCCTGAACAAACTCCAAATGCAGCGGACGTTTTTGAAATGAGGTTCAAGTTGTGGACAGGAAAGCCTGAGACTTGGACCCCGATAAGAATACTTTGTAAGGGTATTGATATATGAATGACACTGGAAAAGTTTCTAAGAATTCAAATGAAATATGAAAGTGGATCGTTGGAGCCTTCGTCTCTCACAGATACTCATTCTGCGCCTACACGGCCCTTTGTGGGTGTGAGATAAGTGATCTGAAGAAAAGTAAACCAGGGCAAGGAGCTAGGGAGTGGCAGAGGGTGTGATTTCAGGTGGGACCCTTGGGGCTGGCTCTCGCATGTGGTGTGATTGAAGGGGGTGGGAGGCGTGTGGTTTCCTCAGGGGAGAGCGTGACCGACTAGCGCAGCAGCAGGTGCAAAGGCCCTGGGGCAGGGCCGTGCATGGCACAGTTGGGGCAGGGCGGTGTGACAGGAGCCTCCTAGGTGGAGCGGGAGGAAGGAAGGAGATGAATGCAAGTTCCAGGGTCTGGATCCTGTAGGACTCTGGAGGCCATGTAGCACTGGACTTTATTTTGACTTGGGAAGCCATTGGAGAGCTTTGAGCAGAAGACAGACCGGTCTAATATAAGTTGGAACATGAGAGCAGAGTTTAAAGAGAGACTTGAGGTTCAATGGAGCTCACGTGGGCCTCTGGAGCTGCCCGGCTTCTGCTGCCTGAGGCTGGCTGAGGTTTGCTGATACTTCCCAGGAGATAGAGAAGTGTCTCCTGCCAAAGTAGAAACAGCTCAGGGCGGCTCGAGGATCCTGCCAGAGCTCATCCCCCGCCAGGCTGGAGGATTCGTGCTACTGCTGCTCAGAAACGGTGGCCGAAGGGCTTATCGTTCTTCTGTCCAAACTGCGTTATTCAAATGATGTTGAACTTGCCGGTATGAATTCCGACTTGTAGAGAACTCTATCTTAATTAGAAGGTGCTCCCTCAGCCCTCCTTGCTGCCTTGAGAGTTTTTCCATCTGACGGTATTTTAGACGTGGGATTGTGGTCGTAAATATTTCTTCCCTCGCTCGGACGGTTGTTCACGCAGCTTAATTCGATGCCAGCAAGTTTGCACCTGTTGATAGCGTTTTTGCCTGTTCAATTTGCAGGAATAGAGAGAGGTGCCTAAAAGGAGTTTGCCTCACGCACTTTCAAAACCTCTGAGCTTTCTTTGTGTTGCACACACATGATTATTTTTTCATGGAACCGAACTGATTTGAAAGTCTTGTGGACCTGTCTTGATTTAGGGATTGGAAGGGCATAATAGCTGGTCTGTAATTCACTGCAATTAAAATTGGGGTTTTGAAATAAGGGGATTCCTCTCTCACCTGCTCTTTTGTCTCTTGAACTATATTTGAAGGGAGCAAAATGTTGTTGTTTCCTAATAAATTAAGCAATTCTTAACAAAATTGGAGAGTTTTTTAAAAAGGAAGCTTACGGCATTTAACATTTATCATCTCCACGCTCTTTCCCTTCCCCCAGCACACACACACACACACACACACACACACACACACACACACACACAGCATCTCTGCTTCCTGAGGGCCCCGCCCTACACCTGGCAGGCCAACCTGCCCCCCTTTCAGCATTCCTTACTTCCTCCATCTCCACACCACAGTGTATGCAGCCTCTACCCAAGGACTCCCTTCCCACTCCAAGTAGCGTTCCTCAGGAATACCAGCCACCATGCCTATAACATTCCCGCAGGCCTTCAGAGCACGCTGTGCTTCTGACCCCAGCTGGATCCCAGGCCCTTTCTTTCACTGGGTTGCACCTTCTGCACTGATAACACTCTTCTAAGCCTGCTTCCAGATCTGAACGTAGGAATAATAATAATAACAACAATGATAATAATATCCACGTGTGGGCTGGTGGTACGTTAGATGAGCCAATAATACATAGTTCCTGGACAGAGTAACCATTCGGTAAACTTTACCCCCTGTTTCAAGAGGCTGAACATTCTGATAGGTTATTTACAGTCTTTATAATTGGTGGCAATAATCAGAATCCTTTACGTTTGCGTGGAATTTTGCCATAAAAAACTTTCATGATTAGTCTCCGTGTAGAAAACGTAGCAAACTATTTAAAATGTGGAGAGAATATAAACTTACTACTAATCTTATCCCTCAAAAACAATAATTGTGTATATTTCGGTATATTTTTTCAGCGTTTATATATTATATAGGTTAAGATTATTAATTATAAGAATATAGCTTTGGGGCTTCCCTGGTGGCGCAGTGGTTGGGAGTCCGCCTGCTGATGCAGGGGACACGGGTTCGTGGCCCCGTCCGGGAAGATCCCACATGCCGCAGAGCGGCTGCGCCCGTGAGCCATGGCCGCTGGGCCTGCGCGTCCGGAGCCTGTGCTCCGCAACAGGAGAGGCCACAGCAGTGGGAGGCCCGCGTACCGCAAAAAAAAAAAAAAAAAAAAAAAAAATATATATAATATATATATAGCTTTGTATTCTGATTTTTTTAATTAAAAATTCTGTGCAAACGTTATTTTTGATGGTTATACATCATCCATCCCTTGGCCATATCATAATTTATTTAACCATACTTGACTTTTGAGCAATCTCACTGTTGACCGTTTTAGTATTATATATAGTATGTTGTCATATAACTATTTGTGCCTTCATATTGCCCATTTTATCTTCCTACAAAGGCTACGAATTAGAGAGAAGTAGAATAATCAACACCATTTACTTTTCTATTTTGCATTCATGCTAAATCCTGGTCAGGGTTTGTCAGCACAGACCTGAACCCGAGCAGGAAGTGCTCTGGTGACCTCGACTTCCGTGAAGGCAGTCGGTCCCCCTGCCCCTTCAGGTCCCCTCCATGCTGAGCAGGCAGGTCTCAGGCGGAGAAAGAGGGCTCACTTCTTAAAAACCAAACGAAAACTCTTTCTCTTTCCCCGGAAAGCCTAATTATGCAACCTTCTTTTTTTCTTTTTTTAAAAAATGTATTTATTTATTTTTGGCTGCGTTGGGTCTTCGTCGCTGCGCGCGGGTTTTCTCTAGTTGCGGCGCGCGGGGGCTACTCTGTGTTGTGGTGCGGGGGTTTCTCATTGCGGTGGCTTCTCTTACTGCGGAGCACGGGCTCTAGGCACGCGGGCTTCGGTAGTTGTAGCACACAGGCTCAGTAGTTGTGGCTCGCGGGCTCTAGAGCGCAGGCTCAGTAGTTGTGGCGCACAGGCTTAGTTGCTCCGCGGCACGTGGGATCTTCCCAGACCAGGGATCTAACCCGTGTCCCCTGCATTGGTAGGCGGATTCTTAACCACTGCGCCACCAGGGAAGCCCTGCAGCCTTCTTAATAAAACACCTGGAGCATGTTTCATGTGTTGTTGGCTGGATAGGGTTTTACTTCAGTTCAACTTTTCAGCATTACAGTTTAACTGTAACAAAGTCTTCTGTTAAAATAAATTTTTGTCTGTCTTGTATCTAAAATTTCTCTTTTAGATTTAAACAAAGCCCCAAATTGTAAAAATGCCCTCAAAGTTAAAATTGGTTTTATTTTTATAGGCTTACACTTAAAAACATTTAATGATATTTATGAAATATATCTGTTAAATATCATATTGCTCAGAACTTACGTTCCTTTCTGTTTTTCAGCCTTACGTTGGTATATTGGAGACTAAGTATGAAGACTGACAAATCAATGATAATGAAAAAAAATCAATGAAACAAAATTTAGGGGGAATAAAGATCCAGGTCCTGGATGTTTGAGTTGTTTCTCTTATTCAGTAGGTAGCGTTAATAGTGTAGAAATCAGCAGATCGTACTTTGAAACAAGTTGTATGTTGATAAAAATTACTTATCTAAATCTCATTTTATGATTTTTTTACGTCCCACTTATCCAGCTCTTATGGATATTTTAATATTCTGGCTAAATGGAAAAGGTCATAATTTAGTATATAAAAAAATTGAAAAGCAATTTTCAAAGAATTAGAGCTTGAATGCACAGTAAAAATACACTGACTATGAATGGCACAAAAAGTAGTTTACCAAATAACCTGATCATATATATATTTTTCCTTAATTACAATTTACATTTTCCCCCCAATTTATTGTTTTTGGATTCATCTTAATCTGTACAACATAGGGGGAAATTTTCCCCTCTCTTTTAAAGCTAGCATTAAATTAATGGTTGATGTGACAATCAAAGACCTCTTAGAATCAAGAAATAGTTACGATACACAATGCAATGCTAAGAGTTATCTTTGAGTAGTAAGACTGCACATCATTTTCCATTTTTTTCTCTCTGCTGGTTTGTACTTCCTGTGGTGAACACATATTTGTACAGTAAGAAAAAACAAAAGAAAATATAAACACTATGAATATAATTTCACCTCTTTCTTTTGTGGTGTTAAAAACAAGACAACAGGCCCCCAATGGAGTCACCTATTGTAAGCCCCACGTCTCCAAACTGAGACTTCATTACAGTTTCGGCTCTTCCAGAAATGGAATCTTAACCCAGTCAATCAGGAATGGCTTGACCAGGACCGGTGTGGTCACCTGCCTGATAGACCCCTGCCGTCCCCTAAAGGAAAGTAACCTTTCAATAACCAACTTGCTTTTTTGCCGAGTACAACTTCCTTGCTGCCATTCCCTTCTGCCACGAAAAGTCTTTCATTCTGTCCAGCTCCTCAGAGCTTCTTTCTATCTGCTGGATGGGAGGCTGCTTGATTCATGAATCATTGAATAAAGCCAATAAGATCTTTAAAAATTTACTTAGTTGAATGTGTTTTAACAAATGGGGAAAAGAGAATTTAAAATCAGTGTTTCTTGGCCATCTATCCTTAAATATGAAGTGTTTTAGGACACACAGTAGGAGGTGTGTAGGTGCCTGTGTTGGAGCTGAGGGATGCAGAGAGAACGGTGGGGCCCAGCCTCAGGGACCCCAGATCAACGGAAGCACTAAGAGGATGGTGGAAACTAAAGGTGCAAAATGTTCTCGAAGACAGGCGAGATGGGTGGGTGAGCGGTCAGGGTACACTTTATGGGAGAATATGCAGGTTTTCATGGAAGTGGTACATGAATATTTCCTTCATATTAGAAAAAGCCTCCAAAATGTAATCATCTGAGTTAAGTTGGCTACTCCATTAAAAACAAAAACTTGTTTTACAGTAGAATGGATCCCAAAATGTAATAGACTATTAAAGCACATCTGGTTGTTATAAACCCGGCAATAAAGCAAGATTCAAATAACATTGCTCAAGAGACAAAACAATACATCTAAATGGAGCAAACGCGTGATAAAGCAGCATTAGCCTGTAACACAGCTATTAATCTATCTCTTGACCGCAGAATTATTTTAAAAAAACTGACCTCACAATTATTTTCCTTATAGATTGGACCTGATAAAATGCCTTGCTTGAGGTCTGTCTAGAGGATGTTTATACTATGATACCTATTATCACATATGTGTCATTCTATCAGTATTAACATTATTACGCGGCTGGCCAAGCATTAGAACATTACTCAGTACTTTGTCTTTCACGTATATCCTGCTCTAGAAATTAGTAAAATATGAATGCATTTCCTTTGTAAAGCACACAGCAGTGATCTGTACTTTCGAGCCATCAGCCGTAACGAGTCATCTTGTATAAACACACTTCCCCAACAGAATCAGACGTATCAGTAGCTTGCCTTTTTACCCCAGGCCATCCGGAAATTCTGTCAGGGAGAAGCAGTTCAAGGGCACTGTGGTTTTTCCCCCTTCCAGTGTTGATTTTATCATTTCTTTTTTCTTTTCCTTTCCTCTTTTTTTAAAAAAAACTTTCCAGTGTCAAAACTCAATGCAAATTCCTGATTCCCACTGAGAGAGAGTAAGATAAACTAGGGTTCCCCCAAGTTCTTAATGTCCCCGTGGGTACCTGCTGCAGCTTTGGGGGCAGCGGGAGCTTAGCTGCTGGGAGAGCCAGCTGTCCCTGCCACTGGGTCCTACTGGGGTCTGCGGTCCACACTGCCAGAGAGCTCCCTCCCAGGGCCGGACGCTCCCTCTGCACAGCTGGGGTGCAAAGCTGTGCAGACACGAGAGGAAGGCTGGCAAGGGAAGGGAAAGAGAAGAGAAACTGGAGCCTTACCTGTCTGGTTTCTGCCCTCCAGCCCAACCAGGGGGGACAGCAGCGGGAGGTCAACCACCCTGTGGGTTCACCCCAACGTGCAGCAGCTGCTGGCCAGCTGGGCTATAAATAAGGCCCCTCCAGAGCACAGGAGATAAGAACCCAGCCCCTCGCTCCTGCAGGCCTTTTAAGGTATGCAAATTAAAGGAGCCTCAGCCCCCAGAGGGGAAGGGGCTGCCAGCTCCCCATCTGGCCTGCCGGCCTCAAGGACATCCCAGGCCTGGCACGTATTCCTGCGGCGGCAGGGGAGGGGAGAGCCAGGGCGCCAGGGAGGGATCTCGCTTTGTCGGACAAATGGCAGAGCCTCCGAGGCCCCGTGCTGCTATCCCCTCAGGTTAGGGGGTTGGCACTGAGGCACAGAAGGGGAAAAAACTTCCCCAGCACACACAGCCCTCTGTGGCCTGAGTGGAGTTTCAGCTGACCACCACCTTCCCCCGCAAGCCCCCCCTAACCCCACCCCGGCTTCAGGGACATTTGTTTGGGTGGAGATTCTGGGAAGACCAGGGATCAGTAGTATCAACACTGGGCCTCCGGGAAGCTAGGAGTGGATGCATTTACAGAAAGCCCTGGTTCCCACCCTCCCTGCCCCAGCCTGATGGTGAGGGTTTCTGTAGCCTCAAGTCACCTTCTTTAAAGAAAATGCAATCTTCCTAGAGCCTTTTCAAATCATTTGCTGGGAGACAAGGGAGAAGACTAATTTGGGGGAGCGACTGTTTCCGATTCATCCCTAAATTTCTCACTCACTAAATTTCTTCTGAAAGGCATTTCATCCGAGGACCGCTGTCTGTGTGAAGGCAGTGATTCCAGGTCTAGGGATTTATTCTAAGGAGAGGACCAGGGATGTGGGCAGAGATGCAGCTACAGGGACATTTCTTGCAGCTCTTTTCATAATTGGGAATAGCTGGAAACAACCTGAATGGCTAAAAACAGAGGCCTGGTTAAACGAGGAAAAGTACGTCCGTAAAGGAAACACCCTGCAACCTTAGATGCCATAGCAGAGGGTTTAAGGACTTAGAAACAGTACTATGATAATTGGTACTAAGAAAGCAGCCACTTTAAGGGGAAGATGGGGTATTTGTAGTAAGTGACTGCACGCAGTCCCTAACCCCCAGACCCTCTGAAAGAACACGCCCCCAGTGAGAAAACGAGGCTATGGCTGGATGGTCGAATTACGGCTGATGTCATTTTCTTCTTTGGTTTATACACAATCTCTAAATTGTTTACAGTGATCTCATTTTGCTTTTATAATAACTGTAATTTCACTTTTTTTTTTTTTTTTGGCGGTATGCGGGCCTCTCACTGTTGTGGCCTCTCCCGTTGCGGAGCACAGGCTCCGGACGCGCAGGCTCAGCGGCTGTGGCTCACGGGCCCAGCCGCTCTGCGGCACGTGGGATCTTCCCCGACCGGGGCACGAATCTGTGTCCCCTGCATCGGCAGGCGGACTCTCAACCACTGTGCCACCAGGGAAGCCCTGATTTCACTTATTTTTAAATTTAACTTTTATTGGAGTAGAGTTGATTTACAATGTTGTGTTAGTTTCTGCTGTACAACAAAGTGAATCAGTTATACATATATCCATTCTTTTTTAGGTTCTTTTCTCATGCAGGTCATTACAGAGTATTGAATAGAGTTCCCGTCCTCTACAGTAGGTTCTTATCCGTTATCTCTTTTATATATAGTAGTGTGTATATGTCAATCCCAATCTCCCAGTTTATCCCTCCCCTCTTTAATTTCATTTAAAATCAAAGTTTCTGAGAATCAGAAGAGAGCGCTCTGGGTCCCTGCATTAATGAACCCCCATTTGTTTCAGGATTGCAGAGTTCCTCGGGGTCTCCCTGGTCTTTGGAAAGACCTTTATAGCACTCGGCAGCCTTTCTTCATGCCGATACGATAGATGTGATGAAGCAAGGCCAGTAGGGTCCCCGAGAGCCCCAGCCGAGGCACCGTACGTCAAGAGGAGAGAGAGAGAAAAGCAAAGAAAACAAAGCAAAAAACGCTAAGGGAAAGAGGAGTTAGAAAATAAGAGAGTGTGTATAATGGGGGTGATAGAGCACATCCCCAGATCACCCCATCCAACCTAACGTCCCCACTCACGCTCTGACCAGGACATGACAAAGGCACCTCTGTGCCTTTTATTTGTAGGATTTGTACGTTCTGATGACAACTTCCTCTTTCATTGCTTCTGACTTTAGTGATGACTTCCACACCTGTGTCGTCGGGAGCACATGTCACTGCTAGGTGTAAGGAGAAGGGGCCTCCTCTCTCACTGGGCTCCCGGGGTCGTGGCACAGAGGGGCCCCATCCTCTGACTGCCTCTCTCCTGATGCAGAAACTAGAGGGGGGCTGCCCCCTCTGTGAAGAGGACCTGGTCTAAGGCACAGAACGGGTAGTTTCAAAGCGCTGTGCGGAGTCGCTGTTACAGGATGGGGCCCTGTAACAGACCCCACCCAGGGCCAGAGCCTGGAGGCTGAGCGACCCTCCAGACAGTTCTTTGGAGCTTTCAGAGCCCAAGCCCCTCTTGGACGGTTCCCCTAAAGTCTACCTAACGCCTGCCTCTGACTCCAGTGCTGACTCGTGGCCAGGGGCCGTGGTGAGAAGGGGGACTCCAGCCGCAGGCCAGTTTCCCAAATGAGACAAGATGTCAGTGCAGGGTCGGGTTGAATGAGGGCTTCTCTTGCAGGAAACATGCCTGAGGCAGGAACTGGGGTGCCCACGCACCGGGCAGCCTCTGTAAGGGCCGGTTTAAGGTCTCCTCCTTGAACTCCAGGACGGCGCTCAGAAGCATCCTGGTGTGACCTCCTCCCTTGCTCTGTGCTGACTCACTGTCCTTCGGGGGGCACACAGCCCTGGAGGGGGGTGGGATGTGATGGACTGTGTCCCCTGAGCAGACACGTATGGGGGCTGAGGCCCAGGATTCCGGACTGTGGCCAGGACTGGGGGTGCAGGGAGAAGCACTGAATGTGGTTGGGGCACTGCCTCTCTTCCACAGTACCACAGAAAGGCTGAGCTGCCTTTCTTGGTCCAGTTTCCAAAAACTCAGGGACCAAAACTGATGGACATCAAGGTCTGGGACAAACGTTTTGATTTATCTGGCACCTGTGTATTGAGCCTGCACTGGGAACCAGAACCAGGAGACACAAGGATAGAGAGATGATGGAGACCAGTGGCCCAGGACCTCCGGGACCTTTCTCCCAGCCGCCAGCACTTGCCACCACCTTGGCTCTCAGGCCCTCTGCCCGAGAGGTCAGGAAATCCCCTTGTTCATCCATCTGTACTATTCATTCTTTTATTTACAATAAATATTCGTTGTGCTTTTTCCACGTGTCAAGCACTGAGATAGATCCGGGAGCCTCAGCCCTGAACAAAACCAAAAACCTCCCCTCAAGGAGCTCACAACCTCCTGTGAGCTACCGTCACAGCCTGAGCCTCTCACCTTGAACCTGGCGCATCTTCGTCTCCTGGTCACCGTTGTTGCCGTTTCCTGCCATGCTGCCATCTTTCTGTGGACATGGCCCTGCTGCTCCCGGAGCAGGGCTGAGTTTTGTAAGTTGCCGGCGGGGCGCCTCTCCCAGCCGCCTGAGGGCAGCCCTGGGCCCTGCTGCTGAGGCTGGGTGTCACCAGGGCTGTCACCGGGCTGATTGCCGCCGGGACGGCCTTTTCCTCCTTGCCCTCCCTGACTGGGAAGGCACGGGGGTTAATGCACCTGCCCCAGTGGGAGGGAGCTAGTCTCTTCTGCCCTGGACAGATTTTCCCTCGTTGGATTAGCAGATTCCATGACAGCGGAAGATGGGCTAACCGTGCAGCCAGAGAAGGACAAGCACAGGACAGGCGCAGGAGAGCTTAGTGGTAAGGCCAGGAGCTGCAGAGGCAGCTCTTTTGGAGGAGGGGCAGGGAACAGCGTCAAGCCCTGCTCCCTTGTGCTGGGAAGCTCGGATGCAGGGCCCGCGGGTCGAGGCCACGCGGGGCAGGCTGACGAAGCCTGTCTCCTGCTGACTGTCTATCCACGGAGCCAGGCAGCCCAGGCTGGCCTTTGCTGCCGCGTCCTTGTCTGCTCCGTGCACTAGGACAGAAATCTCTCCATAAACATTCCTTCCGCACTTTCCAGAAAATAAACAGGCAAGAATGGCTGCATAGACGTCCAGGAGTATAAATACGGCTGCGAACAGCTCTGGGAAGTTTCAACCTGAAAAGTAGCGTAACCATTTCTTGGTGTGAGAGAATCCAGACTTCCCTTCTCTGAACCCAGCTTAGGATGAGCTAGTTTGGGTGTTGAAATGAACCAGCTTACGGAGTCAGAGAGCTAACGGAGTCATGACTGGGGTCTCAGGGTCCTGAGAGCTACCACGGGAAGAAGGCTCACGTGCCCAGGACTGGGCTAAGCTTTCCCCATTTAAGAATCCCTGGGGGCTTCCCTGGTGGCGCAGTGGTTGAGAGTCCGCCTGCCAATGCAGGGGACACGGGAAGATCCCACACGCCGTGGAGCGGCTGGGCCCGTGAGCCATGGCCGCTGAGCCTGCACGTCCGGAGCCTGTGCTCCGCAACGGGAGAGGCCACAGCAGTGAGAGGCCCACGTACCGCAAAAAAGAAAAAAAAAAAAAAAAGAATCCCTGGATCCGACCCATCCCTCTGCTTCAAGTCACGTGCCAAAGGCACACAAAATGTTACCCATAGCGGGAGGTATCATTCCTCAAACTCCACCTGCTGTGGACTCTGATATTCTCTCCCCTACATCCCTATCAGACCTGCCCTTACCACGTTCATCTACACCAGTTCACATTGTTGATAACAGCATCGTGATTCTGTCTACGGTTATCCTCTGCCTTTGTTCTCTGGCTTTTGGTTGGGTTTGGCCAGTAGACGGTACCAGCGGAGGGCAGAAGACAGGAGAGTGAGGTCAGGCCCTCGGTGCTGCGTCCCCGCTGTGGTTGGCTCTGTCCCTCTAGGGAAGCCCTCTTCGGGCTCTGGTTCCTTCTCCTGAACTCTAAGGGCTGACGGGGAAATTGTTACTGAGTCCAAGCCTGCTCTGCTCACCCGACGACAGGCCAATAAATCGTAGACGAGGTGCTGAGGCAAGGAATAACGACTTTATTCGGAAAGCCGGCAGACGGAGAAGATGGCAGACTAAAGTCTCAAAATAACCATCTTATCGGGGTTTGGATGCCAGTTTCTTTTATAGCACAGAGAGGGGGAGGAGATGAAGAAGTAAAGTAAAATTCAGGCCATAACATTTGCAGATATGCCCTGGAATGGCCAGCCTCGGGGAGGGGATGTGTTCATTTCTTGTTCCTTGCCGCCATCCGCAGGTGGACAGGGTCCGGATGCTTCCCTGAACAAAGGCACTTTGGTTTAACCTGCAGGCAGAGGGGCGGGGTTCCCCGAGGCAGGCCACTGTGTACAGACAGTCTCCTTTCAGTGAACAAAGGCAGCGGAAAGCAGAGGTGAAAGTAAAAGAAACAGAGCCAACATGGAGTCAGATGTGGCTCTTCCCCGTTACATAACGACCTCCACAGTTGCCAACTCAAGGTCCTCACTCTCCCTTACTGGTTTCCCTAACTGCCCACACCTTTGGAGAGAGTATCTTTGGTAAAACTCTCCTCCAGTTACCTAGGTCAGGTGTGGCCTCTCACCTGCCTGGACCCAGGCGGATACAGAGGAGAAAGACCGAGTGTCTTGAGAAGCAGGTAGAGAGTGGCTCCCGTGTGCCCCCAGCCCTTGCGCCGCGGGGCTGTGAATGAAGGGGGGTCTGGGGCGTGACCAGGGGATGGTGTCCAGTGATGGGACTGCCCCACCCACAGTGGGGGGACCACACAGTCCTCCAGATTCTGGACCAGATTCAGGAAGGAACCCAGTACTGCCAGGGGGAGAATTTCCTACTGTGCTGTGGGGAGATGGGTGCCCAAGGTCCTCATTAAATTGCTCTAAGGAAAATAAAGTGATATTTCCTGTATCGCTGTGTTTCTAGACCGAGATGTGCACCTGCTTAATGACAACTCCATCTGCCACTTATTGAGCCCTTGCAGTGTATGAGGCACAGTCGCGGCTCGGCCAGCACGTGTGGAGCAGCCTAGAAGGCCGCGACCGCCAGCTGCAGTCGTAACAGGTAAGAGACAAATCCAACTCCATGTTGGCTCTGTTTCTTTTACTTTCACCTTCGCTTTCCGCTGCCTTTGTTCACTGAAAGGAGACTGTACACAGTGGCCTGCCTTGGGGAACCCCGCCCCTCCGCCTGAAGGTTAAACCAAAGTACCTTTGTTCAGGGAAGCATCCGGACCCTGTCCACCTGCGGATGGCGGCCAGGAACAAAAACTGAACACAAATGAACCCAGCCTCCCCGAGGCTGGCCTTTCCAGGGGATATCTGCAAGTCTTACGGCCTTTTCACTTTACCTCCTCATCTCCTCCCGCTCTCTGTGCTATGAAAGAAACTGGCATCCAAGCTTTGATAACATCGTTTTGTGGAGACTTTAGGCTGCCATCTTCTCCGTCTGCCGGCTTTCCGAATAAAGTCGTTATTCTTTGCCCCAGCACCTCGTCTCCGATTCATGGGCCTGTCGTGGGGTCAGTAGCACAGTTATGCTGGTAAACACCACGCCGCCTGCCCCTTCCCCTCAAGGGGAGCCTCGAGAAGGAGCTCGGAAGCCTGGGAAACACCACTGTCCTTACTGTGCAAGCCCGCAGCTCGTCACCTGCCTCTTCTTCCGCCAAAGAGGTGGTGAGGAGACCTCTGAGCTGCAGGAGGCTGAGGGCCTGAGGGCAAACCCAGCTCGGCCCCAAAGAGAGAGGGGGCGTCCGCGGCAGGGGGCTGCCAGTTCACAGGGGCCACCCGAGTTCCTGGCAGCTTCCCATCTGCTTGATGCCACTTGCCGTCCTCAAGGGGCTGACGTTGGAAGCCAGACCAATATAGAGATGGAGAGAAAGCACACCTTCCGCAGGTGGACGCTCCCTCCCACCTCCTCAGGTCTACTCATCAGCTCTGCTCACTCCCGCATTCATAAAAGCTGAAAGAGAAAGACAAATATCATATCATATCGCTCATATATGGAATCTAGAAAAATGGTACAGGTGAAAATATCTGCAAAGCAGAAATAGAGACATGGATGTAGAGAAGAAACCTATGGATACCAAGGGGGAAAGGAGGGGAATGGGATGAATTGGGAGATTGGGGTTGACACATATACACTATTGCTACTGTGTAGAAAATAGATAACTGCTGAGAACCTGCTGTAGAGCACAGGGAACTCTACTCAATGCTCTGTGGTGACCTAAATGGGAAGGAAATCCATAAAAGGGGATATATGTATACGTATGGTTGATTCACTTTGCTGTACACCAGAAAGTAACACAACAGTGTAAAGCAACTATACTTCAATAAAAATTAATTTTAAAAAATTTTTAATAAAATAGAGAAATTCAAAGAGAAAAACGAAAAGCTGAAACTGAAGAGCCCAGAGAGGAAATAATCACTCCCCTTCTGCTTCCTGCATCATCAGATGAGAAGCACACCTCACTCCTCTCCCGGGTGACTAGAGCATTCACTGATTCTGCTCTGCTTACCCCTCTGATAGCTGCCCCATCTGGATGGACCGGGGCAGGACTGCCTTCCTCAGAACCCAGGAGAGCATCACCTGATTGCCAAAGGCCCGTGTCCAGCTGATGTAAGCAACAGCGTTTCATGAGTCACTCGAAGTACAGCCCTCATGACTCACACCGAAAATGTCCCAAATGCCCAGACTTACGGATACAAGTTCAGGAGGAAAACCACACGTAGCTCCATTTTTAAATGCGAATATTTGTTTATTGCAGTAGAATATACATAAGATACAAGTGGCTGTTTCAACCATTTTAAATGGACAGTTCGATGGTATTAAGTACATTCACACTGCTGTGCAGCCGAAACCGTGCACCTCAGATTGGGTTTGAACCCACTCGGCTAGGACTCGAACCCGGCCAACCCCCACAGTCTTCCAACAGAGATCACACACCTGGTTTCAGGACTTATTGAAGCTCAGGTTCTTGATGTCTCATTCAGCAAAGAATTCAGCAAGAGACAAAGTCATAGGTAAGAAGTGGATTTATTTAGAGAGAAACACACTCCACAAGACAGAGTGGGGGCCACCTTAGAAGGTGAGAAAAGCACCAGGGTCTGGGGTGGTCAGTTTTTATAGGGGTGGGTAATTTCATAGGCTAATGAGGGGGAGGAGTATTCCAGGAAGGGGCGGGGATTTCCAGGAATCGGGCCACCGCCCACTTTTTGATCCTCGTGGTTGGTCTTGGAACTGTCATGGCGCCTGTGGGTGTGTCATTTCGCTTGCCGATGTGTTACAGTGAGCATATCCTGAGCTCAAGGTCTAGTGGAAGTCGACTTGTCCACCATCTTGGACCCATTTGGTTCTAATCAGTTTATGTCATGTCCTCGGGCTGTGTCTTTCTTTCAAAGGTTGGGCCCTGCCCTCTTCCCTCCTGTTTCACAACCATCACCACCATCCCTCACTGGCACTTTTCGCCTTTCCAAACGGAAACTGCACCTATTAAATATTAACTCCGCATTCTCTCCCCCGCGCACCGGCCCCTGGCAACCACCATTCTACTTTCTGTTTCGGCAATTTTTATTACTTCAGGTACCTCGTGTAGGTGGAAGCATGCAGGATTTGTCCTATTGTGATGGGCTAAAGAGAACAAAACTATTTTTCCTTTGTGCTCTCACATTTCACTTCCACACCAAATGCATTTTTTTCCCCACACCAACCAATTCTCCAATCTTCTGTGAACACCACCTGAGTGTCCTACAACTCACATCAGTCCTGACAGTGTCTGGCCGGACAGAGCGTCCGATCCCACAGGTGAAGGGCTCAGGCCCGCAAGGCTGCCCCCCACTTCAGAAGCCTGACCCAAGTCTGGGCCTCCCTCTGACTTCTGACCAACTGGCTGTGATCAGAGTTTCCCATGACCACCTCCTTTGGTTCTACGATTTGCTAGAATGGCAAACACTTTTCTTATGTTTACCTGTTTAATATGAAGGACATAACTCAAAAACAGATAGAAGAGATGCATGGGACAAGGTGTGGAGAGGTGTGGGACAAGGTGTGGGAGCTGACCACCCTCCCAGCACCTCCCTGTTCTCCAAACCCCCTCCTTTGGGGTTTTCTGGAGGCTTCGTTGCACAGGTGCAATTGTTTAAATCATTGGCAGTTAGAGATTAAGTCAACTTCCAGACCCTTTCTCCTCCTCTGAGGTCGGGAGTGGGGCTGAAAATTCCAACCGGCTAATCACATGGTTGGTTCCCTTGGCAACCAGCCACCCCCATCCTTAGGGCTTTCCAGAAAGTCAGTCACTGATATAAACTCTGGTGTGGTTGAAAGGGGCTTGTCGTGAATAACAGGACACGCTTTTCACCTTTACCCTCTGGAGCTATTTCAGGACCTGGGACAAAACCCAAATATGATAACAAAAGATGCCCCTTTGTTCTTATCACTTAGGAAATTACAAGAGTTTCAGATGCTCTGGACATAAAGCTGGGGACAATATATATACATGACTGTACATCTCACACCAGGTTCTGTCAGGTAGCACAAGGTCTCCAAGGCGCATCCACGTGTAGCAGGTATCAGAGTTTCCTTCCTTTTAAAGGCTGAGTAACATCCCATTGTATGTACATACACATTTTGTTTATCCTGTTAGAAAGAAACCACAGTACCCACATGGAGTCATTTGCCCACAGGACAGCAATCAGGGCAACCGCAGGGGCTTCCCTGGTGGCGCAGTGGTTAAGAATCCACCTGCCAATGCAGGGGACGCGGGTTCGAGCCCTGGTCCGGGAAGATCCCACATGCCGCGGAGCAACTAAGCCTGTGCGCCACAACTACTGAGCCCGTGTGCCACAACTACTGAGCCTGTGCTCTAGAGCCCACGAGCCACAACTACTGAGCCCACGTGCCACAACTACTGAGCCCACGTGCCACAACTACTGAGCCCGTGCACCTAGAGCTCGTGCTCTGCAACAAGAGAAGCTACCACAATGAGAAGCCCGTGTACCGCAACGAAGAGTAGCCCCCACTCGCTGCAACTAGAGAAAGCCCACGTGTAGCAACAAAGACCCGACGCAGCCAAAAATAAATAAAATAAATTTATTAAAAATAAAAAGACAACTGCAGTTTCGATCTCTCCCAGAAATGTAACCTTTAAACAGACAATCTGAAATTTCAGCACTGGGGTGAGGTCATTTGCACAAGAAGATCCCTGCCCTTCCCCATAGGGGAAGGTGACCTGCCCTGAAACAGCCCTTTCTTTCCTTCCCAGCTAGTAACTTCCTTGTCCCGCCGCCTCCTTCCACCTATACAAACCTTCCATTTTTTACAACTCCCGGGAGCACCTTCAACCTACTAGGAGGGGTGCTGCCGGATTCATGAGTCATTGGATAAGGCCCACTAGATCTTCAACTTCACTCAGTTGAATTTTGTTTTCTATCACCCATTTATCAGTTGATGGACACGTGGGTGGCACAGGTAAATATGTGATTTCTTCCTTAAGTCATCTCATACTCTTTAGAATAAATACACATAAACATAATTGAAGAATCCGGAAAGTTTGCCCCTTGTGCCTCAGTTAGGAGAAATGTCCGAAGGGTGGGCGTTTTGTGGATACTTCCCTACCTTAAAGTCCCCAGTACCAGTGAGGGAACATAAACCAGTTTGTTTAAAAATACACCTTGACGGCTTCCCTGGTGGTGCAGTGGTTGGGAATCTGCCTGCCGATGCAGGGGACACGGGTTCGTGCCCCGGTCTGGGAGGATCCCACATGCCGCGGAGCGGCTGGGCCCATGAGCCATGGCCGCTGAGCCTGCGCGTCCGGAGCCTGTGCTCTGCAACGGGAGAGGCCACAACAGTGAGAGGCCCACGTAACACACACACACACACACACACACACAAAATACACCTTGAGCGGCTTGACTGCTGAGGCTCTCAGGGGAGGCGAGACGGTTACTTCTTCAGTGTAAGGGCTGTAGAGTCGGCTCCTGCCACCGGCCAGGCTGGAGGGGCGGAGGATAGACCCGACTCCCAGGAGTTCTCGGTGCAGACTCACTCCTCACATCGCGTGGTCTGTGTTGGTCCACGACGCGGGCGAGGCCTGCGAGGCGGGCTCTGGCTCTCCTCGCCCGGATGCACCTCCACCCCCGCCCCTGCCCGCTCTGCTTGCGGCAGGACCACGTGGTCCTACGGGAGCTTCCCCTGCCCCTGTGGCTGCTGCTTCCGAAGGTGCAGCCGCTAGGGGGCGCTGGCTGGGGGAAAGCGAGACAGGCGTGTTTCCCCGCTGCCCACGGCAGTGTCTCAGGCAGCACGTGCCGCTCTTGCCGCGGGTCTGGCGTCCTTCGGGGGACCCCCGCTTCTGGGGCTCCCATGGAGGCACAGTGGCTTTCTCCTCACCCTCCCAATCTGGCCTTCAGCTCCTCCTCCAGAGCCCCTGTGGCCACTCCTCGGCGTTAAATTCCACTAAATTACCTGAAGTAGATTTTATTTCCCTATTTAGACGTTTCCAACTGTTTCTAGAAGTCCAAGGTTTTATGTTAATTAGTCTCATTATATACAAATATCTGGACAAATTAACAAAAACCGTAACCCCGTCCTCTGAGTTGACCTAATTGATCTTTTCATGTTTATGTGAACTCTGTGTCCTCCAAGACTGCCAGAGGGATGCTTTGAGAAGGCGAGTTCCTTCCTCAGCTTTCATCAGTCAACATATATAGCCCTCTGTAGAGAGAATTAGCTACATGTATCCCAAGTTAGGGAAGAGGCTGCTTTGGCAGCTAGAAAGTAGGAGAGCCCAGACTAGCTACGAAGAGGGCCTGGAAACTGGAGTATAACTACACTAGTCACTCATTTAATGAATCACTTTGATGCGTATAAGAATCAGAAGAAAAAGATACTGTATTGCAACAGAAAGAATATTAAATGAATAAGTGGTAGTGAACTGCGTCAAGTCGGTGATTCAGGGAAATGGATACCCGTCAGCGGGAGAGCAGGGGCGTGGCTGCGCACAGAGGGTGTAACCGGTTCATGAAGGGCGAGCAGGGAGGGGCCAGGACTACGGCACCCAGGCCAGATGCAGGGCTTCTTCCACGCACCAGGGGCCACAGGTGTGCGAGGTAAGGGGCCCTGCTGTCAGTCACGTGAGCGCCGACACAGCAGGTGCTCAGCGCCCAGACTTCCTGAGTGCACAGGTTTCCTGGAGCCGCACCTGTTACAGCGTCACCAGGAAGCAAAGGAGGCTGCTGTTGATACGGGTGGAGCCTCGGGCGGTCTGGCCAGTGCTGGCCCTGGAGGTCTGTGGACACACTGGGGGTGTTGGAGGTGGTGCAGGGATTCGCATAGTAACAAAGCATGAGCTCCCTGGGCAGTGTCCAGGGTTGTAGACGGGCGTGATTCCCCCCAGAGGAGCAAGTGCAGTGAACCCAGAACAGGGAGGTGGGACCACGCACACCATTGCGTCTGCAGAAAGCAGGGGTGTGGGCAGTTTAAAAAGCTGCTCATGGGGCTTCCCTGGTGGCACACTGGTTAAGAGTCTGCCTGCCAATGCAGGGGACACAGGTTCGAGCCCTTGTCCGGGAAGATCCCACACGCCACAGAGCAACTAAGCCCATGCACCACAACTACTGAGCCTGAGCTCTAGAGTCCACGAGCCACAACTACTGAGCCCACGTGCCACAACTACTGAAGCCCACGTGACTAGAGTCTGTGCTCTGCAACAAGAGAAGCCACCGCAATGAGAAGCCCGCGCACCGCAACGAAGAGCAGCCCCCGCTCGACACAACTAGAGAAAGCCCGCGCGCAGCAACGAAGACCCAACGCAGCCACAAATAAAATTAATTAATTAAAAAAATACATAAATAAAAATAAAAAGCTGCTCAGGTGGTTCTAATGAATCTCCACCTCCACTTCCAACCTCCCCATCTGAGAACTGGCCTCAGACGCATTTAAAACCATCCTGTCTTAAGTAGAAACTAGAGAGCAGAATCTCATATTCCTTTATCACGACTGCCACAGTATAGAATTTAAGGCTTACTCTATCCAACAATAGGGTAGTTGGGGAGTTCTGTTCATTTCTTCATTCATCCCTGCATTATTCATGCCTTAATCACTCAGGGAATTCTCACAGTCACCTCTTATGTGAAAGGTGACCTGCTATCACACACAGCCCTGGGCATTCATTCCTCACAACGGCTTCGCATTACTTTAGAAAACCTTTGCTCTGCCGCGCTAAGGAGAAATTTCCCCATGAAATCCATGTTTAGTGATTCATTCCTGACCCCCGATTGACTTTTATTCACCTTGCTTTCCCTCTGGCCACTCTTTAGCTTTGTGTAGCAGAACTAAAAGTTTGGGTCTCGGACAGATGAAATCGTAGAGAAAGAAACAAACAAGAAACACGAGCACCCTAAGGTCCCAGGAGGGGCTAACTTTTCAGGTGGCCGCCACCGACAGTAGCTTGAGCTCAGCTCATGAGCACAATTCCAGACGTGGGGACCTAAGTGAGACAGAGGCCTTGGAGGCAGGGCCACGCAGCTGTTGCTGTGATAACGGATGTTTATCTTCTGTGACCATGTGGAAGTCAGGGCTGGCCCCTAGCTGGTAACCTGAGTCTGGCCCTGGCCTGGCCAAGCACTGATGGAGAGCTGCAGCCACGGTGACAGGGAGAGGTTGAACGTGATCCCCTAGCACTATGAAGAGAATTCGGGAACAGGAGTGGACGCTGGCTCGAGAGGCGAAGACCGGAGGGAGTGTAAGTTACCAAGTGAAACACGGAATTTCTGAATTTGGACACTGGATCCATCTAATTGTCAGAGGCTGAAACATCCAGTGGGCTCTTTTTATAATCTCGAGATAAGGGAAGACATGGAATATTAAAGCTGGAAAGGAAAACACTGAATTGGGCACATTCAATGTGGGCAAAAACTATCATATGCAAAGGTGAAAAGGAGAAAATATTTATAACATATATGATCAAGTATTACTATACCTAAAGCAGTGTGTATAAATTAATATAAGGTAAATAATCCAATAGAAGAGTACAAAAGCGATGATTTAGCAAGCAACCACCGTAAGAGAGGTGAGTGACCTTATTTAAATGTGTCAACCTCACTAGTAATAAAATAAATGCAAATACAAGCAAAACTGAGATGTCACTTTTTTCTATCAAATTGGGAAAGATTAAAAGTTGACTTTACTCAATGTTGATGGTACCAGAATCCAAAGGCAACTCCCTGTAACTGTTGCTGCGAGTATAAATGAGGTCAAATTTCTGGAGGGCAGTTTGGCAATGTTTCTTAAAATTTAAAATCAGCAGGTCCTTTCATGTAGAAATTCCATTTCTGGAACTTTGTTCTAAGAAGTTGTTTGATAATTGTGAAAAGATATAGATGCAAGGATTTTCATCATAGACTTACTTATGGTAGAAAAAAATGGAACAATCAAACTGCTCATCTACAGTTTCATCAAGTAAATTAACGTACATCAAAACAGTATAACCATGAGCATAACTCAGTCTTTAAGATGAAACAGAGCTATATACATTGAGTAAAAATGTCTACAACATATATTAAGTAAAAAAGGCATATTATAGGGACTTCCCTGGTGGTCCAGTGGTAAAGAATCCGCCTTACAATGCAGGGGATGTGAGTTCAATCCCTCGTCAGGGAACTAAGATCCCACATGCTTCGGGGCAACTAAGCCTGTGCGCTGCAACTACTGAGCTCTCGCGCCTCAACTAGAGAGCCTGCGCGCTGAGCCCACGCACTCTGGAACCCATGCACCACAACTAGAGAAGAGAAAACCTGCATGCCACAACTAGAGGGAAGCCTGCATGCTGCAACAAAGAGCCCGCGCCCTGCAACGAAAGATCCCACATGCCTCAGCGAAGATCCCTCGTGCCGCAACTAAGACCCGACACAGCCAAAAAAAAAAAAAAAAGGCATATTATAAGATAGCATATAAAGCAGGATTCCACTGATGTAAAGTGGCCTGTTACGTGCTGTGTGTTTATATATGGACCATGGAGAGAGCTATCCAGAAGTATGTCCAGTAGATTGTTAATGTTAGACCCCAGGGTTTTTTTTCTGGGGTTGGTGGAAAATTGGGCAGTTTTTATTTTTTGCCTTATATTTTTTCTGGATTATCATTCATTATCTTTATAAGGAATATATATAATTTTTAAACAGAAAAAGAGGAAATGTATTTTTAATAACATAATACATTTTCAAGGAGATTCAATGGCTGAACTAGAACTCAAACCCCACTTCGCAGACTCCCTGTCCAATCCTGTCCCACTTGCCCAGCTGCTGCTTTACCTTTCAGCGATCCAAAGCCTTAGGTTCTGCCCATGGCTGATTAGCAAGGGGGGAGGTGAGGGATGAAAAATAGGAAGGTTCCCAGGTTCCTCCACCTTCAGTGGGTGGAGAATTTCCCACCCACTTCTGATCACCACGCTATCAACAACAGCAATAATGACAAAAGTGTGTGCTAAGAGGACGCATCACGCCAAGTTCAAACTTCTGTTTTTGTGGAAGCGCCAAGGTAATAGTTGCAGAGTAAAGCCGTCCGTCCTGACATCAGCCTCAAACAGTTACAATCATACTGAGGTTTCCAGTTTTCCCTTAATAATCAATATTCAAGCTACCAAATGCTCACTTTAAAAAAACTGAGGGCTTCCCTGGTGGCGCAGTGGTTGAGAATCCGCCTGCCGATGCAGGGGACGTGGGTACGTGCCCCGGTCCGGGATGATCCCACATGCCGCGGAGCGGCTGGGCCCGTGAGCCATGGCCGCTGAGCCTGCGCGTCCGGAGCCTGTGCTCCGCAGCGGGAGAGGCCACAACAGTGAGAGGCCCGCGGACCGCAAAACAAAAACTGAATATACATTTTGGACCTGTTTACACCTTCAGCTCCAGCATCCTTTGATACTATGTTGCTTTCCCAAGCTTGTTACAGGCTGAACAAAGCAGTACGTACTCACCCTCACCCCACTAATTTCTATTTTAGGGGCAAAACACTTAGTCCTTGTTACCCCGGAACGTGCTGGTTATCGACAGTTGTCTTTTCAAGGCTTTTATCCCTCTTGACAAACATTCTCAGTTATATTCTGCCTTCGGGGGCTAGTCCCCAGTAGTCTAACTCCAGTTTCACTCTTTTTTTTTTTTTTTTTTTGGCCACACCGCATGGCTCGTGGGATCTTAGTTCCTTGGCCAGGGGTTGAACGCAAGCCCTCGGCAGTGAAAGCCCAGGTCCTAACTGCCAGGGAATATCCTCATTGAGTCTTTTTGAATTGTAGCAACTAGAATTCCTAAAGAAAGAATTCATGGTAATTTGTGTGGGGATTTTTGTGTTAGAAGATCTGCACCCTGGAATGACTGCCCAACCAGTCATTCCAGGGCAGGTCCAGGGCCTCCTGCTGTGCCAGGTGCCAGGTGTTAACATTTTTGTGGCTGGATCTTGTGGCAGCCCAGAAGATTCCTGGGGAGGGCCAGCCATCTGAAGGCAACAGTGGGACATCTGGGGAGCTTGCGAAGCTGCTGTCACCAGTGGATAGGAAGTATTTCAATATTTTAACAACCAGACAATGAGCCTTGCTTATGTGCTCAAATGGTTTCTGTCTTATTTTCCTCATCATACTGTCATCAGGTTTGCATTTCAAAAGCGAAAACTGTATTTCTAATTTAGTTTCCTCATTGAGCACTCAGTGGAGTATCCGGTCAAGTAGAACCAGTATTCAGGTCATTTCAGAGTGTGGGTCAAATGGATCCACGGAATGTGGATCATCAGTTGCAGACTTTGAACCACTTCCTCTAGTTTCTGTCACTGGGTTAAACACATAACACAGATGCTTCAAGTTCCAACACCCCAAAACCCACACGGTGATTGACATCAGGCTGGGACTAACAGAAGTCAGGCAGCAGGCAGGTAAGTCTTTGAAAGACAACTGAATCCATGATCCGTAACCCTGGGACTATATGTCAACTGATCTCCAACAGCCCCAAGGATCATGGATTGCACCAAAGAAATGTCTACTAAAAAATGTCTGTCTTAATTTGCTAATCCCATATTCCCTGTCAGAGTTTCCAGTTTTGCTCACTATTTTTTTAATATAAATTTATTTATTTAGTTTTGGCTGTGTTGGGTCTTCATTGCTGCGCGCGGGCTTTCTCTAGTTGTGGCGAGCGGGGGTTACTCTTCGTTGAAGTGTGCGGGCTTCTCACTGCGGTGGCTTCTCTTTTTGCGGAGCACGGGCTCTAGGCACACGGGCTTCAGTAGTTGTAGCACACGAGCTCTAGAGCGCAGGCTCAGTAGTTGTGGCGCCCGGGCTTAGTTGCTCCGTGGCATGTGGGATCTTCCCGGACCAGGGCTTGAACCCGTGTCCCCTGCATTGGCAGGCGGATTCTCAACCACTGCACCACCAGGGAAACCCCTGCCCACTTCCTTTTAAAATTGTGAATCTCCGCTTCATTCCCCACTCCCAGCTTTATTGATATATAATTGACATATAACATTGTATAAGTTTAAGGTGTACAGTGTGATTATACCATCTATTGTGAAATAATTATCACAGTAAGGTCACTTACCCAAATATTACTTCACATATTTACCTTTGTTTCGTGGTGAGAACATTTGCGATCCACTCTATTAGCAACTTTCAAGTATAAAATACAGCATTGTTAACTATTGTCACCATGCTGGACCCTAACTCCCCAGAACTTATTCACTTTATTACTGGAAGTCTGTGCCCCTTGACCAACATCTCCCAAGTCCCTCTACCCCGGCCTCTGCCAACCACCATTCTACTCTGTTTCTATGAGTTTAGCCTTTATAGGCTTCACGTATAAGTGAGATCATACAGTGTTTGTCTTTGTCTGACTTATTTCATTTAGCATAATGTCTTCAAGGCCCGTCCATGTTGCTATAAACTGAGGACTTCCGTCTTTTTTTATGGCTGAATAATATATGTAATCTCACATCTTCTTTCTCCATTCATCCATTGATGGAAACATATATCTTGATCCTGAATAATGCTGCTGAGGTAGTGATTTCATTTCCTTGGGTTATATACCCGTGAGTGAGATCGCTGCACCGTATGGTACTTCTGTTTTTAAGTTTTTGAGGAGCTGCATACTGTTTCCATAGTGGCTGCACAAATTTACATTCTCAGCAGCAGCACACAAGGGTTCCCTTTTTTCCACATCGTCTCCGGAACTTATCTCTTTTCCTTTTGATGATAGTCATTCTAACAGGTGTGAGCTGATATCTAACTGTGGTTTTGGTTTGCATTTCCCTGGTGATCAGTGATGACGAGTACCTTTTCATGTAGCTGTTGGTCATTTGTATGTCTTTGGAAAAATATCTATTCAGTTAGTGGTTTGGGATCTCAAAGGGGAGGCAGGCAATTCACCTGGAGATGGAAAAGTGAGGCTTGGTAAACAAATGTTTGCTGGGCCAGGCAGAGACAGTGGGATTCAGAAAGGAGTTTTAAGAGACTTTGCTGGGTTCCTCCCTGCCTACCTGCTTAGTTCACACTAGAGTTATCTATGGTGACAGCTCCCTTCCCGGAACAGGTCCTCCATCTACATTTTTTAGGCAGCTAAGGGGGGAGGTCAAGGGTTCTTCCTGAGTCTGTTTCTTAAAAGTAATCAACGTAAATTAATCCTCATACCAAGAGACACATTTGGGGGTGGGAAATTTTGCTCCCCTATATATGAGAAGTCCTAGCCAGAGCAATCAGACAAGAAAAGGAAAAGGCATCCAAATTGGAAAGGAAGAAGTAAAAGTGTCTCTGTTTGCAAATGACATGATGTTATATACAGAAAACCATAAGACTCCACCAAAAAATTACTAGAACTAATAAACAAATTCAGTAAAGTTGCAGGATACAAAATCAATATGCAAAAGTGAGTTGCATTTCTCCACTTCATTTTGATTCTCCTAGCCTCAGACAAACATCATCAGGACCATGCATCCTCTTCCTATATTTTCATTTCTTTCTTTTTCCAACTAAAGTAAGAGACACAGGAGGCAGGAAAGCTGTCAAGTACCAGGTAAAGGCTCTCAGGACGTTCAGGGAACAAGTGCCAACAATGAACCATTAATGCGAATGATCTTCCTCTGAATGAGCAGACAAATACCAGCCTGTTCCAGCCTTTGCCTCTCCTATTCTTTCTGATGATTGCTGCAGAGGTCTGGCTTTTGGCTGTACCATAATGGTGAGATTAGAAGACAAGAATTAGATATTCTTGGGAGATTAGAGGACAGGAATGCTATCTGGGGTTAATAAGTCAAAACCACCTGGGGATAGCCCTGGGCCTCCAGGTCACACAGTGAA
The DNA here is from genome assembly GCF_949987515.2 of Delphinus delphis. Lineage (NCBI taxonomy): Eukaryota > Metazoa > Chordata > Mammalia > Artiodactyla > Delphinidae > Delphinus > Delphinus delphis. Next base: position 3,651,245 of record NC_082694.2, on the reverse strand, counting down.
ATTTCTCTTTCTTAAGATTGGAATAGTTGTGCTAAAGGTTACACTTTAAAATCAGCTTTGGGCCGTATCTTGGGACAGAGTGAAAGTCATTTGGGTTCAGGGATACGTGGGAATAAATAGGAAAATGTTCTACATGCTCCACGTTTGTGCATGTGCCGTGTGTGTGTGTGTGTGTGTGTGTGTGTGTGTGTAAGCATACACACTTGCAGAGTACCGAGGGACGCTCAGGAACTGTGTGACCACTTTCCTAAGTGTGTTGTTAGCATACATGAAAAAGGAACATTTTGACCAGAATCACTTTCCATACACCTGACAGCCAAGTGATCCTGGCAGGAAAATATATTGGCGGAGTAGCCTCAGAATCTTCGAGCTGGGCTTAGTTGGAGACACTCAATCCTGTCCTAGCTCAGAGAACTGGGCTATGGAGCAATGAACCAGTAGGTCGGCTGGATTATTAAAAAAAGAAAAAAGGGAAATCTTGGATTCACGTGTTTGAGTACAAGGTAACATCCACCACCACTGGGCTAGATGTACAGAAAAGCTCCAATTAAGTCATATATTTAAGGGAGCAAAGTTATATCAAGAGATAGCCCTGATGGGCTGCTTCAGGGATTTCCTCAAGGTCTGTGTATTTAATAATACATCTTCATTTTCCTAATTATGCTTTTTATATTCTTCAGGTACACCATGAAAGTTGAAATGGGGGTCGACATTTTTGGATAAAGATCTGTATATCCATGCATGAAAGTAGTTAATCTGAGTTTTTAGAAACATAGGTCCTGAGTGGTATTTACATGTTTAACAGAATTGGGGAATTGTTAGGCAGAGTTTCCAGGCATGCCAGGACGAACGGATTGGTCGCCAGCAGGCAAGCACACTGGTGCTTACATTCTGCTAGCCCAGCCTAGCTGGAGGGCAAATAACCACTTCTAAGAGGGCAGCAGGCATATTACAAATGAGTTTTGCAATGGCATTCAGAGCATGGAAACCAATTTCGTTAATATGATGAAGTAATTAGCTATAAAACTCTGCCAATGGTATTCAGATGGAGGAGAGTAGGACAGGGTGTGTCAGAAATCAGAAAGCAGTGGTATCAAACCACTGGCCGTGAGAGGGCTTCGGAGCCTCCAAGTCAGATACGTCCTGATTTGAATGTTCAAATCTTATCATATGTAATGCAAAGCTTTTTATTAATTATGCTTGCATGCAAAGAACTGTTCATAGACCTTAGCATCAGAACTTGAAAGAAAGCATTAAATGAGAGAGAGATATAAATGCACTTCTATAATATATTGATCATCTTACATATAAGATCATAAACTAGGGAATTTCACATCTGCGCACTTTTGAACCAGAGGAAACAGAACACATTTTGTCAAACTTAAGAGCCTCTTTAATCATGTTGGGCGCTTGGCACGAATCCACACTTGAACTTTGGAAGCTATCAAATCTGTTTACCCTGAGTAAAATACAGTTTCCTGTTTAGGGGCCTGGGAGGAAGAAAGCCTTTGAAAAGAGGCTTGTTGAAATCCTTAAAGTGTTCTTGGACATTAAGACAACAATAGCTGGCTGTATCAAGTGCAAATGTAGTAGAAACATAGGGATTATATCTCACTTAAAGTACACATGAATTTACAAATCCGGGAAGGGAGAGATTTGGTTTTGCTGAAACTAAGATAGTTGAAAAATAGTTGGTGAACATTTGACAAAATCAAGATGTTACGGTATTTGTCAGCCTGTCCTGGAAATGAACTCTTACCTGCATAAAAGGGGCCCTGTCCTTTAAATCACTTCACGGTACTGGTCATTGTAACTTATGAAAACATGGAAGGTTTTAGGGCAACACAAATTCACCGGTAAGACTCTCCAAACACACAGGGAGGGACGTCAGTATTAGCTGATTCTTTGACGTTTCATCGGTACGATGGCGAAGACATTTTAACAGCGGCACGAAGACTGACCCTTGACCCAGGTCAAGGGTGGTGAAAAGAGGTTAGCAGTCCTTTCAGGCTGGACTCCTACCATCAGGCGGGAAGCCAGGGGCTTAGTGTCTAACAGGAGGCATGTGGGAGGGCCAGGAATGGATGGAGGGGGAAGAAGGAGGTGGGAGGTTTGGCAAGGAGGTCCGGGAGAGGAGAGAGGGAGCTAGAGACGACCAGAGAAAGAAATGAAAGACGTGCAAACAGAAGAAGGGGGTCAGAGCCGTCTCGTCCTGATTTAGACGATACCAGAAAATAAAGGTCTGGTGAAAATGCTACTCACCGACCCCAACAATTAACTTGGTAAGGAGACAAAGATAAAGTAGGTAACAAACCTTCCTTCCTAAGCACATGGTGAGGAGACAATCCGAGAGGCCCCCCTTCTTCCCATGGTACTTATTTCCTTACACGCAGGTTTTGTACTGTCTCGAGAAGACAGACGCCAGCTGTTGAGCGGGTGACAGCTGTCCACTGTGACACATGTATTTATTTGCCCTGTTTTTCCATCGTCATCTACTTCGTCACGAAAGACCATGGGGAAGAAGACCTCCCAAATTTCTATTCTATTTTGGGAGGAATTGGAACGGGCTTTGAGCAAGGAGTCGAAATCTGTTTTCTAGCATGAAGATGTTCATTGATTGTAAAACCCTTAAGGTGGGCAGGGAGTAGAAAAAGGCGGTTAGATAAAAGCAAAAAAACAAAACACACAAAAATACCCCCCAAAAAACCCAACAAAACGAAAACATCCTATTTCTTTCTTTCGAAAACCAGTCTTCCCCAAAGAAGGTGGGTCAGCTCGTGAGGGCGGGAAGGGGGGGTGAGGAGCACACGTCAAGATCACTTCCAGAGCTCTGAAACTCTGAGGATCGAAAAGCCAACTAATTCAATAGAGTACGACGCTTTAGGGACTTCCCTGGTGGTCCAGTGGTTAAGACTCCGCCTTCTAATGCAGGGAGTTCGGGTTCGATCCCTGGTCGGGGAGCTAAGAGCCTGCATGCGTCATGGCCAAAAAACCAAAACATAAGACAGAAGCAATATTGTAACAAATTCAATAAAGACTTTAAAAAAGAAAGAAAGAAAGAAAATGAGGCTTTAGATATGTGGTATCAAAACACACTCCTTACATTGTAAGCCAGGTGCTCAATTAGTTCTTCTTTTTTAAAAAAATTTAAACTTCATTGTGGCAAGAACACTTAACATGAGCTCTACCCTCTTAATACATTTTTAAGTGCACAATATATCAACGGTATTGTTGACTATGGGGGATGTCGTTGTACAGCAGGTTCCTAGGGCTTTTTCACCTTGCTTAAAAGAAACTTTCTGCCTGTTGATTAGCTACTCAACAATCATCCCCTTCCCCCGGCCCTGATTCTTTGAATTTGTTTTCGGTAACTCATATAAACAGAACCATGGAATATTTGTCTTTCGGTGACTGTTTTATTTCACTTAGTATACTGTTCTCGAGGTTCTCTCATATCGCAGGATTTCCTTGTTTTCTAAGGCTTAATGGTATTCCATTGTGTATATATACCGCATTTTCTTTATCCATTCATCTGATGATGGACGTTTACGTTGCTTCCGCATATTAGTTATTGTGAACAGTGCCGCTGAAACGGAGCAGGACCCTATGAGCCTTCCCCCCTCTGTATGTCTCAGCCTGCTTTTGTCTATGGAAAAACTTGAGCAAAAGGATAAGTTTAATCAGAGAAGTGAGGAAATGCAGAGACAAAGGAAAACAGTCAAACGAGGCCAAAAAAAATAATAGTTTAGTCAGTAAGCAAAGTCAAGGACCTTTAGTTCCTCCTCAAGGGCTCTAGATAATATTCTGAGCCATATCCTGTGAGCTGACTTATAGATACTGAAACCGCCACCAGCTGGAAGAAGTTAACTACATGATGACCAGACTGTAGCCGTGACATAAGCTGCCACAATTCTGGGAACTGGCCTCAAAGAAATGAAAAAAAAATGGACCCTGTAACTGAAGATGAACTGTACCTAAAACAATCAAGATGACACTGATTTGTCAGACCACCGATGACCAGTTTCAAGATGACTGTCAGAGCTGCCTGTGCTGTTTCTGCACGGAGCCCCCTCCCTCTGTCTATAAAAGCCTTTGGACAGGCGTCCGCTCTCCCTGCCACACCCCAGTTGCCGCCATCCAAAATAAAGCAAACTTTCCTTTCCACCATCCTGGCCTCTTTATTGGCTTTTGAGAGGCGAGCAGCCAGACCCCACTTTCGGTTACACTACAATGAACATGGAGGAGCTGATATTTCTTTGAGATCCTGATTTCAATTCTCTTGGATAAATAAATACTCAGAAACGGAGTGCTGGATCATATGGTAGTTTTATTTTTTTGAGGAGCGTCCATACTGTTTTCTATAGCAGGTGTACCATTTTGCATCCTCATCAACAGTGCACAAGAATTCCAGTTTCTCCACATCCTTGCCAACACGTACTGTCCCTTTTTTAAAAAAAAATTATAGCCATCTTGACAGAAGTAAAGTGGCATCTCATTGTGATTTTGATTTGCATTTCCTCGATGATTAGTGATGTTGAGCATTTTTTTCCTATACCTACCTGTTGGCTATTTGTATGTCTTCTTTGGAAAAATGTCTCTTCAAGTCCTCAGCCCATTATTTAATCAGGTTATTAGAGAGAGAGTCATGGACATATACACACTAACGAATGTAAGGTAGAGAGCTAGTGGGAAGCAGCCGCATGGCACAGGGATATCAGCTCGGTGCTTTGTGACTGCCTGGAGGGGTGGGATAGGGAGGGTGGGAGGGAGGGAGACGCAAGAGGGAAGAGATATGGGAACATATGTATATGTATAACTGATTCAATTTGTTATGGGGCAGAAATTAACAACCATTGTAAAGCAATTATACCCCAATAAAGATGTTAAAAAAAATTGAGTTATAGGAGTTCCTTATATATTTTGGATATTAACCCCTTATCAGATAGATGGTTTGCAAAGATTTTCTCCCGTTCTTTAAGTTGCTTTATCACTATGTTAACTTCTTCCTTTGTTATACAGAAGCTTTTTAGTTGGATGTTGTCCTACTTGTTTATTTTTGTTGCCTGTGTTTTTGATGTCATAGTCTTGAAATCATTGCCAAGACCAATGACATGGAGGTTTTTCCCTATGTTTTATTCTAGGATTTTTTTTGGTTTCAAGTCTTATGTTTGAGTCTTTAAGCCATTAAGAGTTGATTTCTGTTTATGGTGTAAGATAAGGGTCCAATTTCATTCTTTTGCATGTGGATACCCAGTTTTCTCAGTACCATTTGCTGAAGACACTACCCTTTCCGCATTGTGTATTCTTGGCACCCTTGTCAAAGGTCAGTTGACTGTATAGGCATGGGTTTATTTCTGGATTCTTTATTTTGTTCCATGGTTTTATATGTCTATCTTTATGCCAGTGTCACACTGTTTTGGTTACTTTAGCTTTATAATATAGTTTGAAATCAGGAAGTGTGATGCCTCTAGCTTTCTTCTTTTTTTAAAAAATGCGAGAAAATCAAATAAAAGTTTAATAACATGTATGCATGGGAGAGATCAGGAAAACAGTAATTCTCCAAAATAGCCAAAACCTGCACCTTAAATACCCCATCCTTCTTTCTCAGTATTGATTTGGCTCTTCACGGTCTTTTGCAGTTCCATATGAATTTTTGAATTGCTTTTTCTAGTAAAAAAACTCATTGTGATTTCAATAAGGATTGCATTAAATCTGTAAACTGCTTTGGGTAAAATGGACATTTAACAATATAAAGTCTTCCAATCCATGAAAAGATATGCATTTCTATTTGTTTGTGTCTTGTTTAATTTCCTTCATCAGTGTTTTGTAGCTTTCAGTATACAAGCCTTTCACCTCCTTAGTTTATTCCTAAATATTTTATTCTTTTTGGTTCTATTGCAAATGGAATTGTTTTCCTAATTTCCTTTTCAGATAGTTCTTTGTTAGTTTTTTGAAAACCAAGTGATTTTTTAATGTTGATGTTGTATTCTTCAACTTTACTGAATTTTAAAATTAGTTTTAACAGTTTTTTATAGTCTTTAAGGTTTTCTCTAAATAACATCATGTCATCTGCCAATAGACAGTTTTGCTTCTTCCTTTCTGATGTGGAAGGCTTTCATTTATTTTTTTCTTGCCTGATTACTCTGGCTAGCACTTCCAATACTATGTTAAATAGAAGTGGTGAGAGTGGGCATCTTTGTCTTGTTCCTGATCTTAGAGGAAACGTTTTCAGTTTTTCACCATTGAGTATGATGTTAGCTGTGAGCTTGTCATATATGGTCTTTATTTTGTTGAGATAATTTTCTTCTAGTTTGTTTCTTTCCTAGTTTGTTGAGTTCTTTTTATTGTGAAGAAGGTTGAAGTTTGTCAAATGATTTTTCTTCATCTATTAAAATGATCATGACATACTACATGTTAATGTAGTATGTCACATTAATTGGTTTTCTCATATTGAACCATTCTTGCATCCCAGAGACATATCCTACTTGGTCATAGCATATGATCCTTTTAGTGTGCTGTTAGATTAGATCTGCTAGTATCATGCTGAGAATTTTTGCATCTATATTCATCAGAGATATTGGCCTGTAGTTTTCATTTCTTGTGGTATCTTCTTCTGACTTTGGTATCAGGGTAATGCTGGCCTCACACAATGAGTTTGGAAATGTTCCCTCCTCTCCAATTTTTTTGGCAAGAGTTTGAGAAGAATTGGTGATATAAAGATCATAAGTGACTACTATGAACAATTATATGCCAACAAATTGGATGGCCTAGACAAAATGGATAAATTCCTGGAAACGTACGACCTACCAAGACAAACTGATGAAGAAATGGAAGGTCTGAACAAATCTATAACTAGCGTGGAGATTGAATCAATAATCAAAAACCTCTCAACAAAGAAAAACCCAGGACCAGATGGCTTCGCTAGTGAATTCTGTCAATTAGTTCTTTATTCTAGAAACTTTGTGTCTTTCTATCCTCCAACTGTACTAGAACATCATGGTGGGGTAGGTGAAGGTATCAGATAATCTTTCCTTCTTCAATCTTCTGTTCTGACATATTTAAGTATAACCAAAAAGAGGAATTTTAATCCTGAGTACCATTAACTCCACATTCTTTATGTGGATAAAACTTTTTTGCTTATTTCTGTTAGTGTAAACTCCTTTGGCTTAAGGAATTCTGGTCAAGACTCCAGACCTAATGTTCAGATCTGAAAAGATTGTGTGCATTGGATAATCGTATCCCTAAGAGAGTCAAACAAACAAAACAAACAAACAAACAAACAAAAACAAATTAGGAATGTCTGCAGCTCCCGTTATCATGTTCTCGCATTTATAAATCGGTATATTTATGGAAAGTAAGTTTTCTGAGTAAGCTATTTTCGGTAACATTCCAGAAGCAAGAAATTCAAGGTCTGTTTTGCTTAAATTGGAAAGAAAAATGTAGGTGGGGGGAGGAAAGGGGAAAAAGTGGAGCAAACAACTGAGCAAAAGGCTAATGAATGTAACTATTAGATGGAGCTCATGTTCTACTTAAGGTTTTGCGTTCTGGCTGCCACTGCTGGGGCCAAAGCCTCCAAGCTTGGCGTGAGTTTCCAGGGGCTTTACGATCTAAGCTGACCAGCCTGGCCTTGGATTCTCCTCCATGGCTGCCCATCTGCAGCTGGAGGGCCACGTCCTGTGCGCATGGTTTCTGAGGTTCCACCCGTCCAGCTCAGGGTCTCCCCACTTCCACCTGCAGCCTTAAGCAGTTTGCTTCACGTATTCATCCACTTTCCTGGCTGCTGTAGGCACGAGAGTCTGCGAGCCCTGGACGCTTTCTTAACGGTGGTAGACTCGGTAGTGGATTCTGAGAAGCTTCCAAAGGGACACAAGAACATGGGCAGAAGTTGCCTGCTTCTGCTGCGTCTCATGGTCGCTGTGGCACCGACCTGGCAGGCTTTCTTGTGCACACAGCCTTGATTTTATAACGTATTTCAAGTCTGGGTTGACCTAACCAGGCAGGCCCACCATGGGTGAGTCTGAGCCCACTGCAGCCTCATGGTGTGAGAACTTTTCAGGTCTTCTGGGGGCTCCTTGGACAAAACGGAATAGTCCAGTCCTGAACTAGAGCTTTCCTTGTGACCCCTGATGGAGCCAACAGCTCTTCCCGCCCCCACCTGCCCCCAGATACACACCCTGACCTGACCTCGATCCCAGCATCAATCTGCCCGTGTTGATTTCTCTCTTACGGCTCGTGGAGACTTTTCCTGACGCCCATCCTTCCAGAAAGGGGCTGTTTTGTGCTCTTACAGAGATTTGAAGTCCTGAGTGGGGACAATAGTGCCGAAGAATTTGGTAGACAAGCAGATTGTGGAAAAGGAGTAATTCAGAGCTTTGGCCTGTATCTGTGACCGGGTGTGGCCGTCGAGCATGAGCTGCTCCTGCAGCTTGGGAAGGGGCATGGGACACCTCTACTTTGCTGCCCAGGTGTCAGCAAGTGTCTGTGCCTACAGCTCTCACCCATCCCTCAAGGGCTAAGATGGAGTTTTCTAAAATCTCATATACTGAGACTTCAGTTCTCTTTCTGAGAAAAATCTGGGTACCAGCTCTCAAGATAATTTTTTTTTTCTGATTATAAGAGTGGTGTCTAGGGATTTCCCTGGTGGCGCAGTGGTTAAGAATCCGCCTGCCAGTGCAGGGGACACGGGTTTGAGCCCTGGTCTGGGAAGATCCCACATGCCGCGGAGCAACTAATCTCGTGCGCCACAACTACGGAGCCTGCGCTCCAGAGCCCATGAGCCACAACTACTGAGCTCACGTGCCACAACTATGAAGCCTGCGCGCCTAGAGCCTGTGCTCCGCAACAAGAGAAGCCACTGCAATGAGAAGCCCGTGCACCGCAATGAAGAGTAGGCCCCGCTCGCCACAACTAGAGAGAGCTTGTGCGCAGCAACGAAGACCCAATGCAGCCATAAATAAATAAATAAAATTTATTATTTTTTTAAAAAGAGTGATGCCTACTAATTTCAGAAATTAGAATACTGGTGTTCTCACCATCCCGAATTAGTCTTTCTTAGCAGTATGGTTTATTTCTTCCAATCTTTTTTTTGAACATATGTTAGAACTAGATAGATGAAGTATATTGGAATAATACTATGCAGTATTATGTTTTGGATACTATTCTTTCCATTTAACATTTAGCAAACTTTTTTTTTTTTTTTAGGAAACAAACTTTTATTTTGAAAGCAATAAAGTGAATGGAATGCCAGCAAATAAGGAGTAAAGGAGTCTTGTTTCAACTTGAACCACCCTTGTCCCCATTCACACCCCGTAAGTACTGCCCAGGGAGACACACCTTTACCTCTTGCTCTTGTAAAGGAATTTAAAAGCACATTTATTCCTCTATTTGGTAGTTTATTAGATTTAGACTCTATCTATTAACTCTGCATAGTGTGGGTGTAGATTTTGGGTCAATCACATTTCCCCCATCTTCTCTGCCCCTCTCCATTTTAAAAGTATTTCTTTTAATGCTTTCATTCTACTTTTACAACTTTCTGCAACGTACTTGAGCCTCCATTTTCTGTTTCATTGCATTTAGTCATTTCCTCCTGAGTTTCCACCAGGTAAGTGGAGGAAAGGCATAGCCGGCCACCCCCTGCACCTCTCAACTCTTCGCAATTCCATCATTTTTCTTGGATGGGGTTCGTAACAGTTTTGTTCTCTTCTTCAACGGTATTGAATGGGTATATCTGTGCTTGGCTTACGGGTTGATATTAAATACTGAAAACCATGAAGTTTTATATTATTTACTATAAAGATGAAAAATTATTAGTCAGAAGAATCAAGCAGTAAGCTTGAACATATAAGAAGAAAACACTCACCTATATTATCAAACCTGTGTCTCTTACAGGGGAGAGACCTAATTTTTTTGGTCTGATGCCATGGTTCCTGTACTGTGGGTGAAGTGCCCTGGAGCATCAACCCAACTCAGAGCCCCTGAGATATTTCAGATACTCATGGGGAAGACTGCGTCCTTGATATCTGCCCCGCCCCCCCCATATGGACAACTAGCTCGAGGTCATTTGTGGTTCCAGCACCAGATAGAGTTCTGTTCTTTGCCAAAGACATTCACTGTAATAAAATAAAACTAAAAGAAAGGAAACAAGTGATAGTGAATTAGTTTGCAAGGGCTGCTATAACAAAATACCATAGCCTGGGAGGCTTAAACAACAGAAATTAATTTTCTCACAGTCCTGGAGGCTGGAAGTCCGGCAAGGTCGATTTCTCCTGAAGCCTCTCTCCTTGGATTTCAGGGTGCTGTTGAAGGGCATCAGGTAAGCCACCCAAAATATGCCACTTTGGCATAAGGACTATTTTGAGCTGAAGCCATTTGAGAGTCAACAGATGCAGGAAGGGCTCTCCGCTCTCCCTTATTTGCCTAAAGCAGACTTTGTGAAGCGCTCCCTCAGCCCCTCCCCCTCCCCGGTGATAAGAGTGACTCATTGTCATAGATGGAGGTCACACCAGGTGAGCTGGCATAAAAAGACCTCATTAACATAAACCTTATCTTCCATCAGTTCTTCCATCTAGTTCCTAGTAACTTCCCCAAGATTTATCATCCCTTGAAGCCAAACCCCCTTCTTTTGTTAAGATGGTATATGAGTCCCCAAGTCTAACTGCCTTTTTGAGTTTCACTTCTTTTCTGTGAACTCTCATGCATGTAAATATTAATAAAAATTGTGGCTCTTCTATTAATCTGTCTTTTGTTCATTTAATTTGCAGGCCCATAAGCATAGAACCTAGGAGTGTAGAGGAACAGTTTTCTCCTAAATCCACCTTCTTGCTGTGTCCTCACCTGGCCTTTTCTCTGTGCACACTTGTCCCAGGTGTCTCTTCCTCTTTTTGTAAGAACACCAATCCTGTTGAATTAGGGCCACACCCGTATGACTTTGTTTAACTTAATCACCTCTTTAAAGGCCCCATCTCCAAATACAGTTATATTGGAGGTTAGGGCTTCAACATATGAATTTCAGGGACATGATTCAGTCCATACAGATTGTGTTCCATCTGATTCTTTTTTTTTAAATAAATAAATTAATTAATTAATTTTTGGCTGTGTTGGGTCTTCATTGCTGTGCATGGGCTTTCTCTAGTTGTGGTGAGCAGGGGCTACTCTTCATTTTGGTGCATGGGCTTCTCATTGTGGTGGCTTCTCTTGTTGCAGAGCACGGGCTCTAGGTGTGCGGGCTTCAGTAGCTGTGGCACACGGGCTCAGTAATTGTGTCTCGCGGGCTCTAGAGCGCAGGTTCAGTAGTTGTGGCGCACGGGCTTAGTTGCTCTGTGGCATGTGGGATGTTCCTGGACCAGGGCTCGAACACATGTTCCCTGCATTTGCAGGCGGATTCTTAACCACTGGGCCACCAGGGAAGCCCCCATCTGATTCTGAAGTTTGAACAGTTGCTCAGTGCCCGACAGGCACACATCCAAATAGTAAGAAATTGTGTTTATTAAAGAATGAAACAAAAATTATTTTTTCTTTCAACTTATGCATATTATTTTTTTCATAGGTTACTCTGCTGTTAGGGCATAAACGCTTACCAAGTTGTTTGAACCTAACTACTTAGTAAACAGACTGTTGAGTGTTTCTTTGACATAGGGGCACCATGGAACAATGTCTGAGACCCTGGGGTGCTGTGAATGGAGAAGATTTGGGTCTAGTCTGCTGGAGGATCTTCTCTTGCAGGTGTGGATAGCGTGAGGTAGGGGTGTGTCCTGGCACCCAGACTCGGTCCCCGCCCTTGCTTTAGTGACCGGCCTCACTTGTGCCCAGAGGGCCTCTGGTTTATGAAGGCTGCCGACATGAGTCACCAACTCAGACAAAAGTGAGCGTGGCAGAAACTGAGATCAAAGACAATTCTTGACTTTTAAGTTAAAAAATGAAGACCAAGCCAAACCCCAAACACCTCCATCCAGTTTCAGAAAAGGAAAAATCTGTGCGCAGCACAATTGGGCAGAACTGACCTGTCTGCTATTCACCTGCTCCAACCCCTGCACCACCCCACAAGCCTGGATAAAGTGAAGGAAGGGCAGACAGGAGGCGGGGGCTGGAGTGGGGTCCTCGCCACGTCTGTCCTCACCGGCGGGTCTGGGGGTCCCTGCTTTCAGTCCTGAGGGACGTCCCCGGAGGGCAAGCAGGACCCCGGAGACCCTGCTCACACAGCAGCCAGGACTGTAGATGACAGAGAAACGGGAGAGCTGGTGGCGGGTGGGAAGTGGAACTCAGCGTACTCCAGCCTGGACTGACTGAGGACAGACTGCCATCACCTGGAAATGACCACTCGATCTTCTCCATTGGGTGGAATGGAGCTCAAGGTAAAAATAAAAGTCACATAAGCAGGGCTTCCCTGGTGGCGCAGTGGTTGAGAGTCCGCCTGCCGATGCAGGGGACGCAGGTTCATGCCCTGGTCCAGGAAGATCCCACATGCCGCAGAGCGGCTGGGCCCGTGAGCCATGGCCGCTGAGCCTGCGCATCCGGAGCCTGTGCTCCGCAACGGGAGAGGCCACAACAGTGAGAGACCTGCGTACTGCAAAGAAAAAAAAAAGTCACATAAGAGAAAGTAAGCTACGTTTTTACATGTTGGAGTTTTTAGATAGAAAGTGTCACAACTCTATCAGCTCCATGAGTTTACAAACTTTTTCTTTATAAGACTTGAAGAACCAAAAACTTTGAGACACAATAGCTGAATCGGTAGAAGCAGTTTTGGGTATTTAGAAAGTCTGAATATCAATGGAGATCCAAACTGACTGTACGGGGTTAGTGTCCCCCCGCCCCCATTCATGTCTATTAAGAGCCTTAGAAGGTGGAATGGTTTGCAAACAGGCTGTTGGCACGTGTAAGTAGTTAAGGATTTTGAGATCCTTTATTTACGACAGGCCCTAAATCCCGTACTGGTGTCTTTATAACAGGAAGGAGAGGGAGATTTGGACACAGAGAGACATGAGGGAGAACGTCACAGAGGGAAAGATTGGAGCTGTGCTTCCATCAGCCGAGGGAAGCCCGGGGTTCTTCCCAGATGTTGGGAGAAAGCACGGCCCTGCTGGCATCTTGATTTTGGACTTTTGATTTCCCCAGAAAAAAAATTCTGTTGTTTTAAGCAAATCTGGGTGACTTGTTACAGCAGAGACTAAGGTACTTACTGTTAGTCATACACAGTTCCGTGCCCTGCAGGGCGTTGCAAAAACAATGGCCCGTTTCCACATTCTCTGTTCAGCACACCCATCTCGAGTGCCAGGCAAGTCTGGAAGCTCAGGACAGAGAGGAAAGTGGCCCAGATCAGTCCCTACCTGCACGGAGCTCTGAGCTTCGTTAGAGACCAAAGTCCCGAGTAACCAAATCATATCACTGAAAGGGTGGATGGGTGTGGAGGTGAGTGACAGGGCAGGAAGGAGGGAAACCAGGGGAGGTGGTGGCCCAAAGCTAAGAGAAGGACGTCTTTCCAGTGGAGGGCCTGATCGGGGCTCCAGTGCTGAGGGGCTGGAATATGCCGAGTGGAGGACATGGCGACCTTGACCAAGGGGTTCCAGTGGAAACGGACCATGAAAGTCCCACTGGACTTGCGGGTGAGGAAGTGACAACAAGTGCGAGAGCAGCCCTTTCGAGGACTCGTGCTGTGAGGGGAGCAGAAAAATAGAGAAGGAACTGGGGGGGGCCTTTCGGGTTAGTTTCTTTGTTTTTCCATTTAAGGATGAAGGTATCACAGCACCTCTCTGCTCAAAAACTAACCCTTTCTTTTGCTTCTGATCCCAACTCTGTCCCTTCTATTGGCCCGAGTGACACTGTGCAGGAGGACCCTTGCTGGGGCCCGGCTGGAAAGGTGGTGACACGCTGGCTGCAGCCGTCAGGCAGCCCTGGGGGTGCGCGAGGGGCCATCCTGCCCTGGGGACACTCAGGCCCGGCAGTGCCAGCTCCTGCCATTTCCTCAGAGAATCTGGAAATCCAGAGCATTCTGTAAAAACTCATCTTGCAAGAGCGGCCTAGCTTTCTCACAATGTTCCACACGCTGCAGCAAAGCCATCCGCCATCTGGACCTGAGCTACGAGCCCCGGGTGTGCTGCCTCTGTTGGCCCTGAGCCCTTCCTCCCAGCGCTGGGAGCGCCCGCTCCCCGGGACGTCTGGTGAACACGTGGTCCCGAGGCAGAGAAGCTGGGACTAATGCTGGAGTTCCTGGGCCAGGCCGGGGGGCCGCCTGGCGGGTGAGCACGTGGCCGCACCTGTATGTGACCGGGAGCAGCCGTCAGTGTCTCTCACGGGGTCGTCCCCCGCCCCGTTCTTCCTGGACACGACTTCTTGCTCCTTCGTCTGGGTCCCACTCAACGCGGGACAGGCGGGTTGTGTGGTCAGCTGCCCGTCGATGTGCGATTGGTGGCCATAGGCCGACCAGACAGCCAGGCCCAGAAAGCAGGCCTGTGGTCGGTGAGTCCCCGAGGGCAGCCCGGCCGTGGCGTGAGTGGACCCGTGTTTGCTGGAGGACTGAATGTGACCCCAGGGCCTGTCTGCGGCCCAGCACTGCCTTCTGAATGCCGCCTGGGAGCCGCTGTTCATTTCTTCTTGCTTTTCTCTTGCAGCCCCTCTGCAGGCCCTGGGCTGGTTCTCTTCCTTCAGGTTGGATTTGCAAGACGACCCCTATCGAAGTGTTTTTTTTTTTTTAACTTTCCGAACATTTCTACAATTCTTTTGGGAACAGATGGATTCCAGATAATCCGGTGCCAGACAACATTCAACAGGAAAAAATGTTGCGCTAACTGTTCTATTTTGGTTGTGAGTTCTCTTCCTCTCTCCCCACCCCGAGCAAACATAAATCGTACCTAGATCTTTGCCAGGAGGACGACCTCGTTAAACAGAAGCAGAGACAGACGAGCAGTGGCCACAGCGAGGAGCCTGCAGGGTGGACGGAGGGGAAGGTTCAGTTGCTGGGCAGATGGCTGGGATGGGGGAGATGGGGGGATAGAGGGGGGTGGGTGGGAATCGCAGGCAGGAGGCCCTGCGCCAGCAGCCCTGCTTCTCAAAGGGACGGTGACGACCTAGCGCAACAGGGAAGGCAAGTTTCAGGCCAAGGACCCGCCTGCCTGTCGCTCTGTCCTGGACCCACGTCTGCTCACCGGATCTGGGTGCAGCGGGACCCAGTGACACGCCACCCATGCCGCCCCCAGGGCCTGCAGGGGGACATGGTCTTCCAGGGTCACCTCTCCTGCTGAATGTCCGAAGCCCACTGAGAACAGAGAGTCCAGGAGCGTTTGGCTGGTGTCCGCTTTTAATCTGGGTGTGAAAACAGCTTGGCCGCTTGGCCTCACTCCACGAACAAGCGGCAGACGCTGGACGGCTTTGCTCGCTGGGAAGAAGCAAAACCCGGTGGCCTCTCTCGACTTCACAGAGCTTGGACAGCAACTGCAGGAGACCAGATTCATCTTTTGCAAAGCTACACGTACTCTCGTTGTGGTGTAATTATAATAGTAAAAAATTGTAAACAGTTTAGATGTGCAATAAGATGTCTTAATAAATTATGATTTACCCACGAGACAGGGACCAGGTAGGTAGCAACACCAGAATATGCTCCCCAGTCATATTAAGTGAAAAAAGGCAGATATAAAAATGCATATGTAACACAATTCCACTGATGTCACGTAAAAACACCTACCCATGTGCACAGAAAGCAGACTGAGAGGATATACATCCAAACATCTAAGACGTCATCTTTAGATGATCAAATTGCAGGTAATGTTTATAATAATGATTATTATTATTTTGTTTTTTAATTAATTTTTATTGGAGTATAGTTGCTTTACAATGTTGTGTTGGTTTAATTTTTATTATGTTAATATTTTTTCCTGGTTTCCTTTCTTTAACAAATCTTCGTTATTTCTATAATAAGAACATTTCAACGTATGCATCCGCATTCCTATTAGGCACATTTGCATGACAGTCAATCAGCAGGAATGATGAAAGAACTTCAAGACCATCTCAGCCTTTGTTCTTGACTGGAAGTAAAAGACAGGCCCATTTATACTCTGACTTTTATTCCACTATAAATACTACCTGGATCAGGTTTTATTTTTTATTTAATTTTAAAATTTTTATTTATTTAGTTATTTATCTTTGGCTGTGTTGGGTCTTCGCTGCTGCACACAGGCTTTCTCTAGCTGTGTGGAGCGGGGGCTACTCTTCATTGCGGTACGTGGGCTGCTCATTGCCGTGGCTTCTCTCATTGAGGAGCACGGGCTCTAGGCACGCGGGCTTCAGTAGTTGTGGCACACGGGCTCAGTAGTTGTGGCTCGCGGGCTCTAGAGCGTAGGGTTTAGTAGTTGTGGCGCACGGGCTTAGTTGCTCCACGGCACGTGGGATCTTCCCGGAGCAGGGACCGAACCCACGTCCCCTGCATTGGCAGGCGGATTCCTGACCACTATGCCACCCGGGAAGTCCCTGCATCAAGTTTTAAATATAAATAAAAAGTGAAAACCCGGGCCATGTTCACGGGATGAAGAAGCCGTCAAAGCTCCCTGTGCTGGATTTTCCCTCTCCCCTGATCAAGCCTGGCGACACACACGTTCCACAGAGGGGAAAAACGGTTCCACCGTGTGGAAAACTGGACAAATTGGAGGCAACGATTTTAACTCAACCCAAGTTCAGAGACGTGCTGAGCCAGGAAAACACAAGGAACAGAGGGGTTAAGACCACATTTTCCCAGCGTTTCTTTGACGACAAATTTAAGAGATGAGTGGCCACCACACTCTCTACCTTCCTAAGTGCACGCCAGGGTGGCCCCATGTCAAGGCAAGAACGTGTCAGGCCCGCACTGTCCTCCTGTCCTCACCTGGGGTCTTCACCTTAAAGGCGGCCCTGTTTGTGCTGATGTCCAGTGAGCTCAAAAAGCTCAACAGCTGTTGCTTCCTTGAGGACCAGCTCATCTCTGAATTTGGATACAGGTCCTCATGACACGCTTTTCCTTCCCCTAGTCTGTGAAGTCCGGGTTACCTGTCTTACTGGATGCCCACCAGCACCCCCTTAGGCACTGCGTGCACTGGGTGCATGACGGGGGCGGCCTAAGCCCAGCTGAGTAACAGGTGGGTGGTTTGCTGTGTCCCCTGCGGCCAAAATAATGCCTGGACATTGCCACCAGCAGCCCAGACCCCAGGCCTGTGCTGTGTTTCCTGTGTTACCTCAATGTCCTGACACAGGGCTCAGGAGCTGGGTGGCGTCTCAACTCCCACTTTATAGACCCTGAGACTTGGCTTGGAAAAGTCCAGTGCCTGCTAATAGCCACACAGCTGGAAACCCGAGACTGACCCTCGGGTCCCTCCCTGCCCGGCCATTCTGCCTTCTCTTTTGGTGACCATCCCCACTCCCCAGTAATAATGGTGACAGTTCAGGGGACTGTCCCATCACCTGGGTGATTTAACAGGAGAATCTCAGTTCACCCGCGTCCACACCTGCTAGGGGACCAACAGTGTTGTTCAACAGTCCTGCCGCATGCAGGCTCCTTGCAGTGAGGCCGCCCACCTGGCCTGCTCTGCCCCGGCTGGCCTGCGTGAACCACAGCATCCTTTGCGGCTTCCCCAGGGCCCTGCCTGCGCTGCCCCCCAGCCCCGGAGCGGCCTCCTTCCTCAGGCCTGGCCCTCTCTTTAGCGCACGTTAGAAGCTCTTTTGGACTCCCGGTTTTAGAACTGAACAGAAAAATGATGAGTAAAGAGTTCTGTTCGCGGTGCATTTGGCCAAGCAGCCCGGGGCTTCTCCGAGGTACAGAAGCAGCTCGTTCCCTGGGCCTGCCCACGTTCACACGTGGGTCCGCGATGGGAGATGGAAGCAGCTCGGCGGGGGCGGGGCTACGATTGGGCCCACGAGACCACATGAACTAGTTGGTCACCAAACACTTTTTCCGAAGCCCTGGCGTGGAAAGTTTGACTTGACGTTTGTGGAAGTGGTCCTAAGATTCTAATCTTTGAATTTCTGAGGGGCGTCCTGACCCGGGGTGAGGGTCCTGACCTGGGGTCGGGGTGAGTGGAGACCCGTGAAGCCAAGCTTCAAGTGATGCCCTTGATGGTTTCTGAATAGGTGGTCAATTCAGTTACGTTGGAGGATCAGAGAAAGTCTGAGGAAAGGACTTTGGGTTTCGTTGCTCGGGTTTTAAAAGCATGCCTTTCCTGAGCACTTGACAGCTTAGGTTCTGGCCGTCATCAATCACACACCTCGGGCTCAGAAATCATGGAAATGCATGCAGAATGTGCATGAGTTTTTCTCAGAACAGGAAGGAACTCTTTGAGATGGAAACTAAACAGAACTATTAAGGACATCAGCCTGCATTCACGTCTCTATTTTTAAGTCACTGGAAGGCAAAATACAGTACGCTTTTCACTTTGCTTGGCTGACGTAGAGACTTTTAGAGGAGTACACACTTTCCACGAGAGACATCTGTGGATCTGTATCTGGGGGTCCATCCCTGGCCCGTGAGATCCATAAACGTCTGTACCAATGGAACCAAGAGATCCATCAGACAACCACCGGGTGCGTTTCCCATTCAAGCCTCTTTCACACTGTGCTGAGATACCCGTGGCACAAAACTTACCATCTGAACCATTTCTGAGTGTGCAGTTCAGTGGTGCTAAGTACATCCACAATATTGTGCAACCACCATCCACCTCCAGCACTCGTTCGTGTTCCCAAAAGCAAGTACAGAAATTCTGTACCTACTAAGCGCTAACTCACCCCTGCCCTGCCCCGAGTGCCTGGCCTCCACCGTTCTGCTTTCTGTCTTTCTGAATCTGTCTGTTCTAGGGACCTCATATCAATGGAATAACACAGTATTTGTCCTTTTGTGACAGGCTTACTTCACTCAGCATAAAGTCTTAAAAAGTTTATCCATGTCATAGCAGGTATCGGAATTTCCTTCCTTTTGAAGGCTGAATAATATTCCACTGTAGGCATAGACCACATTTTGTTTATTCGTTCATCTGTAGATAGAGAGTTGGTTACTTCCACCTTAGGGCCATTGAACGATGCTGCTATAAATACGGGGTACAAACATCTGTTTGAATTCCTGCTTTTGATTCTTTTGGGTTTATTCCCTAAAGTGGAATTGCTGGATCATGTTGTAACTCTATGTTTAATTTGTTTTTAAATTTGTTTTATTTTTATTTATTTTTGGCTGTGTTGGGTCTTCGTTGCTGCGGGCTTTCTCTAGTTGCAGCGAGCGGGGGGCTACACTTCATTGTGGTGCGCAGGCTTCTCACTGCGGTGGCTTCTCTTGTTGCAGAGCACGGGCTCTAGGCATGTGGGCTTCAGTAGTTGTGGCACGTGGGCTCAGTAGTTGTGGCAGACAGGCTCAGTAGCTATGGCTCGCAGACTCTAGAGCATAGGCTCAGTAGTTGTGGTGCACGGGATCAGTTGCTCTGCGACACGTGGGATCTTCCTGGACCAGGGCTGGAACCCATGTCCCCTGCGCGGGCAGGCGGATTCCTCACCACTGCACCCCCAGGGAAACCCCAGTGTGTACTGTTTTGAGGAAGTGTTCCCCAGGTGCTGCACCATTTTGTGCTCCCACCAGCAAAGCACAAGTCTTCCAACGTTGACTCCTTCAGCTGACTCTTCACTGCCTGCCTCTTGCTGGTTTAGAATTAGAATTTGTTTGAAATGATAGTTTAATGAGTATTAGATGTCCTGCCATTGCCTTGTTTGTGTTCTCTGACTGCAATTTAGACACGTCTCTGTACCCCAGCCTCAAAGAGGATGACCTCTCTTCAGACATTTTTGGTTCCAAGAAAACAAATGAAAACTTGGTAATTGGGTGTTTTAGAGGAATGACTGTTCCTCTCCGCCTTCCCGGAACCCACTGCATTCTTCAGGCCCCCTGGGTCTTCTGAACACTCAGGCCAAAGGATCCTGAGGCTATTTTCTAACCACAACGATCCAGATCGTGTTTTGTTTTCCATTTCCTTTCCAAACAATCAGCTCGAGTCGCTTAGGTTTGGTGGGGCAGCAAAGCCCTTCAGGTCAGGAGCCCTTTCCCGGGCTGGGGTCTGAGGGCCATCGGCTGGGGTAGGAGGCTGCTCCGTAGCTTCAACGTCCAGCACCTTCGAGGTCAACGGCTAGCACCGCCTCATCCCTCACCTGAGCGCCAGGATCTGCCTGGCGTTGTGTGGAGGGCCAGGGAGGGGAGCCGGGCTGCTCAGAGTCGCCCCGGTCACGCAGAGACCAGGGCGTGACCTGATCAGGAACCCTCCCCGAGCCCGCAGTGTCTACTGAGCATCAGACGTCATCGGTATCTGGGAGAACTTGCCTGGGCAGCAAGCTTAAAAGTTAGCACCTGCCATAAAGATAGCGAAAGGGCGCCCTTGTGCCTCGTTTGTGCTTTGATAAGAAGCGCATCCTGCTTCCAGGGCTGGAGGAACCTGGCAGACTGAGCTTGGCGATTAGAAGTGCATGGAACACGAGGAACTGTCAGTGAGAGAGGGGCATGTTGGTGCGTGGCCTCTTCCAGGAAGAGAATCCAGCGTCCTCATTACGCTGACGAAACCACCCCCAAGTCCCCGCCATCAGCCGCCGCCCCTGTCATCCTTCCGAGAAAGTCAGGAGAGGGAGAGGCAGGATCTTCCGCCCACCTTTATTTTTTTCTTATAAATATAAAATCTTTGCCCGCAAAGATGGACCACTTACAAAGAAAGGCTAAAGAGTAACAGGAAAATAAAAGCGACAGATGCTTCACCTCTGCTGGGGAAGGGTGAGGCGGTGTATTACAGGACACCTGTAATGACAAAATTACAAAAGCGTGTCACAGGACACAGGGGGCCTGCTTTCCAGGGCCTCTTTCCCTCTGATGATGGCCTCACTAGGTCCCTTGATGTCCACACACTTGCAGGGAGGCCATATTTCTGCTTTTTCAGCGATGGAAGCCGCCCCAGACCTCCTTTCCGTGAAGTCATTTGGCAGAATTCGCATGTTTTTTTCGTATCAGTCATTGAAGTGGAATCTCTTAAAATAGGCTTTGGGGACTCAGTGACACGGCAGCTAAGTGCTGTGTAAAAATAGACAGGTGTGCGGGGTCTGTGCTGGCCCTGACGCATGCTCACCGCCCCTTCTCGGCTGTCAGCGCCTCTGGCCTCCCACCTCCTCCCTGCTACCCACGTCCCTCTTGACTTCACTTGCTCTTTTCCTCATAGCAGAACCCCCGAACGAGGTCTGGACAGGGCACCATAAATAAAACCCAGCCACCAGCTTTCCCAAGCCTGGCATTGGAGACTCAGGCACATGGTCAGATATTCACTCATTAGAAACATGATACAGGTGCGTAGTTAGTCTGGGTCTCCGTGTACAATTGACCCCAAGATTAGGATAGTACAAGGTAACTTAGAACAGTCTAGCCAAGTGGGGACATCTTAAGTTTGAATATGTTTTGAGGTAGCTGGTTGTTGTTACTGCTGTTGTTTTTCTGGGACTTTGATGCTAATCTCTCCCTCCTTATTTCTGAGCATGTATAAAGAAACCTTCACCTGGCCAGTGTTCTGGCCACCCCAGGACCACCATGACCGGCTGTGTGTGTTGTGCACTGCTCAAGACCAGAGGGCATGATTCCCGTGACTATGAGGTTAACGGTGTCTCCTGGAGTGCTGTGGTGGGACAACCCTCCCACCCATAACTTCCTTGATCTCCTCTCCGATGCCTTATTCAGAAATTTGTGTTTTTGTACGTTTCACTTTTTAAAAACAGATTAAGAAAAAACTAATTAATTAATTAATTTTATTTTTAGCTGCATTGGGTCTTCGTTGCTGCGCGTGGACTTTCTCTAGTTGCCGCGAGCGGGGGCTATTCCTTGTTGCGGTGCATGGGCTTCTTGTTGCAGTGGCTCCTCTTGTTGCGGAGCACGGGCTCTAGGCGCACAGGCTTTGGTAGTTGTGGCACACAGGCTCATTAGTTGTGGCGCACGGGCTTAGTTGCTCCTCAGCATGTGGGATCTTCCCGGACCAGGGATCAAACCCGTGTCCCCTGCATTGGCAGGCGGATTCTTAGCCACTGCGCCACCAGGGAAGTCCCTGTACATTTCACTTTGGGATTTCTGGTCCCAATCAGGCGATAGCAGCTTTTCAAAGAGTTGCTGAAACCCCAGGATCTTCCTATTTATGATGCAGGTTTCGTTGTGATTACGCTTGAATTCTCCTCTAAAACAAGCAGCAGCCTTTTATTGCCTGTTATCTAGGGTGTTGCTTTCACAAATCCACACCACTTGGGCCCTTCAGAGGCAGCTGGATTCTGGGCGTTGTCAGCCGGTTGCTTTGCTGATGGTCCTTCCAAGGTGATAAACTGTGCACGAAGGCTCCCTTCAGACCGTGGTCCCGTGAGCGCGTTACCCGCCTGGGTGTGTGTACGGAGATTAGAAACTTCTCAAGGATTTCACTCTCAGAGAAGGAAAGTATGAACATGAAAACGCAGTTTAGGTCCAGTGCTTGCACTTTGGGCAAAACTAGAAGCAGAAGGGCAAACCTGTCCTGTTGTAAGATGGTTTGTAATTTTGAATTACCGGGATATACTCTTTTCTCTTGCACACTTTCACAAACTTGGGTTTGATCATTCGTTGCACACAGAACTGGGATCAGAATTCCTGAACCATAAATGGGGAGTGACCAGATGGCAAAGGAGAGCACAATATCCCCCCCTCCAGTGAATGGGAGAGGCCCTTCCTTGGACTAGAAAATTTAAACACACAACGGAAGCCTGACTTCGAAATTTTAAAATTCCAGGACAGGATCATCTTTATTTCCTTGTGTTCTTCCTGAAGCTCCCGAAGTTGGAGCCAGCCTGGTTCCCTCACGTTGCCTCCACAGGGGTGGAGAGCTCATGGAAGCACCACGGCTGGATCCCCAGGAGGGTAGAGTGGCTGCCTGTCAGGGACTCGTTTGACTGTTTCTTCCTGGAAGTTCAATTTTTGCTTCAAAATCCAGGCCCACCCTTGCAGGCAAGTGCTTGCGGATAGAACCTGTGGCCTCTGCGGTTTGTAGCAAAGCACTCTTCGCCTATCTGGGGGGCGAATGAATGTCCTGATCTTGCTGGCAGGCAGGCCCCAGAGGGGAGCTGACGGCCTGAGCCGTCATTATTATAAATAGTCAGTCCTGCTCTCCAAATAGAGGCCTGTTCGGCTATCTCACGTCGCATGTTAGCAGACTTCTAGAGAGAGCACAGTTTCCAGTTGGCTTTTTGATAAACACATTCTTGGAAAGGGCAGCCTGCTACCTAATGAGGGACCCTGGGGAAGATATTTTGAGCAGCTCTGAGGCTGGCTGTCTGTACTCCTTGTGCCCACTGTTTGAAGGACTCTAGTTCAGTCCTCAAAAGCGATGAGTTGGGGTCCAACCGGCAGTTTTTATCACCATCTGCACAGCCATCTTATTTGGGGTCAGGTGGGGAGCTGGACCCCGGTGTAACCAGAAGTGGGGTCCGGCTGCTTACTGCTCAAAAGCCAGTAGAGAGGCCAGGTTGGTGGAAAGGAAAGTTTGCTTTTCTGGAAGCCCTCTGACAATCAGGGGGCAAGAGCTTTTATAGGCGGAGGGAGGGGGCTCCGTGCAGAAAGAGCACAGGCGGCTCTGACAGGCATCCTGAACCTGGTCCTCAGTGGTCTGACCAGGATCCTTTTGATCGTTTCAGGTTCCGTTCATCTTCAGTTCCGGGGTTGGTTTTTTCCCATTTCTTTGGGGCCAGTTCTCGGAATTGTGGCAGCTTATGTCATGGCTACAGTCTGGTCATCATGTAGTTCACTTCCTCCACTGGGTGGAGGTTTCAGTATCTATAGGACAGCTCACAGGACATGGCTCAGAATATTATCTAGAGCCCTTGAGGAGGAACTAAAGGTCCTTGGCTTTGCTTACGGACTAAACTATTATTATTTAATAATAAACTGTTGTCCTGTTTGACTGCTTTTCTTTGCTTCTGCATTTTCTCACTTCTCTGATTAAACTTATTCTTTGGTGAAAGTTTTTCCACAGATAAAAGACAGGCAGAGAACTTGGGAAGGGTGAGGACCATAGGGTCCTGCTTTGTTTCACCGGGACGTGGGACTTTCCATGGCCTTTTCTCAGCCTGGATGTTCCGGGCTACCATCATCCTACAGCTACAGGGATGTGAGGAGAGGGGTAAGGGGATCTCTTTCAAAGCCCACAGCCCTGATCTCTGCTGTCACCTTTCAGCCGTCCGTTTATCTGAACTATCTTATTTGTTGACACCCAGCACACACACGGTCAGGCCTTTCACCGGGGGACGTGTGAGAATCGGTTATGTGATGGGTCCCAGTTACGTGCTCTCCGGGGCATTTCAGGGCTGTGTGTGTGTGTGAGTGTGTGTGTGTGTGTGTGTGTGTGTGTGTAGTCTCAGAGCACTGTTAGCCCTCATCCTCCACCTGACCCTCTGAGGCTGCTTTTCCTCCCTCATCACAGTCGCACCCTTGAGGTTCAGGTATTTCTCTCAGCCCCAAATCACTGGATTCACAGGGAAATTTTCCACCTGAGCCTTAAATCCACCCTTCAATTTCAGGAGTAAATGAGTCTCCTGGAACTTTCTTTTTTTATAAATTTATTTATTCTTGGCTGCGTTGGGTCTTCATTGCTGCGCGCGGGCTTTCTCTAGTTGCGGCGAGCGGGGGCTACTCTGTTGTGGTGTGCGGGCTTCTCATTGCGGTGGCTTCTCTTGCTGCTGAGTACGGGCTCTAGGTGCAGGGGCTTCACTAGCTGTGGCTCTCGGGCTTCAGTAGTTGTGGCTCGCGGGCTCAGTAGTTGTGGCTCGCGGGCTCAGTAGTTGTGGCTCGCAGGCTCTAGAGCGCAGGCTCAGTAGTTGTGGCGCACGGGCTTAGTTGCTCCATGGCACGTGGGATCTTCCTGGACCAGGGCTCGAACCCGTGTCCCCTGAATTGGCAGGCGGATTCTTAACCACTGCACCATGAGGGAAGCCCTCCTGGAACTTTCTTATACTGGGAATTTCCTCAATAAGTCCCCAGAAAATTTCTGGACTGACTTGACCATTATTGTGAATAGGTAATCCCCTGCTCGGGCCAAGAGCTATCTGCAGGGGTGACCACCAATACTTTCCACTTTGTAACCCTGTCCTCCCTCAGTCCAGGCCCCCTCCTCCCTCTGCCCACTTCCCACCTGGTTCACTTTTAATGCAATTATATTGAATCATATAAAATGGCCAGTTCTGAAGTTCAAAATTGTATAATATTGGGAATTTCATGTAGTTCAACCCAGTATTTTTGTCAAATGGTAGAACAGTCTCTAGAATTCCTTCCCAATCTTCTGTTTTAGATCTTCCTTCACTCTCTCTCTCTCTCTCTCTCTCTCTCTCTCTCTCACACACACACACACACACACACACACATCAAACTCTCTTCCTGAGGAATAACATTTCTGAGAAGTTATCTCAAACAAACATCAGAATAATGCTAACATCATGATAACTTAATTATGGTTGACTTCTGCCCACCCCCCACAGCTAAGTGATAAACGCCCTCAAATCCAAATAGGCTATTTTAATGCCCCATTGTGATCTCAGAGATCACAGTGTGAATGATTCAATTTCTCCATTTATAGATTCAGATACACATGAAAGGGAAAAGCAGGCACGTTGGTAATAAATCAAGGTCAACAATGAGATGGTCAAACAAATGAAAGAATTCAACAACAGCTCTTACATTTTTTTTTTTTTTTTTTGCTGTACGTGGGCCTCTCACTGCTGTGGCCTCTCCTGTTGCCGGAGCACAGGCTCCGGACACACAGGCTCAGCGGCCATGGCTCACGGGCCCAGCCGCTCCGCGGCATGTGGGATCTTCCCGGACCGGGGCACGAACCCGTGTCCCCTGCATCGGCAGGCGGACCCTCAACCACTGCGCCACCAGGGAAGCCCAGCTCTTACATTCTGAATACGTTTTTAATAGAACATAGTTTTTCATAGAAAAATAATGTTTTATGTAGGAAAAAAGATGAGAAAGTATCACATGAAGAACACATAGGAAATAACTGATTTAAGGGGGGTAATCGGGGACCCAAAAGGCAGCATCTCAGAGGCGGTGGTCTCCACTGTTGCAGCAGACAGGAAGCAAGGAGTGTGAACAGTCTTGCCAAAGTCTGCCTGGTCAAAAGAACAGCGCTGAGAATAACTACTGGCTCCTGTCCTAGGGAGGCACTTTTCTTGTCAATTCTGTACTCTAGAGGGTTCTGATATGGAAACAGAAAGGGAGGACCTGATCCAGCAATCCCAGTCCTGGGCATATATCCTGAGAAAACCATAATTTGAAAGGATGCATGCACCCTGGTGTTTACTGCAGCGCTGTGTACAATAGCCAAGACATGGAAGCAACCTAAATGTCCATCGACAGAGGAACGGATAAAGAAGATGTGGTACATATATACAATGGAATATTACTCAGCCATAAAAAATAACGAAATATCGCCATTTGCAGCAACATGGATGGACCTAGAGATTATCATACTAAATGAAGTAAGTCAGACAGAGAAAGACAAATATCATACGATATGGCTTACATGTGGAATTTAGAAAAACGGTACAGATAAACTTATTTGCAAAGCAGAAATAGAGCCATGGATGTAGAAAACAAACTTAAGGTGACCAGGCAATGGGGCTGGGGAGGGATACATTGGAAGATTGGGACTGACATACACACACTACTATATATAAAATAGATAACTCATAAGGACCTGCTATATAGCACAGGGAACTTTACTCAATACTCTGTAATGGCCTATATGAAAACAGGATCTAAAAAAGAGTGGGTATATGTATATGTATGACTGATTCACTTTGCTGTACAGCAGAAACTAAAACAACATTGTAAAGCAACTATACTCCAATAAAAATTGAAAAAATAAAAAAAAATTAAACAATTTTTAAAAAGAAAGGGATGACCGGGTGTCTGTGGACACAGGGAAAGTCTTTTCTGAATTGTCCAAGGAAGAGAGTTTGGAGGCCTGGATGTGTGAGATGTCCACACTCTGGCTGGGTGACCTGGGGTTTGTCCATTTAGGGCTTCTGCGTTTAGCCTGTTGTGTTATGTTGTTTTGGCTAAAATGAGTGAAGAAAATGTGGGCTTCCACAGATATTTAGCTGGAAAAAGGAGGAGGATTTTTATCAGCCTTTTCAGATAATTGTAGATAATATGCTTTGATCCCGCGTGGAAAACTGATGAGTGTCAGCTGTTTGAGATTGTTGCAGTGTCGAAGTGGAAAGCACGTTAATGAACTTTTTGTATTCTATTACATTAAAATCCACAGGTCTATCTTGTGCTTTGAATAAGTCTTTTAGCCATGCATAATTTCTAACTTCATGTGTTGGCCATTAGAAAAAATACTGGTTCACAGATATTGCCAGTTTGGTTCCAGACCCCTGCAATAAAGCGAATATCACAATAAAGTGAGTCACATAAACTCTTTGTTCTCCTGGTGCACATAAAAGTTATGTCAACACTATACTGTAGTCTATTAAGTGTGCAATACCATTATGTCTAAAAAAACAACGTACACACCTCAATTAACAGATGCTTTTTTGCTAAAAAAATGTCAGCTGAGCCCATTTTAGCAACTCTTTCTTTGGCAATAATAACATTGTAGCCGTATCATAGAAATGGTTTTGACCTCGAGGACCCCTTGAAAGGGCCTTGGGGAGCCTCCGGGGCCTGTGGACCACAGTTTGAGAACTACGAGTCTAGAGCAAAAGAAGACCAGAGGGCTGGACAGGTATTAGAACATTGGCATCTTCATCCGGGCTATTTTTTCACACCTGAATCGATCGTTTGAAAAGCGTATAATGGCTGTCCGTGTGCCCAGGTGGGTGCCTACACCCTCACAGAACATCCCTGTCTAGCAGGGAGCCGAGGCAATAGAGAGAAGACCCTAGAGGTTCCCGCCCTCTCCTCTGAAACCATTTTACTCGTAGTCAGGAATGCGTGATGTACCAACTTACGTTATTGCCTTATATTCTTTGCCGATGCTACACGCGTCAACCTTGTCCTGTTAATGAGATCCTTTCTGATCTGGGCTCAGAGTTCCAGCCCTGCTCAGAACCTCTTAACTGCAGCGCCCCAGTCTGAATCCCTTCGTACCTACTGACCTCAGTGGCAGGGTCAGCAAGCTCAAGTTCGGGCAGTGACAGCCTCGTCCGTGATCTGGAGTAAAACCTACCATGTTCCCATGAGCATCAGCAGCCTGAAATAGACACCAGAACTCTCAGGCATCAGCTTTATTTATTTATTTTTGTTTTATTTTTTTTTGCGGTACGTGGGCCTCTCACTGCTGCGGCCTCTCCCGTTGCGGAGCACAGGCTCCGGACGCGCAGGCTCAGCGGCCATGGCTCACGGGCCCAGCCGCTCCGCGGCATGTGGGATCTTCCCGGACCGGGGCACGAACCCGCGTCCCCTGCATTGGCAGGTGGGCTCTCAACCACTGCGCCACCAGGGAAGCCCTGCTTGATCATCTTTAATCTCAATACTTTGAAACAGTGAAAATGGAAATAGGTCCTCTTGCTCATGTCAATATCCACGTCCTGTTTCCTCTGTTAGAGGCACCATTTCCCAGCTCAAGTGTGGAGGGTCCACATGTTTCTAAAGGGGCTGCCCTTATCCTCCCCCAGCCAGCCTCACCCTCCTGGAGTAGAGCCCCGTGAGCCCCCTCCCATTATTCACAGCCGGAGCCTTGGGATGGACCACAGCGATGGGGGAGACCAGGGAGGTCATTGTGTGGGAGCATCTTAAGCAATAATTAAGGAAACATGTCTGAGAAGGTTACAAGTACAATGTCAGTCCTCCCATATCTGTGTGTGGAGGGGTGTTTCCAGGTATCGTAGGACTTGGTGGACCTTTCAGGCTTCTGTGGAAGAGGTGAGAAGGAAATTTTCTCTGCTTTGTAGTGTAGGTACGAGAAGTCAAATATCACTAGGTCTGTTTTAGTGATTTTGTCATATGTCATTTTATAAGAAGATGACAGCACTGTAAGCTCTTTGTATAATTAGAATACATTTGGTACCAGAAGAAACCACATACTGAGAAGCAGAGCACCAGGACAAAACGAGTGACGTGGGAGGGAGAAGGGAACTGAGAGGAAGAAGCGAATGGTCGCTGAGACCCTCCTTCTTCCAGGACCCTACCCCCCAAGCCACTCTCTTCTGGTTGAGAGCCTCCAAGGTTACTTACTGGTTTCTGCATCTTTAAATTCTTGCTTCCTGACACACGCACTCCTTTATTTATCTTCGTCCTGTGGTACATACTACCTCCCTCCTTTTCATACAACCCTGGTCATGGGGTACTTTCCAAGAGGCGTACTTTCTGGGATGCAAACACGTACAATACCTTGTCCCGAGAGATCTTCCCCGCAGGGCAAACGAGGCTGTGGTTTCCTGGACATGTTTCAGCATCTCAGCGATGTGATCTCTGCTCCAGAGCCACAGCTGGTCCTGCTAGGTCATTGTCTGTTGAATCGCTGTGGCTTGGGCTATGACACATGAGAATGACATGCGAAATTTGACCTAAACACTAGAGAATCTGGATCTGGAGGGACTGTGTCTGAACCAAATGAAAACCTTTCCAACTTTCCCCCATTTCCTTACTCTTTACACACATCTCACGTTATCCAATGTGAATACATAATTTACTTCTTATGTCAGGTGGTCTTTGCGGGCGATAGATAAAGATGAGTCTCTCTTCCTTCGGGGCTTCTCAAAAGCAGGCCCAGTAGGAACGGTCATTTCGTGCAGTGCAGACTGCAAGGGGCTTTAACGGTCAGCGCTCTTCCCACTGTGCTGGGAATGCAGGGAAGACTGGGTGCTGACCTTCTTTAGAGCATTTTTGCCCAGCTAACGGGAGTCCCTTAATGGGACTCAAAAGGCTTAATGTCATCAAAATACAAAACCTGGAAATCCATTTTCACACTTTCATTTGGATAATCCCAGCCACCTGTATCTCACGAGAGCACGGCAGGACTTCTTCAAGGCTGGTCCCCTCTTCCCCGCGCCGGAGATGATGGTTGGATCTTCCAAAGACGCTCTTTGTAAGCCAACCCTCCTCCTGCCGCCCTTGGGGGTGGGGCAGGCCTCGTGCACGGGGCACGGCGCCCCGAAATGAAATCCAGCTGACTTTTATGGGCTTCCCTTTACAAAGTCGGCTTCCGGCCTGCATCCGGCCTCAGGATGGAGCCGCTCTGAGTCCTCCTCACACCAGTAAATCCAGGATCAAATCTTCTCCAGCTGCGTCTGTCCTGCCTGCACCCGAGGGGCTGGCCGTTGTCAGGTACGCGATATACAAACAAATTCCACAGCAGGGGATCTTGTTCCCAAGGATTATTTTTAGTTGAAATCAGCACCTTCCCCACTCTTCCAGGTTTCTAAAGCCTCCATTTATCTTCGTCCGTTTCGCCGTTTCTGGATTCGCTGCCAAAGCAGTTTCAGGTGCCCCATCTCACGCCTCTCTCAAGAGCACGTGGAGTAAAGCACTACGTTTTGTCTGATCTCAAAGGAGGCCACAGGGAGGGGTGGCTCAGAGCAGTGTCTCCTGTCCCTTGTTTTTTTTTGTTGTTGTTGTTCTTTTTTTTTTTTTTTTTTTGGCGGCACTGTGTGCCTTGTGTAATCTTAGTTCCCCGACCAGGGATGGAACCTGGGCCCCCAGCAGAGGAAGCACGGAGTTCTAATCACTGGACCACTAGAGAAGTTCCTGCCTCTCCTGTCCCTTGAAAGGACCTGACAGCAGCAGAAGCCGTGGGGGTCGGTTTTCCAGCACATCATTTCTCGGGCTCCAGGTCAGTCCACGGACCTTTCGTTGGTGCCACTTGCCCGGCACGCGCCCCGTTAAGGAGCCCAGCACGGCCACGTCTCTCTCCATCTCCAGTAACATCGAAGGAGAAACGCCTTTTCCCTCGTTCCACCCGTATCCCTGCCGGCACCTGGGTCCTCCCAGACACAAGTGCCTGACTCACGGGATGTGCTGCTATTCTCTTTGCTTCAGCTGCCTTGGGGACAGAGTAGCTTGCCTTTGGGAATGATTTAGCGTTTTTGCACATATTACTTCATTCGAGTCTCACAAATCCTGGGAATTAACAGAAGCATTTTCTAGACGTGGAAGCTGAGCCTCAGATTCGGCAGTGCATTCGTAACCAGGGACACTGGGTTTGAATCTAAGGATTTCAGGTTCTTTCCCTCGGTTCCCTTCTAACTGTGTATTGCATGTCTTGTGCTTTTGTAGTTTAGTCGCCCAGATGCTCCGGAGCCCCCGGAGCTCGGCCGGCCTGGCTGCCGAGGCCTGCGTGTGTTGGTACAGGCAGAGCCAGGGTGACGCTGGCCACAAGCCCGGCCGGTCCCCGACTCTCTGCTCTGTCCCTGGCAGCAGGTGGCAGTTTCCACTGTGCCTCCGCACCGTCCTGTGTGCCCCGGGGCAGGACAGCAGCTGGGAGGCGGGAGCCCAGGCCAGGCCAGTCCAGGCCCCACAGGTGGCTCCACTCCCTCAGGGTGACAGCCATGCTCCTTAGCCAGGAGGCCAAGCCCCTCACCTGCCAGTCCAGCCTCCTCTTGCACCTCCCTACCGGCCGTGCCCTGTCCCCATAGCCCTGCTCCCAACACGACTCTCAGCACCTGCCAAGCCCCTTTCCCCTCTCCCTCCGTCCTCGCTCGCTGACAGGGGCCCGCGTCCATTGCTCTGTGGGCCGGTAGGGAGTGAGGAGAAAGGATCTGCGAGGAAACTTGGCACCTGTGAGAGAAAGGACACTATCACCGGGCCCTGGCTGCTCGATTGCTGCGCGGCCGCGGTAACCCCCGCCGCTGCGCCCTCACACACCACCCACGGCAGCTCTCCTGCCGTGTCAGCCTGGGCTCCGCTAACTTGGATTCCCCGACAGTAACGCAGCAAGGCAGCTCCAAGTGGAGCAAGGCCACCCGCTCCAAGCAGGCGGGTCGAGGGAAGGGGAATTCCTCCGGCAGCCACGGGCTCTCAGGAAGCAGACACGTGCTTGCGTAGAGAGTGCGAGCGTGAAGTTCGCATTAGCCAGACGGACCTGGGTTGGAACCCTGGCTGCCCCGGACGACATCGTGTGACCCGGTGAACGGGAGCCGACGGAGAGAAGGCTGGCAAGGCACCAGCTGGTCTGCGCCTTCAGTGGTGCCTGACCTCGTTAGGTTATTATTACTGCCCGGTGGTGGGGAGGGCCTGGAGGGGGAGGGGCACGGGTCTGTACCAGGGGGGACAGGATCTGACACGATGAATCCTTCATATGTGGCCCCGAACGAGCACTGTTCTCGTTCAGTCCTCCCAACCAACTTAGGCTCGTCCCCAGGGCAAGCCTGAGGGCGCAAAGCCTCCGAGGCCACCCCGCCCGGGGACAGACCCCCGTCCAAAGCTGTGCTCCCATCTGTTTCCCCGAGATCCCAAAGCCCCGGGTCCCCCACCTCTGCTCATTTTCCACTTAGCTATGCTTTGACCTCTGCATCCACAGACTGAGTCATTTCTGCTCGAAACCACCATTTGCTCTGCAAGATTAATTCCGAGTCCTCAGTCCGGCCCGGGAGAGGGACCCCCAGCCCCGCTCAGCACCTGGCCTCCCCAGCGCCCTGGTTCTGTGGCTGCACCTGAAGCTGCTGGGCCTGAGGGACCCTCCTCCTCCCCCTGTAACGCCCGGGGTTAAGAGTCAGCTCCATGGGGAAGCTCCGCCCCCCTCACCAGGCAGAGGCTGGTCACTCTGCGGTCACTCGCCCCACCATGGGGTAGCTGATGGCTGTGCATGGTACCCCATGAGCTAATCAAGAAAACCAGCATTTATTTTCCTCCTTTGCACAATGGGGCTAGAAGGAGTATTTTTTTTTAACGTTTTTATTGGAGTATAATTGCTTTACAATGGTGTGTTAGTTTCTGCTTTATAACAAAGTGAATCAGCTTTACTTATACATATGTTCCCATATCTCTTCCCTCTTGCGTCTCTCTCCCACCCTCCCTATCCCACCCCTCTAGGTGGACACAAAGCACTGAGCTGATCTCCCTGTGCTGTCGGCTGCTTCCCACTGGCTATCTATTTTACATTTGGTAGTGTATATATGTCCATGCCTCTCTCTTGCTTCGTCCCAGCTTCCCCTCCCCCTCCCTGTGTCCTCAAGCCCATGCTCTACGTCTGCGTCTTTATTCCTGTCCTGCCCCTAGGTCCTTCAGAACCTTTTTTTTGCTTTTAATTTTAGATTCCATATATATGTGTTAGCATACGGTATTTGTTTTTCTCTTTCTGACTTACTTCACTCTGTATGACAGACTCTAGGTCCATCCACCTCACTACAAATAACTCAGTTTCATTTCTTTTTATGGCTGAGCAATATTCCATTCTATACATGTGCCACATCTTCTAAAAGGAGTATTTTATAAGGTTTTTATTTCATAAAGATTAAATGAGTTCACACAGGTAAAGTACTTAGAATAATGCTTGGTTCACGGTAAGAGCTAATAAGGTTGGCTCTTACTAATATTACACTCTTGGTAGATGTTAAAATAATACATGAGAATGGAATGAGAAGAAGTCCGATTTAACCTTTGCCTGTCATAGACCTTTGGTTTCCTTTCTTTCATATCTATTAAAAAACGTGCAGCCCAATGTGGCTTTCAAAGTTTATAAAATGTGAAGAATGAGTTAGTTTAAATGTCACAGAAAAAATTAGTGTGCTCAGTCCCCACCATATTACTTCTCGGAAGACATCCAGCATTCAAACCATACACCACCACTGTCCTTTAGTTTGTCTTTAAGTAAAAAAATCTTCATTTCTCAACTGACAGTAAAGAACTTGGCATTGGAAAAATTAGCAAGTTTGATGCTGGTGCAGAGTCAGAGAAAGCTGTCCCTTGAGTATATTGGGGCTTGTTTTAGCCAAATGAACTTTAGTTTTTGGTGAGATCAGATTTTCAGCTGTTTTTCAGTAATGCAGAGACACACAGCACGATAGCGTTTATTTCATATAAAATAAACCCAGGGTTTCAGTGCTCCCAAGGGCTCTCGTCATAGACCGAGGAAAAGTAGAAACCAGAAAGACATTAATATTATTAGTTCTGATCGCGGGCCAAGCACAGAGCTCTGGGTTTAGATGATCTCATCCAGGATGTGGGATAAATAGGAACGGAACTGTTGAATATTTGGGATGAAATGTAAGCATTTTGGGAATCTATATGCAGCAGATGCGGCCCCCTCCTCTCACCGTGTGTCTGTGCGTCCATCCACGCCGCAGCGCCATTGGGCGTCTACGTGGTGATACAGCCCAGCTCTCCAGGGAGAGTGAGATGGCAAATGAACCTCCGTGCTCGTAGCACAGAGCAGCGCTGAGACGATATATATATAAACAGTATAAATGCCAACGTACGACAAATAAACGAAGACATTTCATAGTCCCAAAGTTTGGTTATAATTACGCTCTTAAAATCTAGGGCGAAATTCTGAAATGTGTGTGGTAGTACAGTCTGTGTGGATATTCGTGTCTGATAATAGTCATTTGTTGCTGGAACTAGAGCGTTCTGTTTTACGATCGTAGGCATGTTGAATGTTAATTACACTAGTGGTTAAAAAAAATTTCTTCATATTTTAGTTTTTGCTCTTCGAGTTTAATAGGGAAAAAAATAAAATGAAGATGATAAATAACACAAAAGGAGGAGCAAGAGTGCAAATTATTTCCTTATAATTGTTAAGAGTAGCAGACATTTTTTTTTTTTTTTTTTTTTGCGGTACGCGGGCCTCTCACTGCTGTGGCCTCTCCCGCTGTGGAGCACAGGCTCCGGACGCGCAGGCTCAGCGGCCATGGCTCACGGGCCCAGCTGCTCCGCGGCGTGTGGGATCTTCCCGGACCGGGGCACGAACCCGTGTCCCCTGCATCGGCAGGCGGACTCTCAACCACTGCGCCACCAGGGAAGCCCAGACATATTTCTTAAAAATGCATTTGGGAAACTGTGTAGTCGAGGTTCTATACACTATTGGAATGATCGGCCAATAGGTTGTATAATTGCATATACAAATGTTAAAAACCACATGCGAAACGGCGTCAATTTGAAAGTAACCACGGGTATCGTTCAAACACACATTCCTTTGACAAAATAGGTATGAAGTAACCAAAATCACATTCTTTAGATTGCCTGGAATTCTACTTCTCCAAGAAAGGGTTTAGGGTAAAGGAATTCTAGTGTGCGGTGTCCTTGCATGGAAAGGTGTAACCCAAACTATATCAACTTGATATGGACCAATTCGTTATTTCGCAGTCTGTTTTTAAAAAGCCAAAGGAAAATCAACTCTGCCATCTGGTGTAAAAACAGGTCATTGCAACTTCTTCTTTCTTAAAAAAAATAACACCTAACCCAGCTATTCTTCATTTATGAAGAATCATCATGACACAGTGATATACCGGCCTAGTGGTTTTTCCTGGGTAACTGAAGCCTGTTACAGATTTTAAAAAATTATTGATGGCGGGACTTCTCTGGTGGAGCAGTGGTTAAGAACCCGCCTGCCAATGCAGGGGACACGGGTTCGAGCCCTGGTCCGGGAAGATCCCACGTGCCGCGGAGCGACTAAGCCCGTGCGCCACAACTACTGAGCTCACGTGCCACAGTTTCTGAAGCCCACGTGCCTAGAGCCCGTGCTCCGCAACAAGAGAAGCCACGGCAATGAGAAGCCTGCGCACCACAATGAAGAGTAGCCCCCGCTCACCACAACTGGAGAAAGCCTACGTGCAGCAACGAAGACCCAACACAGCCAAAATAAATAAATTGATTAATTAATTTAAAAAATTGTTGATGGGAACGTTTCTAAGACAAGGACTCATTTTCTGTCTATGGTGAACCCAATGGCACCTTTCTTTGGTGACTCAGATACTCATATGAACATCTGTTGCCACACTGCCCCTACAGCTCAGGGATAACCCCAGGCTTCAGTGACATTTGGCCTTGCCCTCAGTGGCCCCGTGGGCTGCACTTGTCTGAAGTGCAGCCCAGCTGGGAGCTGGCCAGGCCGCTGGAGCTGGGAAACCAGAAACCTGAAGCCATGAGGCAGGGATGGGTTTGGCTGGAAACAGGTGACCTCCAGATGGCGAGGCAAACCCAAAAAGGAGGATAGAAAGTCAGCAGGTCAGCTCAGCATGGGATCCTCAGGTCAGGAGCAGATGAGACACCAAAAAGATGACGACGCAGGGAAGAAGTGAAGGAACACAAAAGAACACTTAGTACTGAGTCCTGTAGCCCAGAAGGGGCATTGCCTCGTCCTGCCGTGGCCCCAGCTCTCCTCCACTGCGCTCACCCCAACCCTGCGCCTGCTTCATCCTCAGCCTGCGAAGGGCAAGAGGATGGGGCTGTGGGTTCAAGGGTGTCCCTCCCGCTAAATTCAGGGCTTAAAGACCTAACCACCAGTTCCTCAAAATGCTACCCTATTCGGAACTAGGGTAGTTACGATGTAATTAGTAACAATATGATGGCATCATATTGGAGTAAGGTGGGGCTCTAATTAATATGACTGGTTTCCTTATAAAAAGGAGAAGCACACAGGGAGAACTCCAGGTGAGCCTGAAGGCGGAGATCGAGGCAAGTCAGTTGTCAGCAAACCAGCAGACGCCGGGGGAGGGGCCTGGAACAGAGTCCCAATCAGAGCCCGCCAGAGGAACCAAGTCTGTGACACCCCAGACGTCCGGCCTCCAGGACCAGAGACAATACACCTGTGTCGTGTGTCACCTGGCTGAAGTCCTAGGAAAGGAATACAGACGGGGAGGGTCATGACAGAGGAAATGGCTTCTTCTCCTCGCCCATCTCTGCTTGAACGCATTTCAAACACGAGCCGTGTGGGGGCAGGCGGAGGCAGCAAGGAAAGTGTGCCTGGGCCGCGAGCAGCTGTGTGGCCCCGGGACCTGGCCATGGGCTTCTTCCCTGTTTTTTTTGTCCACACGTTGGTCTCCAGGAGGCAGATCTCCCAACCTCCGGAAACGGGCTGCCTGGCGCCGTAACTGAGAGGTTTAGGTTTGACGACTGCAAACTCAGGTTAGAGAGAAGGGCCTGCTCTTAGGGCCGCTGCGGCCCGTTGGTGGAAACTGGGTGTGCAGGAGTGTCACCCCCGTCATCTCCCTCAGCCTCCAAGCATCCCGCGTGCTAGTGGTCGTGATGCGCCTCTCAGCTCCCGGCTCCCCGTTAGCGCCTGCCCTGCGGCGGGGGCAGAGCTCCCAGAGAGCATCATGCTCAGCTCTCCTGGTTGGGGCTCTGGGGGGCCAGACACGAGGTAGGGGCCTGCCGATTGCCTCCCTGCAGCCCCTCGACACGAGCTCCAGGCCTCCTGCCTGTAGCAGCCCCTCCCACCTGCAGGTCTGCACACCTGCATGCTGGCGGTGGCACACCTGCACCCCGGGTAGTCCCTGCTTGCCCGGGGCCTGTGGACCGGCTTCCACCTGGGCATCCCGCCACCTGCTCCTCCATCCAGAGGCTGCAACCACACTTCCCCATGGGGGTCTGCACCCGGCCTTGGGATGGGGCCCCCTCCTGAGCTTGTCCTTCCTTGGACGTTCTCCCTCGGCCCTGGGAACCGCAGAGAGATCTCTTTACATCAGGGGTCCTCAAACCCCGGGCCACGTCCTGGTACCAGTCCACGGCCTGCTAAGAGCCAGGCTGCACGGCAGGAGGTGAGCAGCAGGTGAGCGAGCAAAGCTTCATCTGCCGCTCCCATCGCTCCCCACCGCCCCCCACCGCTCCCCACCGCTCCCCACCGCCCCCATCTCTCCCCATCTCTCCCCACCACTCCCCATCGCTCCCCACTGCTCCCCACCGCTCCCCACCGCCCCCATCTCTCCCCATCTCTCCCCACCACTCCCCATCGCTCCCCACCACTCCCCACCACCCCCAACCGCTCCCCATCACTGGCATCACTGCCTGAACCATCGCCCATCCCACCCCAGTCCGTGGAAAAATTGTCTTCCACGAAGCCAGTGCCTGGGGGCAAAAAGGTTGAGGACCGCTGCTTTACATCTTATATTTACTTTCTAAAATCATAGCTGAATAATTCTTCCAATTAAACATCCCCTGTTTAGATCACTGTGTGGTCCTGTCTCCTGATTGGACCCAGACTGATTCGCCCAGGAAAGCAGGTGTGGCTTACGCACGTTTTCAGGTGAGAAAACTGAGACCCAGAAACCAGCAGATGCGGTAAGAGCCACACAGCTCTGGTTGTTTCTGGACCCAAGCTTTCCCCCATGGTGGCTCATAGGGTGCTGGACTGAGCCCTGCAGAGCTTGGCCAGACACTAATCTAGCCTTTTGCAGGCGTGGTCAGCCTCCCAGGTCAGGGGGCTGTGAGTCAGGGAGGCGACCCTCGATAACGTGGGGGCAGCTCGCATGCAGCCGAAGGCCTTGAGAGCAAAACCTGAGGTTTCCTGGAGAAGAAAGTGTTCTGCGTCCAGACCAGCAAAGCAGCCCTGCCTGAGGGTCCAGCCTGCAGCCAGACTTGCCAACCCACCATTGCCTGAGCCAGTTCCCTAAAATGAGTCTCTTTCTGTGTGTCTCCCACAGGTTCTGTTTCTCTGGAGACCCCCGCCTGACACAGCGGGCACTGACCATCCAAGAGACGATCAGGAGCCCCGGGGGGCGGACCGAGGACCTGCCATTTCTAGGAACGGGAGTGGTTCCGTCCCTGAAACCCTGGGGTGGCCCAGATGTGGAGGAAGACTCCAGGTCACTTAGTAGAATCACCTAGAGAGTCTGGGGGGTGGATGGGTGAGGAGGCATGTGTGTCCAGGGGCAGAGGACAGAGTGGCTCAGCGGTCTAGCACGCCCAGAGCAGCCCATCCTGGGGGGCTCTGCAGACCCCAGGCTGGAGAGACTTCAGGGCTCTGAGGGGATGGGGATCCTCTGTGAACCCAGGGACCACAGTGTCATCTTTGTCTCTGGATAGAGAGATGCAAGGGGCCAGTGAATAAAAATACATCCCTGGGTTCCCGAGCGGGGCTTTGAGCCACGACAGGTGTGACTAAGCCCTGCGTCCCGGTACAGGCTGAGAAGCGTTTGCCTCAGCAACTCGAAAGCTTTGGAGAAATTATATTTATCAGCTTGTGCCAACACTTGAAACCAGAGGTCAGCAAACTATGACCCGCGGGCCACATCTGACATCCCCTTGTTTTTGTATCTCCTGCAAGAAGCATTTTTACATTATTTTTTTAAGATTTTTTTTTGATGTGGACCATTTTTAAAGTCTTTATTGAATTTGTTACAGTATTGCTTCTGTTTTATGTTTTGGTCTTTTTGGCCACAAGGCATGTGGGATCTTATTTCCCCGACTAGGGATTGAACCCACACCCCCTGCAATGGAAGGTGAAGTCTTAACCACTGGCCCGCCCGGGAAGTCCCTACATTTTTAAGGAGTTGGAAAAAAAAGATCAAAGGAGGAAACTTTGCGACCCATGATCAATCTACAAAGTTTACATTTCAGTTGATAAATAAAGGTTATTGGGACACGGCCACGCCCTCCCTGTGTATTGTCTGTGGTTCCTCTTGGGCTGCAGGACACAGCCAATGACTGTGACAGAGACCACCCAGCACACAAGGCGTAAATATTTAGTATCTGGTCCCTTGTAGACAAAGGCTTGCTGACTGCTGCTTTAAAACCACCACAAAGCACTTAGTCTTCCTGGTAGGATTATAATCAGCACGCCACGTCATAGGTCCACAGCGCGACGGCACAGACAAACAATAAACAGACAACCCACATATACACACATATATAGAAAGTCTTAGGCGTTTTCATTTCGACACATGAAAATTCAAAGGAAAAATCAAATAAACAATAAAACATTTTAATTCAAAAATAATGGATCCTTGACTCAAAGGGGACCGTGCAAGGATTGGTGAAAGCTCTGAACTTTGCAGAAGGGTTGCTGGTTGCTGTGAGCTTATCCACGCGTGGCAGCTGGACACGGCGGCCGGGAAGGGGCAGGTGATGGTGGAGGGCTGGCTTTCCAGGGGGCAGAGCCAAGGCCAGACGAAGGCACACCCTCACCTGCCAGGGCTCAGAGCCTGGGACCAGCAGGGTCCCTGTGGCTCTGAGATGCCACCTTGGCCTCTCCAGTGAGACCGTAAAGTCATTTCACCAAGGAGAGATCACACACAACGTGCTCAGCTTGGCAGTTTCAAACACAGCTCTCTCCGGAGCAGCTCCAAAGCTCAGGGGCTGCGGAAGAGGCATTTCTGCCCGTGGAGGAAGAGAACGGGGGTGGCCGGCGCAGGTGGGCTCCTTCAGGCGCCGGCCCCTCCTCTCCCGGCTCCGCCCAGGGAGGCTAGAGCCCAGATTCAGCAATGAGCTTACAGCTGGTGGAGTAGATTCATGTGTCCTTGACGTAGGCGGGGGGTATAAACCCAGGGTGCAGGGGAGCCTTAAAAATCCCTAATACCTCCCCCCAAAAACTCTAGCTGAGAGGACGAGGTCTCAGGGTATGTGATAAAAGATGCCGAACACAAACGCTTGGGCTCCTGGGTTCCGTGTTGTCTGCGTCTTCGTCTCCAGATCCGGGCACTTGTAGCCTCTGCCTGGTGGGGATTCTGTGCACAGTCTAAGCACAGTGCATGGCGGGGAGAATGGAATCCACTTTCTAATGATGCTTCAGTTTAACACATGACTCTCTTTCATAAAGTGTCGAGAAAATATTACCTTAGAATATTCGATTTATTTCTCTGATTATATAATTTTTCCTTTCTGGGCATAGATATAATGATTTCAAACGACAATAACAACAGCGTCATCATAGGAAGTGAGCCCGTGCAGAACTTGGCCTAATGACCCAATGACCAGGTGACGGCCCACAACTTTCTACAGATTCTCCATCTTCTGCTGACCAGAGAGCCCAAGGAAGTGCTGGGCCTTCCAGCATCATAATGCTTCATGACGCAGGCTGAGTGAGTGGAATAACTCCTAAGCTTTTCCTGTTTCCACCTTAAGTGTTAACAATTCAATTTTGCTTTCCTGCAATGATTAAGTCTACTTTTTTTTTTTTTTTTTTTTTTTTTTTTTTTGCGGTACGCGGGCCTCTCACTGTTGTGGCCTCTCCCATTGCGGAGCACAGGCTCTGGACGCGCAGGCTCAGCGGCCATGGCTCACGGGCCCAGCCGCTCCGCGGCATGTGGGAGCTTCCCGGACCAGGGCACTTACCCGTGTCCCCTGCATCGGCAGGCGGACTCTCAACCACCGTGCCACCAGGGAAGCCCCAAGTCTACTTTTGATGACATTTTCTCCTTGCAAAGAGCCTTTTACAATAGCCTGGACATGGAAGCAACCTCAGTGTCCATCAACAGACGAATGGATTAAAGAAGATGTGGCACATATATACAATGGAGTATTACTCAGCCATGAAAACAAACGAAATTGAGTTATTTGTACTGAGGTGGATGGACCTAGAGTCTGTCATACAGAGTGAAGTAAGTCAGAAAGAGAAAAACAAATACCGTATGCTAACACATATACATGGAATCTAAAAAAAAAAGTGGTTCTGAAGAACCTAGGGGCAGGACAGGAATAAAGACACAGACCTACTAGAGAATGGACTTGAGGACACGGGGAGGGGGAAGGTAAGCTGGGACAAAGTAAGAGATTGGCATGGACATATATACACTACCAAATGTAAAATAGCTAGTGGGAAGCAGCCACATCGCACAGGGAGATCAGTTCAGTGCTTTGTGTCCACCTAGAGGGGTGGGATAGGGAGGGTGGGAGGGAGACGCAAGAGGGAAGGGATATGGGAACATATGTATACGTATAGCTGATTCACTTTATTATAAAGCAGAAACTAACACACCATTGTAAAGCAATTATACTCCAATAAAGATGTAAAAAAAAAAAAAAAGGAACCACCATAAAAAAAAAAAAAGAGCCTTTGACTGGCACCTTACTGCAGGGTCCACTGTCCCCTGGCTCGAGTGGCCCCAGTTAATATTTGATTAGTAATGAAGGAATAAGTGGGTCAATAAACCAACCCAGATACCAGGGCCCTGACGGTAGCCAGAGGAGAGCAGAAGGGGCCGCCTTTGGAGCTGCTGGTGCCTCGGCCGCCTGGCAGGGGTCCAGGTGACTGTCCTGGCTCGGCCTCACTGAGACTGTGCCGCTGACACATTTCTCACAGTGCAGTGAGCGCGGGTGTGGGGGAGAAGTCATGTCTGAATTCCCGCCTGGGAAACCTGGGGCTGGGAGGAGCCCGCGTAGCAGGGAGCACGTCCTTTTGCTCCCGGAGCCTTGCTCTGTCCTGGGCCCACCACTGCTATTTTTTCTATTATCTTTTCTTTTCTTTTTTCCACACATCGTCTTGAAGCTGCATCTCGGCCATCACGGTCAGGGAAGACATCTGTCAGGGCGTGTTGAGGGATGCCATTTCGGTCAGGAAACTTCTCACCCCACGTTGCAGAAAGCAGGTAAGAAGCATCCTTTGGAAATGAGAATCACCTGTAGCACATTTTACAAGCCCCAGAGGATGTTGCACAGCGAGTGTGTCTGTGGCTGAAGCTTTGAGGGAAGAAGCGCTGCGTACTGACAGCTATCCTGGACCCGGGGTTCGCCTCCACTTGTGTCGTTGATCTCCCGCCTCGCCATCCACGCAGGAGTGCAGGCTGGAGAGCGCCCCTCTTCCCTCACCCTTCACGTCCCATCCGACACCAACTCCTGTCTGTCTAACTCCAAGGGGTCTGCTGGTTTCTGCCTTCCCCCGCATCCACCCTCAGAGATCAGAGCTAACCGTCCTGGGAAGTACAGACCTGAAAGTTTTGCCCTTGAAATCTCAACACCTTCAGTCATCACCACCCGCGAGTGAGACACATACCAGTCGCCGTTGACAGATGAGAAGGCGGCTTGCTGGAGCTGGAGGCTGGGAGTCGGGCAGCTGGGGTGACCCAGAGCCTCGCCCCTTTCTCCACCTGTGCTGTCGCAGAAGCGGGAGAATAAAGGAACCGACTCTTCTCTGTCATCAGGTAGGACGTGGGCTTACGGGGCTGACAGTGGGATCTGTGAACAGCAGCAGCCTCGAGGTCTGGTCCCTCCCGAAGGCCTGCGGCAGCACCGAAGGACCCTGGGAGCTGCTCCCTGCCGCAGACGGGGACTCCTTGAGCCCTGCTGCCCCTCCCGTTCCCAAAGCACCCAGCCATATGCTCTGAGAAGCCTCAGCTCACCCCAGCTCGGGCCCTTCCGTCCGGGCAGGGCAGTTACAAGGCCTCGAGGGGCCTGCCTTGGGAAATTGAGGGGCTGCCACCTGCTGGGTGACCTTTGGCAAACACCTCTCTGCGTAAGCCTCGGGGCGCTCCACCTCCCTGGGCTGGGGGTGTGCAGAGCGCACAGCAAATCCCCAAACTGCAGCCACATACCCTCTGCACGGGCTGCCTGATGTGCGCCTACCCTCGCCGTGTCCTGCGCCTCTTCTCGTGTACGTTGAGCCCAGACAGTCTGTATGGTCATCACAGGTCACACCTGGTGCGTGGCAGGTTAGCAGATCATTCTGGAGAACACGGCAAGAAGCCCTGAGTCGCTCCGTTGAAGATCAGTGTTGGGCATTGTCCTCCTCGTGACCATAAATGGATGGCTTCATTGCCTGTCCCTGCAGAGCAGTTCTTGGTAGCATCGAGATGGTAATCTGCAATGGACGATTCATCTTAGTTTCCCTGCCAGATAGCTCCGCCCTTATGTTGAGCAATTTGAGATGAAACGAAGCCAACTGTGAGAAAATGACCCAGCGGAAGAAACTGGGATGGGGGCTGACACAGCTGCACGTGACTCGCGGGTGCGCCGTGGTGACAGCACCACCAGGGCTTATTTGAGTTCTGGACAGCTCCCGGTCTGCAGGGGTGGGGCTGTTTCCTGAGACCATTAGCTCAGAAACATAGAGCGTAACTCAAAGCGCAGAGATCCAGGGAAAGCCCAGCTCCTCTGCCCACCAGCTCTGAGACTTTAGGCTCAGTACCGACTTTTCTGGATGTGGGTGGGCTCACCTATCAAGTGAGGAGAATTCCTGCCTCGGGGGTGGTTGCCTGCAGTGGGATAAGGACTTGGGTGCCTAGGTTGGCACCTGGCACACCGTGGCCACCCAGGCCTTGTGGCTCTGCACTGCGACCCCTGCTTGGTCCACGCAGCCCGTTCTGATGTGCAGATGCTCTTCCCCCATCCCTTGTGTCTGCCCCTTTATTCGTCTTGCCTGACAGTCAGCATCCCCGCTGGGGACAGGCATGGCATCTGAGGGTGCTCTGGGATGATACAAATGGAACTGGAATTCAGTCCACCAATTTCTAGTGCATCTGGGCTGGGAATTGGCTTGAAATGGCTTTTTGATGCAATCCCTGTCGCCCCCAGCCAACAGCTGTTAGCCGGCTACACTGAGACCGAGCCCGGCAGGAAAGGCTCCTTTCTCCCCTCCCGAAACCCCAGGTCAGCACCTATTCTTGGTCGTGAACCAGCCGACTTCAGGGAAGCAGCCTTTGTCTCAAGGAGGAAGGCTTCCTTCACGTGGCACCTTCTGAGCACCCCTCTTGCCTGGGCGGGTTTGGACTCCCTGGGAGGCTCAGGCCATGAGTACGAGACAAGGGCTGTTGCCCGTGGACACGGTAGCACCTGGCACGCTGGCTGGACCTCAGGAAAGGGCGTCTGTGCACCACACTGCCCACTGCCCACTCTGTCTGAGGTTAGCTGTGCACATCGGGCTGCTGCCGTCACAAAGTTGCTGACAGCCCTGCCTTTGGGTCTCTGCACATCGGGCTGCTGCCGTCACAAAGTTGCTGACAGCCCTGCCTTTGGGTCTCTGCCTGGAGAACTAACTTGCTGGAGGTGTCTTATTCTCTTTAGTGGCTCCTAAGAACGTTACCTCTGTTGTAGTGAGTAAAACGGAAAACGGTGCACAGAGCGATCACTTGGCGCCTGGGGCCCAGCCCTGAGATTCTGACTTAACCCGTTGAGATTGGCTTCAGGTCTGGGAACTTGACCCAGCATTTTGAACGTGAAGACC
Organism: Delphinus delphis; assembly: GCF_949987515.2. Taxonomy (NCBI): domain Eukaryota; kingdom Metazoa; phylum Chordata; class Mammalia; order Artiodactyla; family Delphinidae; genus Delphinus; species Delphinus delphis. Next base: position 3,606,246 of record NC_082694.2, on the reverse strand, counting down.
AAGGTGAGACCAGTGCGTTAGATGGACCTGAGCTGGAATCCCCGGTTATTGGCAAGTCGTGGAACCTTGGTGAAATCACTACACTTCTCTGAATCTCAGTTTCCTCATCTGTAAAAGGATGGATGTAACATTGACCCCAGAGCCTTGTCTTGAGGATATAATAAGATAGGGTATATGAAGTGCTTGCGGTGCCTGAGAGAGCAGGTGTGCTGCGAAGTTAGGGTGGGTGACAGGTCCTCTGGGGGATGTGTGACCTGAGGAGAGCCCTCACCATATTTGGATTGGAGCCCACAGGTGGGCTGTGTCCTGTGCCACGCCCCCGTCTTCACTGCTCCTCCCCCAGCTCAGGTTGAGCCATGCGTTCTGCACCACCCGCCCCACCTGCATCACCTGCACCACCCGCACCACAGGCTGGAGGAAGATAGAACATTTTGAAAAATTGAGTTTGCTCTTTCCAAACACCTCAAGTCCCTAGATCTCCGGTTCTTCATCTCTTCGGGATCATGGACCTTCAGTAATCTGATGATCTTCCCAAGAAAATGCACATCAAAAGCATTGGATGGGCTTCCCTGGTGGTGCAGTGGTTGGGAGTCCGCCTGCCGATGTAGGGGAGGCGGGTTCGTGCCCCAGTCCGGGAGGATCCCACGTGCTGCGGAGCGGCTGGGCCCGTGAGCAATGGCCGCTGAGCCTGCGGGTCCGGAGCCTGTGCTCCGTGGCGGGAGAGGCCACAGCAGTGAGAGGCCCGCGTACCAAAAAAAAAAAAAAAAAAAAAAAAAAAAAAGCATTGGAATGCAGCCTCAAGGGTGTATTGAGCCACTGAGCACATCGCTAACCCCACGCTGAAAGCGCCAGCTCTGAAGGAACCCAATGCAGTTCTTAAGTCAAGAAGATGTAGTCCTGATCAGACACAAGGCGGTGGTGGAGCCAGGAAGAAGGTTCAGGTTCCCCATCCTGCTCCACGCGTATCGAGGACTCATCTTACCTCGCCCTTCGAAAAGGACAAAAAGGAAGGAAATAAAAAAAAAAGAGAGCGAGAGAGTTTAGAGCGCATTGTACTTAATCCTATAAATCATGAACTAGAGGTACAGGAAAAATGCTCATTGGGAAGACCCCCAAATCTGGCTAATTGCCCTGCCCAGATGTTCCCAGAGGGCGCTGGCCTTCCCTGCAGGAGTAGCTCACTTCCCTGGGGCATTTGCTGGTTGCTTGTCTGTCTCCAAACCTAGGAAGCCCCCTGAGGACCAGGTCACGTCAGTCCTGTTCACCATGGTGTCCCCAGTACCTGGCCCAGGTTAGGCAGTGAACGAATGAATAAATGAATAACTGTAAACCAAGCCCACAAGGGCAGTTAAAATACATAAGCAGGATTAATTTAACTAAACGTTCAGCACAGCATCCGTGCAAATTCTGGATTTTTATTGGAAATATTTAAACAATTAGATATAAGTCGGCCTCATGGGTGCCTCTCTTTGCCCACTTCCCCGGAGTCTTTTTTTAATAAAATTATTTACTTATTTATTTTTGGTTGCGTTGGGTCTTCGTTGCTGCACGCCAGCTTTCTCTAGTTGTGGCAAGCGGGGGCTACTCTTTGTTGCGGTGCACGGGCTTCTCTTTGCAGTGGCTTCTCTCAGTTGTGGAGCACGGGCCGTAGAGCGTGCGGGCTTCCGTAGTTGTGGCACGTGGGCTCAGTAGTTGTGGCTCACGGACTTAGTTGCTCCACGGCATGTGGGATCTTCCCAGACCAGGGCTTGAACCCGTGTCCCCTGCATTGGCAGGTGGATTCTTAACCATTGTGCCACCAGGGAAGTTCCCCCCCCCCCGTTGTCTTTTGTTTCTCTGTATGAAGTGGGGGTCAGAGAGTTCAATGTCGACAAGATCCTGCCAGTTCTGATCCGAGGGACTCAAGCAACAGTATCAGGGGTGGTGTGGAATATTTTAAAAACACAGCCTCCTTCCCAGGGAGCGTGAAACGCGATCGCAGCCTGGCCTTGCTACAGGAGAGTGTGCCCTTCCACTCTCTTCGATGAGCTGCGCTCCTGAATATGAATTCTCCAGCCTTAGAATAAATGACACCCCTGTGGTCTGTGTCCCCGAACCACGGAGACTGCAGCGCATACGCAGGGCCCGTGGGTGTGGTGCAGAGCGGGGAAGAAACGCCAGGGTTTGAGAGGCGTTTTTGCAGTTTGGAGATGAGAAAAGTGGCAGGGGAATCTGCACACCTAAAAGCAAAGGCAGAACAACCATTCTTGAAGGAGCCCTTGAGCCCTGGACACCTCGCTGCCACCTACGACTCTCCCGGAGTTGATTCCCGCCCCTTGGAGATGCTGCTTGTGGTGACTGACCTACTTTTTCACTTGAAAGATATGCTCGCTGAAGTGTTCTCGCCCCTTAGCTAAATGTTATTTTAAAGCCTTCCTTTTCTAGCTCTGACATAGGGAGAGAGAGCGCCGCCAGGGCTGGGCTATAGAACATCCTGTGACAATGGGGCGAGTACACCGGGCGGCCCAGGGCCTTGGCCGCAAGCCCATGGACTTGCTGGACATTTGGACACATGTGGCTGCTCACATGATGGAGGAACCAGACTTTTAAATTTAATTTTAATTAAGCTTAGCCACACAGAGCTGGGGGCAACAGACCAGACCAGTACACTCCGTAACAAAAGAGTTCCTGGTCATATTGTCAAAATGAAAAAAAAGAAAATAAACTGCAGTGTCGTGCACTTAGTGTAAATCCCTTTATGAAAACACCTCACCCCAAACAAACCAATACACTTACTTTTGTGCATTTAAGTGCTTTCAAATGCACAGGAAAGTTGGCTGAAATTATACCCAACAGAACAATAGAATAATTACCTCCCAGGAGAAGGAAAGAGACATCAAGTAGGTCTGTTGTTTTATTAGCTTTGTTTGAATTTTTTAAAATGAAAATGTATTTGTGTGTTATGAATATATAATGCACTATAGAAAGAACATTTTTAAAATGTTCTCTTGCCTAATATATTTGGAGTTATTTTTTCTTTCTGTCTAGTAACCACAGTAAACCTACCTGAGTCTAGTACCTAAGACCAGAGAAGCCCGAGGACAGGTCGATGGGCTGCAAGGTGCTCTTTCTGACGAGTCCAGGGCCTTGGTCACGGGCGGGGTGACAAGTGAAAATGCACAAATGCACACACACATCTGTGTGCACGAGGGAACACGGAATGTCTATTCTCGACCTCGACTGTGGGTCAGAACCGCCTTTTAAAACATTCAGATGCCAGAGTTCCACCCCAAAGATTAGATTTCAGTTGGTCTGGGATGGGCCCAGGCCAGTGGTATTTTCTAAAGCTGCCTGGGCGATTTATTGAGCAGCCAGGGCTGGGGCCATCTGGGCTGGAGGTGGCCAGGAGAGGAACGCCCAGCACAGGGGCAGCAAAGCTGGGTGGTGGCCACACGGGAAGGCCCGTCGGCCCCCCAACCGGCAGAGCGAGCAGAGGACACGGGAGCAGCGCTGCTCAGCCTGGTGCCTCATGGAGGGGACTGTGGGGTCTGAACCCCGAGCGCCCGGGGCTGGGTTTCAGGCTCTAGTGGGGAGTTTCTCCCGTCTCTGGCTTCACGTCACTCATGTCGCCTCTAGCCGGTGCCTGGGAACCTTCAGCCTCCATCCCTGACTCCAGATCCGTCCTCCCTACCCGGGTGTCTAATCGCCTCAATGGAAGCACGTCCATTGTTGAGCCCCCATCTTCCCTGCAGGCTCCCAGTTTCAGGAAATCGCTCCACAGTCACCAGCTGCCCAGCCAGGAGCCGGTCGGGGTGCAGCTGATGCTTCCCTCTCCTCGCACTGCACGTCCACTCCATCCTCAGGTCCTGCCGCGCTCCCCGTACGAGGTGTCTCTGGTCCAAGTCTCTGTCTCGCTCTCTGAACACTGTTCCAGCCTCCAGACGGGGCCCCTGCTCTCACACCTCCTCCCGCCGTGGGGGCTCCAGACAGCAGCAGGGAGAGGCGCGTCCACACAGCCCTGTTTCCATAACTCCAGCCCAAAGCCCTCCAGCGGCTTCCATGTCCCCAGGACGACATCCACCAATGGACAGTGGCCACGGTCCTCCCGCTGCCCTCCAGACCCGTCCCCTGGTACCAGCACCGCCTTCCTCGTGGGACCCCTCACGCGGTCTTCTTTCTGTTCTGGAATGGTGCAACCCCCGCGAGCCTTTGCCCCAAATCACACTCACCTCACTGAGTGCATCCAGGTTTCTGCTCAAACGGCACCCGCTCTTGGACGTGTTGGGCCATCGATCGCACTGGGGCAGGCAGTACACCTCGGATCTTCACACCTCACATTTTGCGAGCACTCTTGCAGCAAAATTCCATTAAAAAGTTGAATGAGCACAACCCACGTGTCCGTCACCCGACAAATGGAGAGACGAAATGGGGTGTATGCGTGCAGTGGAGTGTGACCCAGCCTTAGAAAGGAGGAACGTTCTGGAACCTGCTGCAATCACTAAGCATCGTAAGTCAGGCACAAAAGGACAAATCCTGTGTGATTCCACTCCCATGGGGTCCCCGGAGGACTCACATCCATAGAGACAGCAAGGAGATGGTGGGGACCGAGTGTTTAATGAGGACAGAGCTCCAGGCGGGAAGATGAGAGAGTTCTGGAGACGGAAGGTGGGGATGGTTGCGCAGCAGTGAGAATGTACCTAATGTCAGCGCCGGTCAATTTTAGTTTATGTACGTTGTTTCACAATTTTTAGAAAGCTGAGCAAATACACAGTGCTGTGACGTCAGCCGCCAGTAATGAAGACTCGCCCGCCAGCGGAGTCTGTCCTCCAGGCCCTTCCTTCCCGGGGGAGGACACAGAGGAGGGAAACAAACAAAAGTAAGCATAATTTCGGGCAGTTATCGTGGCTACGAGGCTAGAGAGGAACACTGGTGAGGGCGGAGGAGGCCCCTGATTGAGATGGGGGCCAGGGAAGCAGGACGCACCTGGGGCCCCCGAGCAACCCTTGGGGGAGCAGCAGTGGCCGCTGTGAGTGGCCTGGACGCACAGAGCACTTTCCTGCGGTAACAGCATTGCATTTAGTAGTTGCTAACCCCTCGCCTCTTCTAACGACCACCGCAGAACGCCGAGAAGAGGCGGACTTGACGTGAAAGGGCAACGCCCGGCCTCCGGGAGCTGGGCTGACGGCTCCTGGCGGCTCTGAGCACCGTCCTGGCTGTTCCCCTGCGGCCAGTGTCCTTGGCTTCCCCTCCCCAGCCCTGCCCTCCCGCTAGAGGAAGGAGGTTCCCTCCTCACATCTCACCCTCCCTGGTCCTGCACATAAGGATCCAAGCACGGATAGGAAGGAACCAGCAAGCTGGCTGTGCTCTTATTTCCCTAGAACTCAAGGCCCCCGCATGCAACTACCCCTGCATGGCTAACAGGATCCCAAGTGATACGGATGCTGCAGGCCCAGGGGCCTCACTTGGAGAACCACTGGGAGAGACAAGCGATGCCTAAAGCAGGTGAGCTAAAGGGCGGGGACGTTTGACCTGAACGTTGAATTGTTCAGTTGGTGGCAACACTCCGCTGGGGCTCTCCCGCTCTCCAGACTTTCTACCTGCATCTTCCTTTGTCAATAACCGAAGGATCTGAGATTTGTCTTACTTGCAAGCTAACCTGTTAGCCCCCAGAGTCACAGATTCTGGCAGAAGTGAGATGCCGGGTCAGAAACATGGGATTGGTTCACACATCACAGCCAGAGCAGCAGCTGAGCATCCGCATTGGTGCCAGGTCCCCAAGCGCCACTGGCCTGTCCTCATCGCTCCAGTCTCTGCCTGCATCTCCACCTGGTGCTCTCCCCGGTGTCTGTGTGTTCACACGGACATCTTCTTATAAGGATGCCAGTCACTTGGGATCAGGATCCCAGTCTACTCTGCTACAACTTCATCTCAACTCGTTACATCTGCCCAGACCCTGTTTCCAAGCAAGGTCACATTCTGAGGTCCTGGGGACTAGAACTTCAACGTACCATTTTCTTTGGGGGGGGAGACACAATTCACCTGATAACACACGACAGAAAGGACTTAAAGGGGCCTAACCCACTGACCATAGAACAGGCAGGTGATCCTGGGTCATCTGAGCGGGCCCCGTGTGATCACACGGCTCCTTAAAGGCGGAGGAGGGAAGGAACGAGTAGGTCAGAGAAGGTCTGACCATGTGAGAAGGTCTCAACCCGCCATCGCCGGCTTTGAAGAGGAAGACGGGGCCACGAGCCGGGGCGTGTGGATGCCTCCTAGATGCTGGAAAAGGCATGGACGTGGATGCCCCTTTAGACCTCCAGAGAGAAACACGGACCCGTTGGCGCCTTCATTTTAGTCCGGTGAGACCCAGGTTGGACTCCTAACCTACAGAAATGCGATGTAATAAATCTGTGTTGTTTCAGGCCACGATGTGCGTGGTGAGGTGTCCAAGCAGTGAGAGGCAGGAACAGAGCCACCAAGCCGGGTACGCGGGACACAGCACGACTTCATTGCCGGGGCTACATTTCCTTCATTGTCTTGTTAAGGTATTTCCCATGGTCACTGTTTGCCATTTTAAATCCCATGACTGCCTGTGTACGATTGTTTCTGAATCCCGGAAAGAAGGGCTTTTGCTCAGAGAACCAGTTTCTCTTTGCAGCCTTCTTTCTGCCCCACTTAGACTTCTGCATTTCCCCAGCACCCCTTCCAGGGGACTGACTTCACAATGTCACTTTGTATTAGGCTTTGCTTTGCTATTCAATTAAAATCTTCTGTTGGTGGAAGATAGAAGTCTTGCTTGTTTGTTGAGCATCTATTTATCTAGCTTGAAGGCGCCGTGTTTGTATAACAGGAGCTCAGGAGATGAATCAATATTTCCGATGAGTCAACGCGCTGCTCCTCTGTGTGCGGAATGACTAAGAAAGTTTGAGTTGTTTGCAAATGACCACTGCTCTGGCCACTTATTTTCTATATCAGAAGTGCTCTTATTCGCCCCGCATTCTCTAAAGTGTGGAGTCTTATACCTGTTAAACTCTTGCTAAATAATTATCCTTATGGGGACAGTTGCTTTCTTTTTTCTGGCTGCGTTGGGTCTTCACTGCTGCGTGCAGGCTTTCTCTAGTTGCGGCGAGCGGGGGCTACTCTTCGTTGCGGTGTGCGGGCTTCTCATTGCGGTGGCTTCTCTTGTTGCAGAGCACAGGTTCTAGGCACACGGGCTTCAGTACTTGTGGCGCACGGGCTCAGTAGTTGTGGCACGTGGGCTCAGTAGTTGTGGCTCACGAGCTTAGTTGCTCCACGGCCTGTGGGATCTTCCCAGACCAGGGCTCGAACTCGTGTCCCCCGCATTGGCAGGAGGATTCTTAACCACTGCAACACCAGGGAAGTCCGATAGCTGTTTTCTTGAGATGTCTTTTCATGTTCTGGCGGGTTTAATTTCCTGAATCCCTGTATTGTTTTCTGTTCTCCTGGCATCTCTTCAGTCCTCACCTCATCGTTCTGTAACTAAGCTCCCTGAACCAGATCAGAGTCCTCCAGGTGTCGTCTCCTCCGAATCTCTGAGCGATGAGGTCATGCTTCTCTTCATAATGATATCTTGTTATTACCTGGCACTCACACTCTCTTCCAAAAGCTGAGCCAAAGTGGGTTACCAGCTTCTTCAGGAAACAGAGAACTGCCAGCCAAGTGGGCCCATATCTTTTCAAGAAACTCACATCGTAGCGAGTGTACTTCATAGTGTTTCTGACAGAAGCCAATAATATGACCTTGGAAGTTTAGAGTTCCTTTACTCTTGGGTCTCAAAATACAGGGGGAAACTTGAGTTTACAATATCCCCAGGGAAACGGCACCCCTGTTTTTGAATGTGACCTATTTAGTTTAAGTGTAAGGTAGGATGCTCTGAGGAAAAGTCCCCCCAGAGGGCGGGGCTTTTGAAAGAGTATCTGTAGTGACGTTAACCAAAGCGAGCTTGGGAACATGGCCATTAGAATGTCATTTTCCCCATAAGATTCAAGTAATTCCTGGCGGATATCAGATAGTGAGAGTTTCCTGAGCTCAGCACTTAACACGACTCAGAAATGTGCAGACGAATGGCCTCAAGGGCGCCTGAAGGCGGAGGACTCGGGTTTGCACAGATGTTACCAGCAAATGCTGAGGTGTCTGAGCTCAGCCTGGAGTGGATTGCACTAAACCGCTAAGGCTGGGACGTTGTGAGAAAATTCCTGCCGTCAGCTCTCGCAGAAAACCTGAAGGTGGGCTGTCTCTCGTCTGGGTGTGGAGGCCGCCTGGCTGTTGACTAATGCCTCCAACACAATCCAGACAGCTCCAGAGATCTAAAAACACCAGTTTCAGGGCTCCCTTCTTTGTCCTGCAGACACACGCATGTGCCTTTTAACTCACCAAAGTCTTTCAAAGAAGTGCTTAGTATGACGAAAGACATCCCACTTGTTGGGCACTTGGGAATGCCTATCTGTGCTGGACCAGTCCACCTGCCATACGCTAGGGTGATATTTCGTCTGAAAATGGCTCAGGCAAGACTAGATTTAGCCCTTATTTCTTGGATATTCAGGTACCTTTGCGTGACAAACTGCTGAGAATATAAATTGCAGGCTCCTTTACAGCCTGCTATGGCCGTGGAGAAGGCCGAGGCCATCAGGAGTGGTCAAAGGTGGCAGGTTGCACCCACGCCGTGCCTCAGCGGTTTAGTGCAATCCACTCCAGGCGGAGCTCTGACTGGAGCTGCAGCTCATTCTTACGTGCTGAACACCAGCCCCCACCGGGCAGGACTCTTGGGGGAAAAGGTATCCTCCATCCCCCCACGATGGAGAGCAGAGCGTCAGAAAAAGAGCACCTCACCGAAGCAGAGAGCACTCAGACAGAAGAAGAGAACAAGAACAGCCTCCGAAAGACAGGAGAAGATGCTGCATCTGTCCAACAAGAGGCTCTTGTGTGAAAGAAATATTGGAGGGACCAAAAAAAACTGAGGAAATAAAAGTATGATAGCCGGGATGGAAAACCCAGTGAGAAAGTTAAAAGATAATGCTGAAGAAATCTGCCAGAAAGTAGAGTAAAACGACTAAGAAACTGGAGAGAGGAAAAAAAAATAAGAAAGTTAGAGAATTGATCTAGGTACCAGCAAATCACGGGAGTGAAAACAGGAAGCTGTGAGGAGGAAATTATCTAAGAAATAACAGAGGAGGGTTTCCTAGAACCGAAGGACAATTTTTTCTGGGTTAAAAGGGCCCACCCTGCCCGAAGTCTGAAAATGAGCCACTCCAAGGACATCACAGCGGAATTTTAAGACCCCGGGAAGGAGAAGACCCAAGGCACCCGCAGGGATGAGCAAGCTGTTCACGGTCCGTCCTAGAGCCTCAAGGACAGAACGGCGCTAGTTACACGTCCTTGTATCAATCCCAGAAGCCAGGAGACAATGAAGCAGAGGTTTCAAAATTCCGAGAAGAAATGATTTCGATCCTGGAATTCTGTCTCCAGGCAGGAAATCTACTAAGTGTGCAGATGGAACAAAGACTTGTTAGGACGCGCAAGATTCCAGAAATTTACCTCCAGAAGAAACCTTGCGGGAAGCTGCTGCAGGCTATGGTCTCTAAAACAGGGGAGAAGAGCTGGGATTCAGAAAACAAGGGCAGGACAGGGTGTTTCTTCAGGAAGAATGAACAGATGCCCTGACACATTTGGCTACGGAAAGGGGAGATTTACACTAATAGGGTAGAGTTTGAATGTACAGAGGTAATAAATAGAGAGTTAAGTGCATACACGCACACACACCCCCTCCCTCCCCCGCACTGTGGTACAAGGATAAGCTCCAGAGAAAATAAAATGCTGTGCAAAAAAGAAAAAGCAGGGACTTCCCTGGTGGTGCAGTGGTTAGGAATCCCCCTGCCAATACAGGGGACATGGGTTCGAGCCCTGGTCTGGGAAGATCTCACGTGCTGCGGAGCAACTAACCCTGTGCACCACAACTACTGAGCCCGGGAGCCACAACTACTGAAGCCCTCACGCCTAGAGCCCGTGCTCCGCAGCAAGAGAAGCCACCACAATGAGAAGCCTGCGCACCACAACGAAGAGTAGCCCCCGCTCGCCGCAACTAGAGAAAGCCCGCGCGCAGCAACAAAGACCCAACACAGCCCAAAATAAATAACATTTAAAAAAAAGGAAAAAAAGAAAAAGCAATCATCGTACACTGTGACTCAGCTGTGAACCACATTTATGCTCATCATTCTGTAAACACTGGAGTGCTGTAGCCACACTATGTGGAAACCTTACTGAGGCTGAGAGGACGGAAAGCCGGGAAATGTGTGTGAATGAAGTGGGGCACAGCGGGGGGCTGCTGTATGAGGACAGACTCTACTTCTCGGGCAGGGAAGCCTGGAGGCAGCGCCTGAAATGGGAGGCTCCGGAAAGAGGAGCAGAAACGTGTTGTCCGGAGACGGGAAAGGAGATACCAGAGAACGTGCTCAACCGCTGCAGGTGGGCTGCCCTCCGGGGCAGAAAATGCTCGGGAGTCTCTGCTGCTTTTCATAAAAAGCCTGTAGAACGATGTGACTTTAAAATATGTGCATATGTAACTGGGACGGAAAAACCGCACGCGGCTAAATGAGGAAAGAAAGAAGACACGGCTCTCCAAGCCCAGTCGGGAACCAGGGTGAGGACTGAGACAGGGCAGGTGACGCAGGTGACGCAGGTGACGCAGGTGCGGGCACCCCGGCTACAGGGCTGGGGGCGAGCGAATCTTCCAGGGCGCCTCCCTCCTCCCAAGATGAGTAGACCTCACTTTGCGGAACTTGACATTCCCGTGGGAAACAACTGCTCTCTAATCACACGACTGCTCTATCGTTGCCAAAACAATAAATACATAAATAGAAGCGTAGGGGCGTGTTCCTAGGGTAGGACATATGGATAATAATTTGAGTTAATGAATAAAGATTCCAGTGTTAGCCTGGGCATCATGAGAATTAATCACAAATTTTTTTAAAAAATTATGTATTTATTTATTAGTATTTTGTTTTATTTTATTTTATTTTTGGCTCCTTTGGGTCTTCGTTGCTGCACACGGGCTTTCTCTAGTTGCGGCGAGCGGGGGCTACTCTTCGTTGCGGTGCGCGGGCTTCTCATTGCGGTGGCTTCTCTTGTTGCAGAGCACGGGCTCTAGGCGTGCAGGCTTCAGTAGTTGTGGCTCGCGGGCTCAGTAGTTGTGGCGCACAGGCTTAGTTGCTCCACGGCATGTGGGATCTTCCTGTACCAGGGCTCGAACCCGTGTCCCCTTCATCGGCAGGTGGATTCTCAACCACTGTGCCACGAGGGAAGTCCCAATCGCAAATTTGATGAAAGAGATTCGAGCTCATTAAAAGTTAAATGTTCTCGTTCCTCAGGATGCTGATCTCGGTTAGTGAAATGAGGGTCTCCCGTGCTGCCCGGGATCCCTGGGCTGAGGCTAAAGCAGGTTCAGTACCATCTCATTTGCCTGTGCTCCCGGCCGCCCTGAGAGCCAAGCTCAGTTTCCAGGACGAAGTCTCTTTAGTCCTCCCCACTCCCCCTCAGGCCGGCTGCGTGCTCTGAATGCCGTGAATTTTTAATTAAGCTGGAGTGGATGATGTATACCAGTTCCATATTCCCTGAGACCCACATGGTTTTTCTGCGCCTCTTTGGATGGCCTTTTCCAACAAGGCCTGCGGTAAAGCTCTCTGAGAGATGAAAGCACAAAGAGCGCTCTGGGTAGGAGAATGGAAATAGGTGACTATCATAGTCAATGTTAACAGGAACAAGCGCTCTGGAGAAAGCCAGGATCTAGTATTTGCTGGTTATTTCCACGCGCCCCACTGCGGCCTCATTTTTCAGCTTCCCCTGCCCTTCGTACCCCAGGACCTAAGCATTCCGGGCTGCTTCGTTTGGCCCCCCGGCCCCTTGAGCTATGACTAGGCGCTGGGGTCCGCAGGGGAGGACGGGTGGGCAGTGGCCACGGGTCTCTGGTGGGAGCCCTTGCTCTGGCCCCAAGCTCTCTCTGGTTCCCACTCCACGCTCCGTCCTCCGACCCATCAGTTCCTGCTGACATCAGTCCCCATGGCTGTTGTTTCCATGAACCCCTTCCACGCCCTCTGAATAGCTGCTTAATTAAACTCACTTCAATTAGACATTCTGACCGTGTCAGCCGCTTTCCGCCGAGACGCTGACTGGTAAGAGTCTGGTTTTTAGCACTGTCATCTGTCTCCCGGTCCTTCCACCAATTTAGGAGTCCCCGAGAGCAATGGCTCTTACTCTCTCTTCTATGTGTCCCAGAATCTAGAACTTGGCCTGGTATCCAGGGGCATTCCATGTATGCTTGACGAATGAAACATGCACCCATTAGGCGGTGTCTGTATGTGGTGCTGAATTTCAGAGAAAAACTGACGTTATTTAACACATGCAGACAAGGAGACAAGAGTGGAAGAAACGTATTCAGGAAGAAACATATTCCACTGTGGCTGTTTCACAGTCACTAGTTGTTTAGGTCAAGCCCCCTCCCACACCCGACGCAAATGTCAAGACTATAGGCCTCCAGGGGACTTCCCTGGTGGTCCAGTGGTAAAGAAATCGCCTTCCAATGCAGGGGACGTGGGTTCCCTCCCTGGTCGGGGAGCTAACATCCCACCTGCTGCGGGGTAACTAAGCCCACGCACCACAAAGAAGACCCAGCGCAGCCAAAATAAAACGACTATGGGCCTCCAAACCTGACTCTTTCATCTGAAGATATTGGATAAAGGTGTGAAACAGAAGCCGAGACACACAGAACCTGGGGGGGGGGGGTTTAAGTTTTCCATATAATATGCATTTAATGGGAAACTTCTAGAGAAATGTCCAAGCCCAGCAGACAGCTTGAGCCCATCAGGACCTCAAGCGGGTCATCAAGGGCCTCCTTGGCTTTGTGAGGGCAGCAGCAGTCCCAACACCTTGAGGATCGCCCAGGTTCCCCCAGCAGAGTGGTCGCACTGTCCACCTGCTGTGACGCACCCTGGAAAGGAACCGGAGCCTAGGATCTGAACAAAGTCATCAATTCCAGGAAAGATAATAAGAAAAGAGAAATGGTTGTGGTGAGGGACCAGAACCCCCTGGTGCCCCTGTGCAGGGGGTGTTCTGGCTGGACCTTGGTGGCATCACTGCCCAGGGCTCTGTCTGGCGCCCTTGTGAGAGGATGGGCAAGGAGACCTCAGAAGTGTCCCCATGGGGTCTCCTGCTCTTCGAGCAGTGCCCGGAGCTGGGGGCACCGGGGAGCTGGCTACACAAAGGCCGCTTGTGGGAACCTTGGGTGAAACACAACCCCCGGATTCTTTAGGGCCTGAGGCCTTGGGCCGCTTTGCTGGGCAGGCCGGCCCAGCGGGAGGAGTCGGAGGTCAGGCGCCTGGTCCCCGGAGGTGATGGCTCTGGCCCTGGTGTGTGGAGACGGTAGAGCGATGCCAGGCGAGTGCTGGCTGGTGTGACCGGCCGTCTGCCAGGACACAGTCCTCCTGGGAAGGCAGGTCTGGGAGGAGGTGACAGCCAGCCTCTCCCCTTGGCCGTGCCCACCTGCCTGCCCTGCCCTCCCCCTGGGAGTAAGCCGACACCTTTCGAAGGCAGAGGGCTGTGCTCTCACTGCTTCCTGCCCACCTTTGCTTCTGAAGCAGGTAAAACAGAGGTTGGACCAGCGTCCCTCTCCACCCACCCAGCTCCACCCCGTGCAAGGCCCGGCAGAAGGGACCGGAACTGTGAAATGGGGCAGCAGGGGGTCTAGTGGGATGTGAAATACTGAACACCGCCCTGTTCTCTCTTGGGGACCTTACAGGGGTCACAGATGTAACAATAGCAGCTCGAGGCAGCAAGGCGGAGGGTCGCCTGAGTGATGGAATGAGCCTCCCTCCTCGTCCCCAGAGCCTCTCTGCCCTAAGAACTCCCGGATGTGCCAGGGCAGCTTGGCCTCCTGCACAGCGCCGGACGGGGGGCCGTCACCTGCACACGAGAAAGGCCGGTGGGACTGGCCGTATGGTCCTGGGCGAGTCTCGGCTTATTTCTTCTGCAATAGGCAGATGGGGTGACTCCACAGGGAGCCCCCGATAGGTGCACTACTCTCCCGGGGGACAAGCGAGCACAGATCCTTCTCACCCTGACAGCCACGGGGCACCCCGTGTGCTCAGCCCCCGACACCTCAGCTCCCTCATCCATCAAACCACAGCGTAATGCGCTCGGCCTTTCCAGCTCCGAGGTTCCAGGAAGTTGTAATGAGATGATGTGCACGGAAGCTATAAAACCCTATGTGTCTGCAAGGCATCATGATGCAATTACTACCTCTGGCCACAAGGATTGCATAGAGGAAGTGGAATCTCGACTTGGCCTCGAAGGAAGGGCAGGGCTTGGATGGACCACACAGTGTGTCCAGGGCCTGATAGATGAGCTGGAGAAACAGCAGGAAGCAGAGGCGAAGCCAAGGCTCTCTCTAGGGGAGGAGTGACGGCCTCTAGGTGGTCGTGCCGTGGAGGTTCTCGGACGCCTCTGGAGCTGCCTCCGGGGCCCTGGCTGAAGCCACAGGGGCCACGCTCCCCCTTGGCCACGCCCTGGAGCGTAGCAGCTTGTTGTCGTGAAGGGAACTAGAAGGCAGACTGAGGTCCAGCACCAACGGCCTCCAGAAAGGAGCCCGTAAAGAGATTGTGATGTGTTGGTTGGACGTGCTGGAAACGCTTAACCTCGCGTCTCACGCTCACCGTGCGTGGCAGAAGCTCCCTCTTCCTGGGCGCTGGAAACCACTTCCCTGAGCCGTGAGCAGCCCTGGCAGAAATGACCACTTTGAGGAAAGTCCGTTAAGTGCGTGGCACGAGGCTCCGAGAAGTTCCCAGGCCTGGCTGGCGTTGAGGAAGGCATCCGTGGCGTCGCGGATGCTGCATTTTGAGTTGTCGCTGCCGGGGGAGGCTGTCTCGGTGCGGAGGCGCTCATGCTTAGCGACCGTCCTCAGACTCTCCTCCAGACAGTCCCTGGGTGCCTCAGCTATGGTGCTGCTGCTTCTAAAACGAAGTGTTGTGACGATTTCGTGTGTGTGGGCGTGTGGGGATGGTCTGCAAGGATGTCGAGCTTGTTCTTGCGGAGCTGGTTTACCTAAGGAAGGTGACAGAGCGCCACAGAAGCCAAGCACTCTGTGCACTTGCTCCTTGGGGAGGAGGGGTAGTGGCCGTGCTCGCGTGAGCCTGCCGGTCTCAGGCGGTTAGCACGCGTTGCACACCAACCCCTGGGGGCATGGGCTCCAGGTCATCATCCCGGGAGTGGAGAGGGCGCCCCAGCCCTGGGATGTGGGTGCCTTGTCTCCTGGCATCGCTGCAGTGCTTCCCGAGCCGTCTTATGCCCCTCGGTCACGGTCATCAGCCTCCCGGGCTGCGGCTGTTGTCCTGAGGGGACACACACGGGTTCAGCCAATGGGGAGGGAAAGGCAGGATGTAACGACCCATCCTATTCAGGTCACTTCCCCCCGATGTCAGCTGACAGGTGGAGCTGGTCACGGGCAGAGGGGCCACTGGTCCCAGGGGGTAACGCCTGGGAGGGGAGAGGGTGGCTGGTTCAAGTCAGCAGGTACTTAGAAGTGGAAATCGGAAGGAACACATTTCCAGGGCCTCTGGGCTGTGCCAGGATGCAAATGACTGTACGCTGATGCTTCAGGGGCTGTCAGAGCAGGGACATGGGCAGACGGGGGACACCGGCACCAAGGTCCCTCCTTCCCAGGATGTTAATTAAAATCATTTCCCATGATGTCATGCTCATGTTAAACCACAGCGTAGAAACACAGTGAAGATTGTTTGAACTGAACATGCAACGTGATGGTACAAAAAAGAGTTCTGAGTCTCTGCAAGTCTGCCCCAGGACGAGAAGGAAGTGTGAGAAGGGGGCGTTAAGGAGAGTGTCTAATTCCTAACCTGGGTGCCCCAGAGTCGGGACCACCCCAAAGCACCCGGGGCCTGTAAGAACAACCCCTTGAAAGAGCGCGTGTGCTGTACACACCTTGTTATAAAATGGCCCAACACAGCCAGGTCATTGCCAGCCTTTACTCTGTGATTTGGGGATGCCAAAAAAGCAGATCTGTGTGGAGTGTTTCCTAGAACCCGGTGCCAGGGAAAAGCCTCCAAGATGCCACGTCGTCTGTCCCTTTTTGGGTCCCTCAGTGGGCAACGCCCTCCCCCTCTCCCCCTCTCTGCTCCCCCACTTTGTGATGTGCTGTCACCCTGAAGATTTCTATCCTCTGAATAATCCGATTACGTTGTCCCCAGCCAGCCATCATTACAGTGAAAGCACTTACCTGGGAAGAAGGGGAAGAATCAATCCATCTGCGGTCCCCAGTGCCTGCCACCAGGCTGTGTGGCAGGGTCGCCAGGCGTGGCAGGGAGGACAGGGCTGCCCAGGGCGACAGGGCTGCGATGGAAACCGCTGGTGATGGGCGGAGGACAGGCCTGGAGCCACAGCTGCCCTGGGGGACAGCCCAAGAGGGAAGCAGGCTCACCGACTTTACAGGACGCCTGGACCAGCCCCGCGTCTCGCTTTCCCTGAAATGATCCTGCTGGCCAAGCAGGCAGGCTGGTTGTCATTTGCTGGGGTTTTTGCCAACACCGGTGTGGTTGAGGCTTGACCTCTGGCCCTAGAGTCCCCTCCCTCTCAGGTGCAACATGCTTCGGTGGGAGCCACCGTCAGGGCGCTGAGAGCCCCTGGCTCAAGGCAAGGAAGGCCCATTTCTGCCCAGTCCCATCATCTGGACCATCTGAGCAATTCAGCACTTTCCTGAAAACACGGAGACCGCCGTAGTTTCCACCTCTCGGGACTCGCATAGGTTCAGAGAGCCCTTTACCGATTGGAATTCTACCAGTTGATCGCCTTACGTTCTTATTTAATCTTTTCTTAAAGGGGGAATAGGATAAAGCATCCTGTCAGTACCTCAGGCTGCACACAAGAGGCCACATTGCTCTCCCCGAAGGCCCTTTCCGCTTCCCAGCCAGAGCCCAGCTCCTTCCCGCCCACACTAGCTGGGCTGGGACTGCCTGGGCCGCTTCTGTGCTGTGTGGCCTCCTCCCAGCGGGCCGAGCCTCTCTGGGTATCAGTTTTCTCATTTGTAAAATGAAAGGGCTCACTCAGATGTACTCCAAACTTGTCTCAGGCTTTGAAAATTTTGATTCTAAGATTTGGGGAATACAATAGAGTTTCAGGTCACTGATCGCTTCCAGATCACAACTAGATCTGTCTCCCAGTGAACTGAAAGGAACTTTTGGAACAGTATCGCTCCTTCAGTTCTGATCGTACCATCTGTGAGATGACATCTGATATCTCTTCTTCCACTGAATACCATTTGTGTAATCTTTACACTTCTTTGAATCAGTCCAATATGAAATCTAAGAATACAGTAGTTATCAAGCCGTTGCCAGGGGCAGACCCGGCAGCAACCCCTCCATGAGAACAAATGAAGGAAGAGAACAAAATTAAACAAGGAAATTTGTTAACCTCTCTAACAAGATTGCCTGCAAAGGGAAAAAAAAAAAGTACATGAGAGAATTTTCCTCTAACTTACCTCTAAAACAGACCTGAATCAGTGGGTTCTTCCCCCACGAGGCAGAGCTGTAAAAAGTTTTCCCACATCTCCTAGGCCTCTTTCCTGAGAACAGAGAGGTTGGCAGGCGGTGTGATCATAACCAGCAGACAGGGTACCAATCCTTACAAATCCATTTCTCCCATTCTCCATCTTCCAGAGTGTACTTATGATACACAGCACTTACCAATTAATTACATATAAAAGGTAAATACAGGGCTTCCCTGGTGGCGCAGGGGTTGAGAGTCCGCCTGCCGATGCAGGGGACGCGGGTTCGTGCCCCGGTCCGGGAAGATCCCACATGCCGCGGAGTGGCTGGGCCCGTGAGCCATGGCCGCTGAGCCTGCGCGTCCGGAGCCTGTGCTCCGCAACGGGAGAGGCCACAGCAGTGGGAGGCCTGCGTACCGCAAAAAAAAAAGGTAAATACATAATGCCTGGGGTCAGTGTGATAAACCTCTTAACACAGTAGTGAAAACACCTCCGCGCTGAACAACATGAACTCAGGGCGTCTCGCCTAATGTGTTTGGCAAATATTTGTGCCAAGCCTTTGATTCTTCAAAGCCCTGATAACCAAAGCTGTACCTTAGTGGGTCTCCCCTCCAGGAAGAAACGGTTGAGTCAAAGAGGAAAATAAAAACTGAACAGACTTATTTCTCTTCACAACTTTACAGTGTTAACTGGTCGCCTCAGGGATGAATCACAAATAGCTCCACACCTAAGTGTAACTATTTAATAAATGGTTCTGTTTCTCACCATCGCCATGGAGATGGACATCTTGGACCACAGTGCCAGAGGCATCTCCTCTCTAAATACATTCTGAACCTCAGAGCCATTCTCATTGAGCCGGAAGGCAAGCACGGTTTGAACAGCGTGGTGGACCAGTCGGGGACTAGTGGTGTGGGTGCATACAATTCCTTCAGTAACATCGTGAAGGCCAAGGCAGGGACTTGAAAACGTTTTCAGTCAGCAAAATTCTTCAAACACCATCTGATGCAGAAAGCTTGTCCGTCAGATAGAAAAGTGGAGAAGCTCTGGTTGAAGGAGCCTCGGGGAGAACAGCCAGGTGTGGGAGAGGGTTCGTGCCCTGGTCCGCTGGGGATACTTCTGCAGGCCCTGGGATGCTGGGATCAGAGGAGCTTAACACATTCTGCCCATGCTGCTTTGGGGGGAAACAAAAGAGAAGGCAACCAACCTTGATTCGCTTTTTAGCTGGAAAGCCGAGAACGAACCAGTCTATTTTTGATGCAAGAAACCCACTAGAACATACATTCACAGAAACAAAAGCAACATTTTAAAGACTGCGAAAGGGACTTCATTCAGAGGCACTGGAGAGCTCAAGTCTGAATTTTTATTAAGTACAACTTGGAGGAAGGGTGGGGATTCGATGCCGGGGCAGCAACGTGCCAAGGCTGCCCTACGCTGGCTAACGGAAGCTGCTAAACCTCCAGGAACTTTGCAAGACAATAAGTCAGAAAGAGAAAAACAAATACCGTCTGCTAACACATATATATGGAACCTAAAAACAAATGGTTCTGATGAACTTAGGGGCAGGACAGGAATAAAGACGCAGACGTAGAGAATGGACTTGAGGACACTGGGAGGGGGAAGGGTAAGCTGGGATGAAGTGAGAGAGTGGCATGGACATATATACACTACCAAATGTAAAATAGATAGCTAGTGGGAAGCAGCCGCACAGCACAGGGAGATCAGCTCGGTGCTTTGTGACCACCTAGAGGGGTGGGATAGGGAGGGTGGGAGGGAGGGAGATGCAAGAGGGAGGAGATATGGGGATGTATGTACCCATATAGCCGATTCGCTTTGTTATACAGCAGAAACTAACCAATATTGTAAAGCAATTATACTCCAATAAAGATGTTAAAAAAAATTAACTACGTATCCAGCAGTCACACCCCTTGGTATTTCTCCGAATGAGTTGAGAACCTGCACACAGATGTTTATAGCAGCTTTATTTATAATCACCAAAACTTGGAAGCCACGAAGATGTCCTCCAGTAGGTGGTGATTAAATCAACTGGGGTGCATCCAGACAATGGAATATTATTCAGTGCCGAAAAGAGATGAGTATCAAACCAGGAAAGACATGGAGGGACCTAAATGCATTTTATTAAATGAAAGAAGACAATCTGAAAAGGCCGCACACTATGATTCCAACTCTGTGACATTCTGGAAAAGGCAAAACTATGGAGACAATAAAAAGGTCAGGATTGCCAGGGACTGGGGGGAGGGAGGGATGAAGAGGCGGAGCAGAGGATTTTTAGAGCAGTGGAGCTACTCTGTATGATACTACAGTGGTGGATACACGTCATCATGTATTTGTCCAAACCTATAGATGACACAACACCAAGAGTGAACCCAAATGTAAACCATGGGCTCTGGGTGATGACGTGTCCATGCAGGTTCATCAGTTGTAACAAATGTACCACCCGGCGGAGGCTGCTGATAATGGGGTGGGTGGGGTCAGGGGAGAGGGTATATGGGAAAATCCCTGTACCTTCCTCTCGATTTTGCTGTGAACCTAAAAGGGCTCTAAAAAATAAACTCTATTAAAAATGAAACTGTATCCATTTTAATTAATAAAGCACATTAAAATCAGAGGTAATAAACACCCCAAATTCACCACGTTCTCCTTATTTATTATATTTTGCTATTATCTGTGTTCTCAAGTTTTACTCTTGGGATACATACATCTATCGACACATCTATCGTATCTGTACAGTAGAATTATTATGTGATGGAGGCCACTCTTCCCAACTCTGTGATAAGTGGCCTCAGTTTGGTAGCTTGAAATTAAATCGGCTCGTGGGAGTACGTACACAACAGAAATCACTATGTACCAGGACTTCTTCCCCAGGAGAATTGGTTATTAAACGTCTCCAGCACACCACTAATAATGTGTACAGTATGGGCTCAGGTATTGGGATCAGTAACACATATACATCTGAGGATGTTCATCAAAGTATGGCTTTTGGAAAAAGATTATGGAAACACAGATCTTTGTACGAATATGATTAAACTAAGTAATTCACTTTAAATTCATCCACAGAGCTCTATAAAACATTTCCAAGGATACTCCCTCCGGGAAGCCAGGAGCTCTAACCAATCTAAAGAATTAAATCACTCAAATTTGCAGAAGAAAAAACTGCCTCAGGAGCAGCTGCTCTCTTGCCATCGGAAGTACTCAGCTCTTGTTCTGAGAGAATTTAATTGCCAAACTGTTTACCGTAATTAAGTCTATCAGCATGGTTTTCTCCCGATGAAAATAAAGATTGGTATATTACATCTTTTGTGAAAGGAGTCTTTTATCTCCCTTAAATTATAAGTCTATTATTCAATATGAGTTCTCTTCAAAACATGATTTTTTCCCCCTCAAGTATATGAAGGACAACAAAAATTAACATTGCCCTCGAGAGAGAAGCCGGTTGCGGGCACCATTATTTCACTGCAAACACTATTATAGCCTGGTACATCTCATCAAGATTATTTAAGTGTGTCTGAAGCATGTGTCTTTCACCAGCCTTTGCTTCCACTGATAGACTATGCGGTTATGAAAGAGTCGAGTTACCAATGCCTCTCTTCAATTAGTGTGATGGGGCTCCTGGGCGGGTCAAAGACGGAGGTGCTCTCACCTGGAACTGGTTGTTAGCACAGCTGCATCCTCCCAGCCCGGGCTACCTGTCAGCATCACTGGATTGAAGGCGGTGGCATTTAAAGAAGTCCCGAAGTTGAGGCCACATGCCCGGAGATTCTGATTTAATTGGCCTGTGGAGAGCCGTGGAGATGAATAAGTTTTTAAAGCTTCCCAGCTGATTCTAACACACATCGAGGATTAAGAACCCCTGTTTGAACCAATATAAAAATCATTTCACCCGGTTGACGTGAAGTCGCTATTTGTCTATACCTGATACATAGGGGGACAAGTCAAATATGCTTGTCCTTTTCGATGACATGATTTCAGGATCTTTTTTTTTTTTTAATTTTTTTATTTATTTATTTTTTGCGGTACGCAGGCCTCTCACTGCTGCAGCCTCTCCCGTTGCGGAGCACAGGCTCTGGACGCGCAGGCTCAGCGGCCATGGCTCACGGGCCCAGCCGCTCCGCGGCATGTGGGATCTTCCCGGACCGGGGCACGAACTCGTGTCCCCTGCAACAGCAGGCGGACTCTCAACCACTGCGCCACCAGGGAAGCCCCTCAGGGTCTTTTTGTCTATTGGCTAATGGAAGTTGGAGTCTTTCGATATCAAATAAAATCACCCTGTTTTAGGGCGACCTCCTGTGTGTAAAAGGCCGGTCCTATGAGGTCAACTCAGCTATACCCACCGAGGGTCCATTTCCCAGCCGCTGAGCAGGGAGGTGGCACCTCCACCAGCCTCCAGGCCGCTCTGGGTCCCTGCTTCTTCCTGCTTGGTCTCCTGGGACTGTCTTGCATCTGACAAGACATCTTGCATCTAAGCTGGGTCTTAGTTTCCTTCCTCCCA
Organism: Delphinus delphis; assembly: GCF_949987515.2. Lineage (NCBI taxonomy): Eukaryota > Metazoa > Chordata > Mammalia > Artiodactyla > Delphinidae > Delphinus > Delphinus delphis. The sequence goes on along the minus strand of NC_082694.2, from coordinate 3,584,200 downwards.
ATTCTGTGAGACCCATATCTTTCCAAAAGAATCTTTTTCCTGCTTCTTTTTGCTTAAAATAGAGGCACCTTTTGTACCACAGAAGAGAAGGGTCCCTAACTGATGCTTTGCCATAGCCCTAAAGGAAACAGAAAAATGTGACCAGATTTTGTAAACATTTCTAAACCTAAGAACATAAAAATTCAAGATAAAAAAGTTGGGAGACTTGCCCTACAAAAAAAATAAATATTACAAAGTGTACGCAGAAAGATCAATGGAATAGAACAGAGAATCCAGGACTCAAGCATATGGAAACTTGGAGGTATGACAGAGACAGCGTTACACACTGGATAAAGGATGGACTATTCTTTTTTAAAAAAAATAAATTTGTTTAACTTTATTTTTGGCTGTGTTGGGTCTTCACTGCTGTGCATGGACTTCAGCTGCGGCGAGCAGGGTCTACTCTTCGTTGCAGTGTGCAGGCTTCTCATTGCGGTGGCTTCTCTTGTTGCAGAGCACAGGCTCTAGGTGCGCAGGCTTCAGTAGTTGTGGCTCACGGGCTCAGTAGTTGTGGCTCGCGGGCTCTAGAGCACAGGCTCAGTACTTGTGGTGCACGGGCTTAGTTGCTCCATGGCATGTGGGATCTTCCCGGACCAGGGCTCGAACCCATGTCCCCTGCATCAGCAGGTGGATTCTTAGCCACTGCGCCACCAGGGAAGCCCAGGAAAGGATATTTTAAAATGCGACCAAATACACCCAAAACTGAAAGGGAGAGACTGATGTACTTCACTACAGGTAAGTGGAAAATTTTACGTGAAAAGACATAAACTAAGTGAAAAGACAAGCCACAAGTTAGAAAGAGACTTGCAATTCATATAACCAGAAAAAAACTAGAATCTACTATAGAAACAAAATTTCTACAAATCAATAAGATATCAATAGACCAAGAGAGAAACAGGCAAAGGATATGAATGGGGAAAACACAGACAAGGGAAGCTGAGTAGTTAATAAGTATATATGGTTATTCACTAGTAATATCAGGAAAATAATTAAATTACAGTGAATGAGTTTATAGTCAACAAGTATTGATGACCATGCAGAGAAATGCGAATTCTGGAGCTCCTGGCAGAAGTATAAGATAAATCAACTCAGCAATTTTGGTGAGCAGCTGGGCGATATTCGGTCCAGGTGAAGATGTACGAATATTCTCCCAACCAGTAGCGTTACTGTTACAGTTCTAACCTGGAGAAAATCTCATCCATGCGTGATGGAAGGTATGTAAAGATGGTCATTGTATGGTGTCTGTCTCAGCAAAAGAAAGGAAAAATCTAAACTTCTGTCAACAGGAAATGGGTAGACTGTAGTATATTTATATAGCGGAATACGATGTGTTCTCTGCAGGAGGGAAAGTTAATGGAACATATTTCGTCATGAGCGAGTGCCAAAAATGTAATGGCAAGCTCATGGGGAAAAGGCAAGTTGCAAAATTACATCACTTACATCAGTATCAATTATTCAAAATTACTCCGAACGGTAGTTTCTATAGGAAAAATGTGAAAACATGGTCAGGAAAAGCAGTGCCTAAGTTGTTTACCTCCAGTGAGGGAAGGAGGGGAGGGAGAACAGGCAGCCTAAAGGAACTTCAATTGTATCTGCAATTTCGGCCCCGGTCTGGGGGTGGTGTGGCGGTGTTACGTTATTTTCTACACCAGCCCATCATGTTTTAACGTTCTTTCCTTTCAACTAAAATGCTGCTTTGAAAGTTCTCACGCCCGAAGCTGTCGTTATTTCAGGGTCTTCACCCTCTGTTATCTCTTGTTTCAGGTGTGAGTCCCCCCAGCCACAGCCCTGGCAATGCCCGGCCCGGCGGTCATGAGCACAGAGGCCATCACGTGATTCCTGGCCCCTTTCCTCGGACTCGCTCTGGTTCAGGGCCGAACGCCTATTTCGTTCAGTGCCATCCTATTTTCTAGGATGGCCTGGTGGGAATGGCCAGATGCTGTCCTTTTTTTTTTTTTTTTTGAATGTTTATTTATTTTTTGGCTGCATTGGGTCTCAGTTGGGGCACGAGGGATCCTTCATTGCAGCGTGCGGGCCTCTCTCTAGTTGTGGCACGTGGGCCTAGTTGCCCCACGGCACGTGGAAATCCTAGGTCCCCGACCAGGGATCGAACCGGTGTCCCCTGCATTGCAAGACGGATTCCCAACCACTGGACCACCAGGGAAGTCCCCAGATGCTGTTCTAATCATGCCTTTACTTGGCCTTATTACCACTGGCTGCTGTGCGACTCCTGCAAATCATCACGGTTGGGCCAGGGGACCCACGCCCTCCCAGACCCATCCCCTGGGGCTGTGCTTCCTCGGAAGAACCTCTTGGAAGGCAGGTGAGAAGCAGATGGATGATTCTTCTTGAAACCGGGGGCAGGAAGCCGACCCTAAAACACCATGGATTTCCCAGGTCCCAACAACAATATTAACAAACAAATCATGTAGACGTTAAATCCCTGCAGTCCTTCACTACGTGCCAGGTTACAGGGAACACTGTCACCTGTGGCACAGGGACCTTGGGAGTTTGTCTTCAGTCGCATCTCCTCCTCCTTAGCCACGGTTTCTTTCCTTCCTGACACCCGGCCCCTCATTCCTGGGCCACCCAAGATCTGCCCTTCCCTCTTCATCTTTCTATCAAGTCGACGGATCCTGTCTCTGTGTGGCTAGGACTGGCATAAAGGCCTGGCCAACTAGTTCAACTAGGGAAGGCATCGTGGCCAGGAGTTGAGGTGTAGCTTTTTTATCCCTAAGCTGTGGGCTGGCCACAGGCAGACCGGACCCCAGAGGGCGCTGTCTTCCTGAGCCGCTCTCTAGTGAGTGCCCCTTTCCGTGGGTACTGTGAACATCTGAGCATATTCTCTCAATCCAGGCATATACTGTTTTTGCAGAGGTTGGAAGCGGGCTCAGTTCCCTGGAAGGCTCTCTCCTCACCCACAGCAGAGTTTGTCTTTATTTAGAAAGGACGCATGACTGCCTCTCCTCATGACTCAGGGCCCGGCTCCGGGTGCTGGGAGATGCCTCCAGACGGGCAGCCTGGGATGGACGGGCCCCGGGATGCTTTTCTCAAGACACCCTGGAGCCCTCTGAGGGGGGCGCTGCCGAGCGGCCTTCTCTGTCCCGGGAGCAGCCTCCCCAGGCACGCGGCTGCCCCAGGAGGGGGCCAGGCTGCCCTGCATCCCTGCATCACCGCCTGCTTCTCCCGTGCCCTCCCGGAAGGCAGCTCTTAGCAGCCAGCTGCTTCTCCAAGGGCCCGTGGCCGTGGTCCCCGAGGAGGGCTGGAAAGAGGATGTTGAAGGCATGGGAGGGGCCGTCTGGAGAGGCGAGGCCGTCTGGAGAGGCAAGGCCGTCTGGAGAGGCGAGGCCTGGGGAGCCGCCAGACTCTTGTGTGAGTGGACGCTCTTTGGCTGACTGGTCACTTGACCTTGGCCCGGGCCCCTGGGAAAGCGCACCCTCCTCTCTTTCATTTTATTTCTGGCTTCGAGCAAGCTTCCTATTTATGGTAACTTTCTGACAGAAGAGGGCTTTCTGGAGAATTCTAAACCCTCTGCGTGACCAGCTGCCCCTCTAGTGGGCCTGTCGCCATACCGGTATCTCAGCCGGTTTCATGGTCTTTCCATTTGGGCTCTTACATTTTAAATACGCTGAGACATCTGATGCCCGAAACCTCCTGTGATGTGACTTTGGGACATTCAGAGCCACACCCATTCGGATCATTGCTAACTAGGAGGAGAGTACAGCTAAACCCACGTGACGAATATCTCCTCTCGTTCAGGGTGTGCCCACAGCCAGGAAAAGAGCAGATGTGTCAGGTGGGCTTTGTGACTTTCCAGAACCCAGAAAATCTGAAGCCAGGTCCCCCTGAGCACACACTGATTCGCTGTGGTTAGATTTCCAAGGACAGGTTTTGACTGTAAATGGCAGAAACAGAGGGGGAGGGAGGGGAGTCGGGGGTGGGAGAGTCAGCGAGCAGGACGGCATCTCCCGGGACAAATAAGGACAAAAAGAATCCAAATTCATACGGGATGATAAAGGCTTCAGTTAGAAAGCGAAAGACCTTGGTCTGACCTCTGTTCCAGCCCTGTGAGCAGAGGGGCCTCCGGAGGCACCCGGACCCTGTGGCACAGAGACACACGGACACAGAGGTGACCTCAGGACATTGTCCTCTGATGAAAAGGCCCAGAGACCAAACCAGAGGTTCCCACGTTTCATTTTCGAGGAGTAGCTGAGCATCGGGATTGGGGAGACTTTTAGAAGGGCTGAAGCCACCCCAGGACGGAAGCTCCAGCACTGGCCATGATCCTGGGAGCCAGGGGTCCGCAGGCAGAGCCCCTCTCGGGCGGGCAGGCCTCCTCTCTCTGCCCACAGTGGGTGGACAGCTGTGGACAAGGGTGTTTCCCCTGCAGAGAGCGTTTTGCTGACTTTGCACACTTGACTGGGAGCGCCGGGTGCCGCGTGGGGTGATCACCGAGGATTCAGCTCCTTCTCTGGCCCTTGGGATGGGCACTCCCCGTGCTTCAGGGAGGGGCACCAGGTGAGGAGGAACCTGCCCAGATGTTAAATCAGAGACACAAACCACCTGAGCAGAGAGGTCAGGGAAATGAAGGGTGTCCTCATGCTGTGGGTCCCTGTGTTTGTAACTCCTTCCCTTCCCAGCCCGAGTGTTCTCTTCCCTCCTCCACACTTGCAGGGCACGTGGAAGTACAGCGCCTCAGGGATCAACCCTCGGAGATCCAGAAAAGCATCATGTCTACATCAACCTGTCAGACCCTGCTCATTCCGTCACTTGAGGTCCCCAAGGAGAGTGTCAGAGGTAAAGAGCAATACAGGGCGTTGAGGTAAAGGGTGCTGAGGTAAAGATGGGAAAAAGTGTCTTCGGAGATGGCAACCAGGGGATGCAATCACACGCAGGACGGTCTGGTTACCGGGTCAAAGAAAGCCGCAGAGAAACATGGAGAAGATAATGTGTCAAAAAATTACAGGAAAATCATGTAACCGTAGCCAAGCGAATAACGCATTAGAGATATAATGCAAACAACTGCATAAGTCGAAACTTTGTGAATTATCTAAAATTTAAAACAACTTGAAATGTTTTAAAGCTATTTCCTTATAGTTTGGAAATATTTAGAGCTTTAAAAATATTTCCGAACCCTACCAAGGAAGGACATAACCAAATTTCTAACCCAGATGACATTTTTGAAACACAGACCTGTGAAAGCAGTTCTTTTAAAAGGAAATAGAATGCCTTTCATGTCTGACATAAAATTTCCATATGTTTTAGCAATAATGTAATACTACATCCCTTGAAATGTGCAGGGCTTCAAGAGTTTTAAATAAATGTATAACTTTTTGGAAAACAATATTTTGACGGTTCATCTTCAATCTTTAAGTCGACCTGTCAGTCGTAAAGATGGGCTCTTCTGCTCGACCGGGTCTGACATCTCTGTGAACTTATAAGGCTGAGTCCTGCTTTGGCCACTCGCTGATCCACAAACACTGGAGAGGAAGATGCTCGAACAGCCTTAACCGCTCCCGTAAATACGCAGTGGCATTTGGACAAGAGATTTCAGATTTTAAACCCTAGAGCTGGGGTCCCCTGAGAACACAACTCTGAATTAGGCTTTGACGATATGGTTTTCGAATATGACACATTGCTGCCTCGTCTTTGTGGATTTGCTTCTCAGGCAAGTATGTTAAAGAAGGGAGAGTAGAGGAGCTTCCCTGGTGGTGCAGTGGTTGAGAGTCCGCCTGCTGTTGCAGGGGACACGGGTTCGTGCCCTGGTCTGGGAAGATCCCACATGCCGCGGAGCGGCTGGGCCCGTGAACCATGGCCGCTGAACCTGCGCGTCTGGAGCCTGTGCTCTGCAACGGGAGAGGCCACGACAGTGAGAGGCCCGCGTACCACAAAAAAAAAAAAAAAAGAAGGGAGAGTAGAAATCAAGATTGGACCAACAGTTTTTTTTTTTAATTTTTATTGGAGTATAGTTGATTTAAAATGTTGTTAGTTTCAGGTGTACAGCAAAGTGAATCAGTTATACATATACATATATCCACCCTTTTTTAGATTCTTTTCCCATATAGGCCATTACAGACTATTGAGTAGAGTTCCCTGTGCTATACAGTAGGTCCTTACTAGTTATCTATTTTATATATAGTAGTGTGTATGTGTCAATCCCAATCTCCCAATTTATCCCTCCCCTCCCCCTTACCCTCTGGTCACCATAAGTTTGTCTTCTACAGCTATGACTCTATTTCTGTTTTGTAGATTAGTTCATTTGTACTCTTCTTTAATATTCGACATATGAGCGATATCACATATTTGTCTTTCTCTGTCTGACTTGCTTCACTCAGTATGCCAGTCTCTAGTTTGGGTTTTTAATGCTGTACGTGGGGCATTCAAAAGCTGTGCCGGGACCACAAAATTCTTTGTTAGGTAGGATGTCCTTTGGACGAACAGTTATTCTTAAGATGGTCAAATTCTCCTAATTCCGGGACCCCCAGGTAGAGCTTGTATGGAAGACAACAGGGACGGGCTTACAGAGACGGAGGTGCCCTGAGAGAGCCCCCCTGAGCTTTCCCACGTGGTGGACGCAGCCACGGGGGTCCCACCTTCCCCTGCTGGCTTCGTCTTCTCCCCCCGATTGCTCAGCTCCCATAGATCTTTAGCCAACAACTACATCTAGAGACGCTGAGGACCGGAGATCCTGCCTGGTGAGAAGCAAATCCAGGCGCTAATGCAGCCCTCGGGCATGAGGGCTCCCAACTTGTGCTCAGGGCCCTGCGGGGGCCGTATAATCCGAACACGGAGATGTCACAAATCATGGTTTACATCTTCCCATATTATCTGCAAATATATAAACTTAACATAACTCTCTCCCAGCGGTGAGCCAGATTTCTAGGTCAACCTTCAGGCCGTGGCAGCCTTGCCCTTGGACGTGGGCAGGAAGCCTGGGCTGTGCTTTCTATGAAGAGGGTCTGCATTTTCCTGCTTTCGTGCTAGGGCCTGACAACACAGCTGCACGATGCTAGTGTTTAATGACTGCTCACGCTGCTGAACTGGGGTCCCTGGCTGGTCTAACCCTCTCAGCATCCTTTCCTACATCACCACCATTGTTAATCGTCCTGACATGTCGCAGACTCTCAACCTGGCCTCGAAAGCCCCAGTTCCAGGCCTGAGAACCCACTGTTCTCTCTGATACGCTCGGTCATTAATTCCACAGGCATTTTCCGAGGGCCTCCTACATACCTGCACCGGCACCTTCCGATGAGACGCAGCTCCCGCCCACGGGGACTCAGCCTGATGCCACAAACTGCGTGGAAAGGTCACACGTGGGAGTGGGAAGGGTGGAGGGCCACTGGTCTGGGCCCCATGTCAGCTACCTCGGTGATCCCCTTTCTTTCACCCACGGACCGAAACCACTTTTTTTTTCATATTTATTTATTTGTTTGCACCAGGCCTTAGTTGAGGCAGGAGGGCTCCTTAGTTGCGGCACACACGGGGGATCTAGTTCCCTGACCCGGGATCGAACCCGGGCCCCTTGCATTGGGAGTGCGGAGTCTTATCCACTGCACCACCAGGGAAGTCCCTGAACCCACACTCTTGTCTCAGTTCCTGGCCTTTCAAAGCCGTCAGGGCAACAGTGCTGCTTACAGATGGGAAAGAGCGTGCAGGTTAGTCATAATGTCGGGCAGACGCACTGCACAACTCAGGAAACCCTCGCGAGTCTCCTCGGACAGGATCCTTAGCTGCCAGTATATATTCCCACATGGGAACGGCTGGGCTGAGAGCATCGGCCAAGGATGCGGGCCAATGTCCAGGAAGGGCGGACAGCCTGTGTTTGGACCAGGTCTCCAAACTATGAATGTCAGGTTATCTACTCAACAAACCCTGAAGCCCATGTGGGGTGCCTTACGGGAAGCCCCATATCTGCTAAACAGCCTGGGGAGACACCAGCCCAAGCCCTGCCCTGCTCCTCTTCACACTGCAGGAGAGGCCCGGGCCCAGGGGGGCTAAAGTTCGTTGGGGACAAAAGGGGCCAGAAGGAGACCCAGGAGTGGCTGAGTGGCAAATGCCCTCCGAGGGCCGCTCCTGCCTCTGGTCTCCTGGTGGCTCCTCTCTGGCCCAGTCCTGCCCTGGACCAAATCCTCAACAATGCCCTGGCGTTGCTCTCCATCACCTCCCTCTCACATGCTTGTGCCCAGAAGGAAAAACACGTCAAAAAGCAAAGCGACGCCTGTGTGTGACCAGCACTAAGGTCTAGACGGGCGGCTTCCTGGGGAAGGCTGGTCAGAGGGAGGTAGACGCCACTGCTGGCAGTGACCTACGTGTAAAGTTGGGTGGTGCACGCCCAGGGGGCACCCTGTTATCCTCTATACTGGGTTTGTGTCTTAAACGTCCACCATCAATGCACTTTTTTTTTTACACTTGAAACTAACACAAGATTGTAAATCAACGATACTCCAATAAAAATTAGAAAGACTGCAATCGACGTCCTTTGAAGAAGGTGCCGCTTTGCCCGCCTGACCCTCTAGACCACAGTCCTGCCCTTGCTTCCCCTTTGCTGCAGGGAGCTCGCCCCTTCCTCCTGAGCTGACTCAGCCCTGCTGGGTGTGCCTCGCATTTTCTGCTTATGCTGTGTCTACCCTGGACCCACAAAATACTCTTTCAGAAAAACGAAGAAAACAACAGCTCATGTGTCTTCCACTCTGTTCTGAACTTGTCTGGAAAGATTGCCTTACAGCCAAGCCCTTCCACCATTTACAGTCACAAAACTGCAGTAGCCCGTTTTTTTTGTTTTTACTTATTTATTTATGTATTTAATTTTTGACTGCGTTGGGTCTTCGTTGCTGTGCGTGGGCTTTCTCTAGTTGCGGCGAGTGGGGGCCACTCTTCGTTGCGGAGCGTGGGCTTCTCATTGCGGTGGCTTCTCTTGTTGCGGAGCATGGGCTCTAGGCACGCAGGCTTCAGTAGTTGTGGCACGCGGGCTCAGTAGTTGTGGTGCACAGGCTCAGTTGCTCTGTGGCATGTGGGATCTTCCTGGACCAGGGCTTGAACCCGTGTCCCCTGCATTGGCAGGCAGATTCTTAACCACGGTGCCACCAGGGAAGTCCCCAGCAGCCCATTTAAGAAAACTGCTAGGGGGTCAGGCTTCCCACTGTCCAGGCTGGAATCTGCCTTGGGGTGTGTCTGGGCTTGTTTGCTGTCTGGTTCACGTGGCAGACCTTTCATTTCTTGATTAGCATCTAGATCATTTTCATGTCCATACTATCCCCGAGGGGCAGCAACACATCCGCATGGCATCCTCACTGATCACAGAGAAATATGCAAGGTAGGTGGGCTTTGCTGCTTCATCACCCTGGAGTTTCTGGGCTTTAGCTTCACATCATATCAGGCTGATATCTTCAGGGGCCATCCTGTAACAGTGTAAAAGTCTATATCCTCCCTGCTTTAACTGCTCCGAGCCCAGCAGACACCAAGGTATCATTTAGATTGCATTTTCTTTAAGGCTTGTCTTAGCTCAGACTAGTGTAACAAAATACCGCAGACCAGATGGTTTAAACTACAGACGATGATTTCTCACAGTTCTGGAGGCTGAGTCCCAGATCAAGGTGCGGGCGGGTTTTGTTTCTGGTGAGAGGTCTGTTCCTGGTTTGCACAGGACTGTTGGCTGTGTCCTCACGTGGCAGAGAGAGGGAGACAGCGAGCTCTGTGCTGTCTCTTCCTGTAAGGGCACAATCCCATCGTGGGGGCCGCACCCCTGCAACTTCATCCAACTCCAGTTACCTCTCAAAGGCTGCATCTCCAACCATCAACTCACTGGGAATTAGTGTTGTAACACATGAATTTTGGGGAGACCCAGTTCAACCCACAGCGAGGCTCAGACCACCTTGGAGTTTTACGATTTCAGTTTTACGATTTCAGAATTAGTGTTGTAACACATGAATTTTGGGGAGACCCAATTCAAGCCACAGCGAGGCTCAGACCACCTCGGAGTTTTACGATTTCAGTTTGCAGGTCTTCACCTTTCACTCAGCCAGTCACGGCATCCACGTCGAGATGGCTTCTTTTGCCCCTTGGAGGAGGGATCCAGGCCTTTCCGTATCTGGTGCAGTTCCTGCAAGGAGATTACTGAGTGCAACCATGTCCAGAATCCACGTCGGCCTTTCCTCCTGTTGCCTGGTAGCCCTGCTGTGGGCATGCCTTCATGCTAGGACGTGGCCACAGCAGTCCCCTGAGGCCCGTCTACCCCAGGTCCCGGGAGTGACAAGTGAGGCTGAGGCCCCCAGACCCACTGGGGGCTGCTGACTGCTCGCACCCTGGGACCCACCCTCAGTCACGGTCCTGAACCTTCCCAGCGAGAGTCCACACCTGAGATGCTCAGTGTGGGGTTCCAGGCAGTCCTGGTCCCTCACCTGGGTTTGGAAAGTCTCCAAAGTGCCTCCCTGCCCCTGAGCTCCCTGAGGGGTGACTGAGGCCTCTGCGGCAGCCTTCGCTCTGCCCTGTCCCACCCTCACTCCTCACGGACATTGTTCCCCAAGGAGCTCCCCACAGAATCTGAGTCTCGGGGTCTGTCTCCAGGGATCTGGACCCGTGACAACCACTGTGTACAGCACGGCCTTCCCCTAAGCCCCGCGGTCACAAACGCACCTTCCACAGCCAAAGACAAGAGATTAAAAACGAAACCAGACTTCTCTCCAGCCAACAAGGCCACGACATGAAACATAACTTGAACTAAATTTGAAGACATTTGACATTTGAGATGGAAAGAGCTATTTGGGCTGAGATGGCAGGTCGAGCCCACACTTTTTATCTCCTCTCCTTTCAGGGACACCGGTAGCATTACAGGAAAAGAATAAGCGATATATAAATGTAAAATTAATGAGGAGAATCACTAACAGATAGGATGCTTCAACAAAGCACTGGGAGAAGGGAAGCAGAGGTGGGTGGCAGGGGGCGGAGAGTGGGAAGACCAGGCGGCCTGTACCCGGGGAGGTCTGGGGTGGGGAGGGCAGCAGGGGGCCCTGGGGACCAGGCCACTCGGCCGTGAACCTGCCCAGGACACAGCCAAACATGCGAGACAGTCTCCAGGCCGTGAGTGGGTCTGTTCACCCGCTGCCCCTTCTCATTACAAATTTCCAATGCTCCTTACTTTTGATTTTAAACCATATGTATGTTTTCTAGTTAAGTAACAATGAAACGGCGAGAGGAATGTTGTGAAGAGAATCTCTTTTCACTTCTTCCGACTCCCCTTGTGGTCAGAGGAGACCTCAAGCAGGTGATAGAGAAGCAGGGCCCATGCTGTCTCCGCTGCTGGACTCTCCCTCACGGCCTTCCTGAACCTTCAGACAGCTCTGCGGGACCCCAGGACTCCAGGGACCAGAGTGTGAGAATCTCAGCATAAACTAAGGCCTAGAGACTGCATCTGCCTTTAGGGGAACGTGGTTACTGTTTCTCACCTGCCAGGCTCTGTGCGTGAGTCTAACCCAGCCGCCGTCTAATCAATTTCTCGTCTAAAACCAGCGGCGTTAGGGACCCAAGTTAAAAAGAGAAGCGCGGGCTTCCCTGGTGGCGCAGTGGTTGAGAGTCCACCTGCGGATGCAGGGGACGCGGATTCGTGCCCCGGTCCGGGAAGATCCCACGTGCCGCGGAGCGGCTGGGCCCGTGAGCCATGGCCGCTGAGCCTGCGCGTCCGGAGCCTGTGCTCCGCAACGGGAGAGGCCACAACAGTGAGAGGCCTGTGTACCGTAAAAAAAAAAAAAAAAAAAAAAAAAAAGAGAAGCGCGTCCTAAAACAGTTCACAGATGGCAAGGCTTGAGATACTCCCATGGTTTAGGAAGGTCGTGAGCATCCTTCAAAACTAATGACACGCAGAAGCCCTGGCCTTGCTCCAGGACCCTGCTGGCGGGATCTTCTGAACCAAGCATCCCGTGCTCCGTGGGGAGCTGTCATGGGGAAGGAGCTGGTAAGAAAACAGCACCTCACAGGATGAAGGCGTTTTAAGGAGGTTAAAATGGCGATGAGGAGGTGGGAGGGATTGGGTGTGAGCCAGTTTACCGATGACCTGGAACAGTCAGGGAAGCTGGGGGCTGAGAGCAGCATGTCTGTCTGTCGTCCTGGAGTGGGTGTGGAGGACGCAGGCACAGTCCCTACTGAGTTTCCCAGGCAGTGACACGCAGAGAGCACGTGTAGGGACACCGGAGACAGCAGGGGATGCCACGCGATGTTCAGCGCGCAGAGAAGTCCACTCCCTGGGCGCAGCGAACGGCAGCTCAGGTCAGTGTAACCCGTGGCTTTTCACAGCATTATTCGAAAGAAACCATAAAGGTCTGATGAAGCGGGGGCCAGTGACCTTTTATGGACAGCAGGCCTCAGTGAACCAGGGCCTGAATTCGGTGACAACTCGGCTTCTGAAGCTGGGCAGCCTCCGGAACCCTGCGCTGGGCAGGGGGTAGCGTGGATTTCACTTGGGGCCCCGACTCCCAGGGAGGTCGGCCTGGCAGGTGGTCTCCTTGTCTCCGAGAGGGGAGGGGAAGCAGACTCCCAGGCCTGGGTGTCCTCGCTAGTAAGTGACAGCCGCAGACGTGGGGACCGGGACCCCTTCCTGCTGTAGGACCCTGTTCTCCAGAAGCTGCTCCTGGCCTTGGGCAATCTGTGCCTTAGCAGCCTTTCAGGTGATTCTGACGCCCATCCAAGTGCAGAATCTACACGGCCCCCCCAGGACAACTAACTCAGGATTACAGGGCAGGTGAGGGAGGCGTGGCTGTGTTCAAGGTTCCCAAGGCGATTCCAGCTGAGGCGAGAAGCTCCTGACTGTGCCCCGAAACGAAGGTGCTGCCAGAAGGGGGATTAAGGGGAGTCACCAGGAGGAGGGGAAACAGGAAGTTGTTTGGTGTTTTTGCTGTATGCGGGCCTCTCACTGCTGTGGCCTCTCCCGTTGCAGAGCACAGGCTCCGGACGCGCAGGCTCAGCGGCCATGGCTCACGGGCCCAGCAGCTCCGCGGCATGTGGGATCCTCCCGGACAGGGGCACAAACCCATGTCCCCTGCATCGGCAGGCGGACTCTCAACCACTGCGGCACCAGAGAAGCCCCAGGAAGTTGTTTTAAAGGTACCCAGGGTTTTCTTCTAAGCAGGTGAACTGAGAAAAGAGACAGGACACACCACCGGAAGAAGACCTATTACTCACAGTTTCCAAGGGGGTGGGGACCACACAGGGCCCAGGGGGAAGCACGGCACGGGGAACTGGAGGTGGAAAGGCGGGGGGAGTGTATGGGCCAGAGCCTTTGTTGTGGTTTTCCTGGTAAGAATTGGGTGAGGCAGGGTAGGCAGGCTGCATAAACTCAGGATTGCAGAGTCTGAATAATGTCAGCGGGCTCTGGGCCGCAGGGGTGGTCCCTGGTTATCTGGGACCCTGGGGGGCTTCAAGGCAGGGGACACATTGGCCTGGGGTGAGAGGAGGCAGTTGGATGGTGGCCTCCAGGCTGGTTGGTTGCACATCAAATGTTTGCTTCTCTAGGAAATAACTAAGCCTGGGAGGGGCAGCCCCTTCCCAGGTCCAAGAGGTCCTGAGATGTCAAAGCATTATCAAATATAAAAAATTAAAACCCTAATCCACACAGAAGACAAGCCAGACAGACCCACGCTGCCTCTTTTTTTTCCTAATAAATTTATTTATTTTATTTATTTATTTTTGGCTGCATTGTGTCTTCGTTCCTGCATGTTGGCTTTCTCTAGTTGCAGTGAGCGGGGGCTACTCTTCGTTGCAGTGCGTGGGTTTCTCATTGCTGTGGCTTCTCTTGTTGCGGAGCACAGGCCCTAGGCAAGTGGGCTTCAGTAGTTGTGGCACGCGGGCTCAGTAGTTGTGGTGCACAGGCTTAGTTGCTCCGCGGCACGTGGGATCTTCCCAGACCGGGGATCAAACCTGAGTCCCCTGTATTGGCAGGCAGACTCCTAACCACTGCGTGGCAGGTACCTTCTTAACCACTGCACCACCAGGGAAGTCCCAGGCTGGCTCTTACCAGCCTGTGGACTTGAGTTCTCAGATTCAGCCTCTTCCTCTCCAAAGTGGAGATGATGCTCCCCTTTCATAGGCTGTAGGAATTACAGGAGAGGAGGGACTACTGTGTCTGGCCCAATGGGCAAGCACCTAAGAAGTAAGAGGAAAATGAAAATGAACAACAGAGTAGTGGACTTAGGATTGAACTGAGGTGACGAGCAGTGCTTCCAAGAGAACTCACAGGAAGTAACAGAGCTCCCGACAGGGACGGGGTGCAGGTGGTGTGTCCGTGTGGTCAAGAAGAGGCCAGGGCCAGGCCTAGACATCCAGGCAACCCAGGGGAGTCTGGGCCCAGAGCAGGAGCCTAGGGCTTGGCAGGGCTGGGAGGGTAGGCACGTCTGAGAGAGAAGAAATGGAACGATCAGTGAAGGTCACCCCCGAGGCGCACTCCGTTAGGGGCCAGGAGAAAGGGGACACCAGCAGAGGAGACGGTGAGTGTCTGAGGCCGAAAACAGAGCTTCAGGGAGGTGGGGACAGAGCCCTGGTCCCTGGAGGCTGACCGCCGTCCTCTGAGCACCTGCGGAACAGAACTAAGATAATCCTCTCCCCTCCTCTCCAACCACCTGGCTGACCTACTCAGGGCAGAGATGATCTGGCCCATCTTTGTACAATATTTACAGGGTCACATGATACATCATTCAGTAAATGATTTTTAACTGCATTAGACTGAAACTCAGACCATTTAGACACTGTTCTGCTTAGGAAGGAGATTTAAATTGAGGGGCAACATTAAAGAAAACTTTTGTTCCCCTTCATTTTTAGGGTGTGTGTGTGTGTCTGTATGTGTGTCAGACGGTTACAGCAGAAACAGAGCAGATGCCACAGAAGCCGTGGGACAAAATGCACAAAGAAGGCTGAGCCCACCTTTGCCCAGAAACACGGTCTCACAGAACCCCCAGGCCTAACTTCTGGGGTGTGGCCTGGAGCACGTCCCCTGCTTCACCTTTGTGTTGACGTCATCTTTAAAGGGGTGTTCTGGGAATAGACAGGCTCCATTGGAGCTGCTCGGGCTTGGGGATTAAGACAAAAATTGTCTGAAGCCATAGCTATTTGAAAAAAGAAAATCTCCTTATTGAGTGGAAGTTATTAACTTCACTTTGGAGGGGTGTGTTCGTTTCTACTAGAGCTGCTATATCAAGTGACCCCAAACTTGGAGGTTTGGAACAACACACCTCATTGCTCCCCTGCGGTCCACAGGTGAGCAGTCTGCATGGGTCTCACGGGCTAAGAGCAGGGTGTGGGCACTTCTCCCGGAGGCTCCAGGGGAGAGCCCATCCCCTACCTTTCCCAGCTTTCAGAGGCCACATGCCTCCTTGGTTCACGGCCCCTCCTCCACCGGCATGGCCAGGGACAGGAGACCGAGGCCGAGCTCTGGCTGTGTCCTTCCCTCGACATGTCCCCCTCTGACTCTGACTTCCACCTCCTTTCCCTTCTCGGGACTCGTGTGATTAGGTTGGGCTCAAGCAGGATTGTCCCCTCACCTCAGTGTCGTTAGGTAAATCATACTGCAAGGCTCCTTATGCCACATAAGGTGCAAACTCACAGGGAATTAGGACGTGGGTATCTTGGGGGTGGGCAGGGTGTTATCCTGCCTTCTCAGAATAGACACACAAGCGCCCGCGTGCGCACGCACACACGCACAGGTTTATGGGAAGCCCACCTGCCTGACAGGATGGGAATGCAGGTGGGCTGCCAGATTCCTGGTGGGCACTCGGTCTGGAGTGGGCGGTGATTAGTGGGGAAGAAGCCCGGGGCGGTGACTGAGGGTGATGAAAACGTGCTGATTCTGGTCCACACACTCCTGTGCATGGGAGGCATGGGAGCAGAGACCTTCTTCTGAGTCTGGGCGGCCTTCCATTCATGGTACTCGCCCACGGGGGTCAGGAAGGGGCTCAGGAACGCCCTCATGGAGCGCTCCATCCTTAGACACCATCTAAAGCCCACGGGTCCAAAAGCACTGGAGCCCTGAGGGGTGGTGAGCCCAGCGTCACAGCCTGATTGGGAACACCAAGGCCAAGGGCCAGGAGAGGGCGGTTCTGAGAGTCTCGGTTGAAATGGAGGGCCTGCCAGAGGGTGGGCTGGTGGAGGGCTGCTGTGCACGAAGCTGGAGGAGCGTCTGTCCAGGATAGGAAGGGAAGAAAGTGCATCTTCCCGTGGGTGGATTTTTGTTGCGTTGCCCCGTATCCCAGTAGGAAGCCCCGTTGGCTTCCGTCTGCAGCGCCTGCCCTTCCTCTTTCCGAGGGGGACACCCCATCCTTGTTCAGCCTGAAGGACACCCCCACTCTGTGTCGTGCTGAGCCAGCCGCCCAGGACACCCTCCGGTCTCAGCCGCATGTCCCCGCCCAGTGTCCCCGCCACCCTGTAGCTCTGCACTCCAACCGCCACCATTCGACCTGCTTTCCTTCAGGTTAGCGTTGCCTTCTCTGGGCGGCGCATTTAATGCCCAAGAGAAGAAAAGTTAGAACCAGCCACACTGTCTGACTTTGAAGGCGACAGCTGGAGAAGGAGCTGGGCACTCGGTGCTCGGTCATCGGCCAGGCGCCTGCCCCGCGCCCCTACCCGTTCCGTCCCTTCCCCAGCCCTGTGCCCCCGTGTTGCTATTCCTAGTTTACAGGTAAGAACTCATGCTCACGAGACCCCAGCACACATGAGGCTTATTCCCCGGTTCTGCCCCAGCCCCTCCGTGGGGATGAGCCTACCCCACTGCCCTTCTCGGAGAGTCCGTAATTTGTGAGTCCAGAGAACTCCTCCGTCTCGCTCTGGACAGGCCAGGATGAGGCCCAGAAGAGGTTAACAGACTCAGGGCTCAGCAGATCCCAGGACAGGCCGTCTTGCCTTGGAACCTGAAAAACTCCTGCAGAAAATGCAAACCGAACCCGGCGATTCGCAGACACACCACGTGTGGCATCAGGAAGCGCCTTTTGCTATTTGAATGTCATTCAAATAAAGGATTAGGAACCATCCGGCAGCTTACACGACCATCTCCCCACGCAGAAACAAAAGAGATCTAGTGTTTGGGACAAGGGATTTGTTACTTGACCGTAAAGAAGAAAGGCCTCTTTCCCTTTTAGTGTACAATAATGGAAACTCAGGTGTGACTAGCGCGGGAGAAGGTGTACTCTGAGTAGCTACGGTCTACAAAATAAACACAAACGGAGGGTACTTTACTGTCATTTGTTTATATGTAAACCTCTTCCACCAGAATGAGAGGTCCCAGAGGGGCAGCGTTCGCTCCCTGGAGGCTCAGCTGTGTCTTCCTGAACCACAGAAAGGCTGTGTTCCTACAGCACAGCAGGTGTTCGTTAGATGCGTATTGAAGAGATGAACTCACTAGGATTCTCAGAACAGCTGCCTTCGATGTAGTTAGGTTAATTATGTTGTCTCTTTTCAAATAAAAATATCTGGGAGTACCCTTGTATAACACGAATTCAACTTTCCATTTTAACAATAAGGCCAATTATTTAACTAAAGAGATTTCGCATCTGTTGAGCGTCTCATCATTCATTTGAATGAGAAGTAATAATAGAGGCCTTACTTTATTCACTGGAGTTTGGACATCGGGAAGGAAGAGGACAGTGGTTGCTGCTTTCCAGAACCTTCTATTCCCACCACCGATAGAGACCTGAGGTTAGGCTCCCTGAGGCTGTTGCAGTTTAACTGCCAACAAATAAAGCTGTAGGTGGCCAGACTGATGTGCTTTTCTTTTTCAAAATATTTATTTATCTTTTTTTTTTTTTTTTGCGGTACGCGAGCCTCTCACTGCTGTGGCCTTTCCCGTTGCGGAGCACTGGCTCCAGACGCGCAGGCTCAGCGGCCATGGCTCACGGGCCCAGCCGCTCCGTGTCACGTGGGATCTTCCTGGACCAGGGCACGAACCCGTGTCCCCTGCATCAGCAGGCAGACTCCCAACCACTGCGCCACCAGGGAAGCCCCCCTCCATATTTTTAGGATGAGTGTCAGTCAAGATCCTTTGGTTAGAACCAGTAGAAACTCACTCTGGCTATTTCAAGCAGAAAAGAAGTCCAATGGAAAGACAGGAGGTAGCTGATATTCAGGGAAGAAGCTGAAAGGACATAACTCAGAGCAACATGGGGATCTAGAGCATGGGAACCAGAGGACCATCTCCTGCAGGTGCCACTGTCCAGGCAAATCAGCTTCAACCATTTCCATGAGTCACTCAACTCAAGAATCACGTCCCCAGAGAGGAGATTCTTGTTGGTCTGGCTCAGGTGACATGTCCATCCCTTGGTCCTAAGAGAACAGGATCATTGATTGAAACACCACCAAGAATGCTCACTGTGGAGGAAGGGGGAGTTTCTCAAGAAAAACTAAGGGATGTTATCAGAAAAAAAGAAGGAACAAGGGTGAAACAACACAAGTCTACCACAGCAGGCAAAGCTTCGCTTCACCCTGGTGCCTAGAAAACAGGCAACGCAGGAGCGGAGCATTTGAAACACACTGGGTCGCATTGTTCATGGATCTGGATTCAGGAATTCGTCTGTTCACTAGAACGTGTCTGCAACCACCAGACCAGAACTCCTGGTGCTTCCGTGTCCTTCACAGACGTGAACAGGGGGCAAGTTTGTGTTGCCCAACGTGCACGATTCCAGCTGGGGTGGCCCCAGGGGATGCTCTGTCTTCTTGTTTGAGCTCCAAGACCAGAAGCGAGGGTCCTTTTTCCAGCCTACTTAGGACCACTAAACATCTTGCACTTTTGTGCTTTTTGTTGATGACTTCAGGTTTAAAATGGCCCTTGTGTGTTACGCTGAAGTCCCAGGGAACAAGAAGGTTGTGATGTACCTGATGGAGAAAATGTGTGTGTTGAATGAGCTTTGTTTAGGCGTGAGTTATGGTGCTGTTGGCTGTGAGTTCACTGTCAGTCGATCAACAATATACATTAAATAAGGTGTCTTTAAACAGAAACACACAAGAAACAAGGTTACGTATCGATCAGGTGACCAGGCGCTGCCAGGAACTGAATCTTGTCTTTCTCCCGGGAGCAGTGTTTCAGCTCTCATTAATTCAGTGTTTGGGGCGACTTTCTAGATAGAAACGACTGTGCATAACAAGACTAGGCTGTACACATGTTTAGGTGACTGGTCTTTGGACTTAATTTCTACACTACACTTCTCTCAGATCTATGGTGATTTCATTTACTTCCAACTAGCCATTTTCTCACAATTCTTGCATAGTTATGCATTGAATGTCATTTAATTGTGTGCCACAGTAACGTCTTGAGCATCTCATCCCAGTGTAGGGAGGGGAGAAAAGATTGGGAGACAGGCAATGCTGAAAGAGACATCAAGAGCCTTCCTAGCAGGTTCAAGAGAAACAGTCTTTTCCCATTTAAGGAAAGCAATCAGCTCAGCTCACACAAATGCTGCATTTCCCTTGCAAATGAGGCTCGTCACCAGCTTCTCTTATGATTTCCCTCTGAGCTGGAGTGAGCTTCTTTCTTACAGCTCTGTGTCCTCATAGAAAATTGTCTCAGCCCTGACTTATGTTCTCATCTACGGCCACTTTTAATTATGAAGTTGGCCATGAGGTTGTGTGTGAGCACGTGCCCTGGAAGGAGCTGTCTGGTTCTGTGAGATTTCTCTCACCTAAACGTGTACCCTGGATTTATAGAAAATATTCTTTTAACATATTTTATTTATCTTCAATATTAAACTTATTGACAGGCTTATCATTATTAAGACACTTTATCAAGCGGCCTGGCTCAAACTAAAATCAAAACCTGAGTCCACGAGTAACAAAGTCCGAATCCACGTAATTATCTCCTGATGGTACCATGTGACTCAATCATTAACGCTCCGCTCTGGACAGACAGCATTTTACAGAAGACCTCGTTTGCTTACGGGAATTTTTTTCTGCAAATGTATGGATAGAAAATTTGTTTTAAATTACAATATTTTCAAATTTCAAGCTGTCTCATTCTGTAGGCATTCAATACGAAAATAGGTAATGAGAACGTGTTAATTTACCAAATTAACCAAATAAGGAGTCATCAATAAACATATAAGATACAAGATCAAACTCACCAGTAAGAAAGTAACATGCGACTTTAAACAAGTTACAGTTGTTCAGCCATTAAACTGATAAATATCATTTGTTAAATAGTATTTAGCTAGTGTTTACAGAGGGGCAAGCCAAGAGGCACGCTTAGAAGCTGCCACTAATTAGTAAACAGGCGTGTTCTCCTGACGGGAAACTCGGCAACGCGTGTCGGCACTTTGAATCGTGTACATCTTCATAAATGTATCCCAAGGAGTGTCAACAGCCATCTTAGTTAAAGAGTTATGCACAAGGTTATTCGATGAAGCACTGTTTACATAGTGAAAAATTGGGAACACACTGTATGTCCAATCATAAGGGAAAAGTGAATAAACTCTGGCCTCTCCTTAGGATGAAATCGTATGATGCATCTATTAAAACTCGTGTTTTGGAACAATGGGCCAGATAGTGAAACCACAGCGATATATTATGTTGCACTCATCAGACTGGTAAAAATCGAAATGTCTGGCAGCTCCAGTGTGAAACTATGTGAATTCTAGGCACCGCTTGTAGAAATAAAGCTGTGACAACCACTTTGGAGATGAATTTGGCAAGACGTCATTCCCACTTATCCCTGGGGGTGGATGCGGTCCAAGGCCCCTGATGGAGGCCTGGTAGTACCAAACCCTACATACACTATGTTTTCTCCTACACATACCTCTGATAAAATTTAATTTACAAATTAGGTACAGTAAGAGATCAAGAGCAGTAACTAATAAAATAGAACAATTATAACAATATACTGTAATAAAGGTTATGTGGATGTGCTCTTTCTCAAAATATCTTATTGTACAAAGTTAATGCCTTTTCCATCTTAACTGAGCACTTATCACGCACTGTGGCTGTAACTTCTTCAGTTTCAGGTACGACAGCAAAACCAACACAAATTTCTAATCCTTCTTCACTATTTCACGAATCGGAGATTCATTCTTACTTGATCTTAATGGTAAATCTTAGCAACCTTAGGATACGATTTTTCCCTTCCTTATTAAGTTGAGAGCTTTCAGCTTTGCACTTGAAGCACTTTGCTGCTTCTCTCTGGTGTATCCGAATTGCCAGCATCACTACTCTTGCCCTCTGGGGTCATTATTAAGGAAGATAAGGGTTACTTGAACACAAGCCTTGCAATTGTGACCGCTGATCAGCTAACTGAGATGCCTCCTAGGTGACCAATAGGCGGGACAAAGGGATGATTTGTGTCCCATCAGGACAGAGTGGGATGGCCCGAGATTTCACCACACTACTCAGAATGCTGCACACTTTAAACTTTACAAATTGCTTATTTCTGGAATTTTCCATTTAAACATTTCAGATGGTGGTTGACCACGGCTAACTGAAACCTCGGAAAGTGAAACTGGAGATAAAGGGGAACGAGGGGCACATCTGTCCATCAGCAGGACGGCGGGTGTGGTGGCGCCTTTGGGCGGTGGGTACCACGTAGCAGGGGACAGGTGGCCTAGGGTGACATGAGTCCATAAGCGGGAAGGTCCAGACAAAACGTCACCTCCCAGAAGTAATGGGAACAAAAAGCAAAATAAAGAAAAATGTGTAAAAACAAGACATCATTTATGTCAGTAACGAATCACCAAAATTTATTTGTAATCAGCAAATACATGTGATTACTTATGTTCCTTAAGTAATCACCAAAATCTGAAAGAAGGTTTCCTCTTAGTGAGAGGAAACGAGTGAGCACTGAGAGGCGGGGGTGCGCGGGGAGTTTCAGCTGTGCTAGAATGTTTCACTTCATTTTTACATTGACTAGAAAAGTAAAGTTTATTATAAACAATTTGACAAATATAGAAAGGCACACCCCCCCCAATCACTTATTCCGTCACCTGGTAGTATCCTTCTATTTTTTTCTATACACATAAAAAATGATTTTTCCAAGATTGGAATCATACTATATAAACTGCTTTGCAATTTGCTGTTTTCAAATAACATGTTATGTTTCCATGTCATTTAAACATTTATATTATAGAATATTTCCTTTCTTTTGCTGGGAGTCGGTTGCAAGGGTGTTCTTCCTATCTTTTTGTGAATTTTAAGTAATGCATAATTTTAAAGACTATGCGGTAGTATGAAAAGGTACAATATAGTATCAGTTGAAAAAGGCAAAATACGGAATTACGTTCAATAGAATTTTATGTGTGTACACACACACACACACACACACACACACACAAAATGTCTGTAGTCGTTACCTCTAAGTATTGGGACTATGAATGATGTCCATTTATTTCTTCTAACATTTATGCCTCTCTAAATTAAATATCCTCTATCACCCGAAAATACAATTTTTATTGAAATATTTTGAATTGAAAACATGTAACCTATCGGGCCTTTGACTGGTGTGTGATTTAATTCACATTTTTGGGTTAAATTGCAAGCTTTCTGGGTACTCTTGGTAAAGTGCTCTGTTAAAGTAGCGCTGGAGGGCTGCGGAAGCACATTGGAAGCCTCTTAATTACAGGGTCATAACCCTTGGAGACAGAAATCATCAGCGAGGTCAGAATCAGGGCTAGTCTCCTATTAGTAAATATCAGTCTGGGAAAAGCCATTCATTGAGCAGAGGGACAAGAGTGTCAGCGGAGAGCAAAGCATGCTGGTTCCACACACTTAACCCCCTGCACATGTCCCGGGAATAGAAGGACGCAGCTTCTGAAACAGCCTTGCACGGTTCATAGTTCTGACTCTACCAACTGAAGGAAACATTCAAAGTGCTTTTGACCTGGTTTTTCTTTAGCATCTCTTCTCCGAAAAGCTTTCGCACACGAGAGAATTTTAGAACGGAAAGGAATTACAGTTACATGCTACGTAGGGTGAGAAGAGGCCTGGAACCCCATCTCCGGAGCATCGTTTAAGTCAGACTTGGGGAGTTTGGCGGAGTTCTACTCACGGAGGCCGGGGTGCAGAAAGGTACAGTGACCTCCTGCGTCTGCTTATTCAACACCAGAACCTTCCTCCTAACCTATCTCAGACCGTGTGGGTCACGCGCACAGAGTTACAGGGCTCGGCTGGCTCTGCTTATAACCACAAAATATTCCTGGCGAGCTAGAAATGGGCAATAAATAATCGAGTGCCTGGTACTTTGTTTTCAGACTCAAGCTAGTGATGCCTGAGATTCATATTCTTCTAAAACTGACAGTATTTTCCTTTCACTCCTCTGGGCTTGTCCCCTTTCTCTGTGACCTCATCTATGCTCCCCATGGGGTTTACTCGGGATTCACCCAGTGCCGTGGCTACTGGGCAAACCAGGGGCTGGGGTCTGAACTTGGGGCAGGTGAAGGGCAGCCACCTGTGTGCCTGTTGACACAGGGGTTCCAGCTAAAGTGCAAGACGGGAACAAACAAGATTTTCATGGATGCTGGTGACGCCGTGAAGGTAAAATGGGACATTCCGTTGATTTTTCAGCATTTTATTGACAACTGCACGTCGTGACTGTATAGCTTGACACATCTTCGAAGGCAGCACAAAGGTTTAAATGAGGGCGTGTGGAGACGTAGCTCATCTTCCCTTTTTTCTCTTCATGTAAAAACACAGACTCTTTAACATCATACCCGGGGAGTATAAGCCAGAGGGGAGAACAAAGCAAAGCGGAGCCCTGTGTTTGCAGCCTGGGAGGCTCAGCACAGCCCGGGTGTAAATACAGCCACAAGACTGTTCTCGGTGATCTTAGCACCAAACGCCAAGCCAGGCACAGCTCCTGTGGGTTTTCTGATGGCCAGTCCTGGCTTGGAGCGGACAGCTGGAGAGATCAGCGTGGGGCACGGTGCGACGTGACTGCACGGCAGCTGCCCAGGGACGGTGGGTGTGGTGGTGGAGGGGCTGTGGGGTGGGTGGCACCGGCCAGTCCTCCTCTTGTGGGGCAGCACAGCAAGGCCTCTGGGGCTGTCCCCACGCGCTTTCCTCCCCCTTCCCTGCTGGCCTGGGTGGGAAGAACCAAGTGACAGCGTGGTCTCTGAGTCTGTGATGACAGTCGTGCAAGGAGATGTTGAAGGTGACAAATATTTCTCTCTTTTTTATTCCCCAACTTGGGCTTTGGGTGAGTAGAAGTGACGGCAAGCAGGGAAGGTGGTAGGATGGTAGAGCCATCAGGAATGAATGAATGAATGAATGGGTAAGTGAAGGCATGTATCATAAGCCAGGCCTGGAATGTCTGGAGAGCGCTGAGTCGTGATTCTGCCTTTCCTTAAACCGTCGTCTGTAGGAGACACTGATCGCTCCACCCTTGTCCCCTCGACTGGCTCCCCAAGCCCCTGCTGGGAGGGCTGCCCCGTGGCGCCCACTCTTAACCAATGACTGACAATGCGAGGGCGTTGACGGGGGGCTCTCAGAGAGGTTCGAGCTGATGCTGCTGGTCTGTGGACCACACTTGGGGCAGCAAGACCCTTGGGTGGGTCTTCCCCCATGTCTGCAGAGGGATGGTGCAGCCCTGTATTCAGCGAGGCAGTGCAGGGGCACATCTCTTGCCGAGGTGGCTGCCATGTGTGCAGAGGCTAAAAGCTTCTGAGAAGGGGGGATGCTCGAGTATTAAAGTGACACCGGCCGCCGTAACAGGTCAGCCCTGAATCTCGGTGACTAAACCCGACACAAGCCTGTCTCCTCATAGCATAAGGTCCAGTGTGGAGGCTGGGTCCATGTGGTCCTTCAGACAGTCAGGCTGATGGAGACCCTGCCATCTTCAGCAGGAAGCTTCCAGCAGCCCTGGGCCTTGATGGTCACGGGAAGATGGAGGAAAGAGCGAGGGAGAGACCCCCCCCAAGCTGGCCTAGAGGTGACACGCCTCTCCTCTGCTCATTCCATTGGCAGGAACCGGTCTGGTGTCTGTCTGATGCCTCCACCTATAAGTGACATCATTTTTGTACATTAGCAGGAAACTAGAGAGAAGCTGCAAGTGTAGGGAAGCAAGATTCCAGAGGCCGAGAAAATGTGCTTGGGTGAAAGCAAAGAATACCCACTGTCATGATTCCATGCTTGGAAGCTTTCTGTTGCATTTTTACACGTAGGTTCTGAGAGGTGCCTGCCTGTAGCAAATTCCCCATCAACATTTTTCTTCACATGGCAGGAGCCACAGCCCTGATTTCTGCTGAAAGAGGGATTTTCACGGAGCAAACCATTTTGGTAGGTGTCATGGGGGGTGGTGTAAGACTGCGTGCAGACACCCACACTCCCTACTTGGAGCTGCCTGTCCCACCTGGTCACCCAGGGGGCCGGGAGTGCTTGGGAAGGACTTGGTTTGCATCCTGTTTTCAAAATATGTCCCCAGTTTACAATGCGAAAAGTATTTCCTTCAGTACTTCCAAATTATTATTTTTTCCCTATTCTCTTCACCCAACGTAGTTTTCCACTTTTTTCTCCTTTTAATTCTGTTCATGAATTGATATCTGGATTACCAAGTCTTCATTTCAAAAATGCACGGACTTACTAACCTTACAGCCAAAATATAGACACCCACTCGCCTCTTCCAGCCCCCAAATGCCCTGGTGTCAGGGCCACAGCATTATGGCCTCTTTCTGGAGGAAATTTCCTCAGCTGTCAGTCCACAGACGGTCAAGTGGTCTCTGAGGAAAATGCTCGTCTTCTAGAAGGATAATTCTGCCCTAGTTAGAGCCTAGCATCAGTCTCTGCATAGTTATTGTTGTGATTTTTATGATTAACATTGGACAGCCCATCCATTTATTCATTTGCTTACTTATTTATCCCAGATGTTAGAGTTTCTGCATGTCATTATGAGACTTCACCAATACCTGTCAAAATTGCAAGCTGTCTTGCAGGAGGAGAGCATCAAAGAGCTGCTAGAAAAATAGAGTGTGAGTGAATCACCTTCCTAGCACCAAGGGGTGAACCAGAGAGTTAAAGGGAGGAAAGAAGAAACGAAGAGAAACCTGGGGTAAAATTCCTCTTCAGATATGAGATGCCGGAGACCCCCAGCCCTGCTCTACTCTCCAGGCTGGCTGGCCGAACCAGACCTCACCCTCCATCCCCTGTAAAACACACAGGCAGGACCCAGGTGCACCGCTTGTGCCGGAGGCTCCAAGGTCCCCCCGATGTACACGGTGTGTCTCACCCCACCAGTGGAATCAAAAAGCCACAAGTAAGGTGGCTTTGGTCCCAATCTCGTTTATATCCTTTCTTCAAATTGTTCTTATCTGTTAAGAACTTGTTATCAACGTTGTATAATTTCCTTGAACATTATCTAAACCAGCAAAATAGCACAAAAGGAAAGAAAGTGATTGCTTGAGCAAAAAGAAAGTTGAATGCTTTGGAAAGAGTCACCAGCCTGAACCCTCCCTAACCCACAATTAACTTATAATTTACAAGAACAATACATTACAAGCAGGCAGGGTCCAGAGTCTTTCATTAAAAGGGCAACCATTAAGATCTTTTAAAAGGGGCTAAAGGTTAATCAAATTCATGACATATGCAAATGACAAGAAGAGCCAGTTCATAAAAGGAGCCTGTATACAGAGCATGTAGAAACGTTCATTGTAAGCAGTTATCACAGATGTGCAAATGAAAACTAGAATTTACTGTTTCATATAAAATTGGCAGATGAAAAATAAAATAAGACTCAGTGCTACAAAGGACGATGTGAGGGCCACTTTCATTCTCTCTTGAAATGAATCTGTACTGGAAACATTTCCTTAAAAGCACTTGGTTTACACGTATCAAGAGCCTTACAAACTGTGAATTCCTTTAAACTGAATGTTCCTGCTTCTAGTAGTTTATTCTAAATAATGTGCTATATAGTCAAAGATGTATGCACAGAGACATTGTCACAGCATCACCGCAGCAAAAGAGCTGAAGCCACCTAAACGTGCTAAATTAGGAGAAATACTATATATTTATATGTGCATATATATGGAAATTACATAGCCGTTGAAGATCAGATACTTGAACAACAGTAAATGATGTGTGGAATTGTTTACTTTATAATTTAAAGAGAAAAAAGAAGCTTACAAAATTATGTGTACAAAATGATGTCATTTTTTTGGTTAAAAATTACCCTACATATTCATGTGTATGAATCTAAAAAAAAAGGAATAAGGAAATACACTAGAATGTTGACTAGGACGTTGAGATTGTGTTCCTCTTTCATATTTTTATTTACTTTTCTGATTTTCTGCAGTGAAGATATGTATATCATATATATCTCCTGTGTATGTTACATTACAAGAAAAATTTTATTTTTAAAAAGGCGCTAACAAGGAGCAACATGCCACACACACACATTCCAAAAATAGCTGGGTGATGTTTCCTAATCCCAAATGCAGCCTCGCAGTTTAAAATGACAGGTGTCAGAGAAAAGGCTCGTTTTGGTGGTTCTAATCTGGGAGACCACATGACTTCACAAATATTTCCAAAGGTGTCTTTCCAGATGAATTTCACTTTCTATAAAGAAAAACACATATGACAGAGTTTATGGAATAACACATTTAAAGCCGATTGTTGGATGGTTGGGTAGTTGGACGCTACCTCCTATTTCATTGGCACCGAGGCCCTAAATTCCACCAGACGCTCCAGCGCAGACCCCCAGGGCCTCAAGCCTTTTCTTTATGAACGACACCACTGTGTCTGTGGTCCCAACGACTTCAACTAGCAAAGTGGAGTCAGAAGGCCTCGGCACGCTTCTCAAGGTTAAATCCAGCCCAGGGTTAATGATAAAGCCCTCGGATGATTTGTTTCCACTGAAATCCTGACCAACCCCCAAACAACAAGGGTACCCAAAAGTACAGATGGATTTGAGAATGTCTGCGAATCCAATAACTGCAAAACTCCATCTGTGAATCTCATAATTAACTTCGTTTCCAATTAAGCAACCAGAACACACCTGAGTGATCACTCCCACCAACATCACTTAATTACTCAGAGTTCCCTTGCTCAAATTATCCCGATTTTCCCAAACATCACAGACCGATATATTTGGAATAATCTACACACTAGAGAATGAGAAATGGGTGAATAGAATATAGACTCTTCTTTAATTCAGAGTTCCAAAGATCACAGCTCCCGCTCATCCACATAGAAAACACATTGTTTTTAGAAATGGAAGTACCGAAAATGGTTCTTTTATTTTATTAAGTTAAAATATTATCGGGCTTCCCTGGTGGCACAGCGGTTGGGAGTCCGCCTGCCGATGCAGGGGACACGGGTTCGTGCCCCGGTCCGGGAGGATCCCACATGCCGCGGAGCGGCTGGGCCCGTGAGCCATGGCCGCTGAGCCTGCGCGTCCGGAGCCTGTGCTCCGCAAAGGGAGAGGCCACGACAGTGAGAGGCCCGCGTACTGCAAAATGCCTGCCCACCTGCATGGAGGCCCTGCATCTGGGCGGCCTTCAGGTCGGGGCTGCACAAGGCTGATGGGAAGTGGGGTGGCCGGTGATGCCTGTCTCCTACCATCTGAAGAGCTGTCCGGAGAGAGGTGGATTCAATTGAATATGTGTCTTCAAAAGCAGAGCTAAAAACTGAGGATGGAATTGAAAAGGAGGAAGATTCCAGCTCCACGTCAGCAGGCCTTCCAGGGAAGGGGACTAGTGAGACCCCCCCCTGAAGGCAGGGTGGGAGCGGATGGGGCTTCAGCACCACAAAGTTGAGGTGACTGAACTCTTATCGTACAACAAAGGAAATACAGTGCACATCGGCAGAGCTTAGTGTTTAATAAGAGACCTTTGCAGGGTGTCGGAAACAACCTCCTCCCTTTGCAAATGGGAGGCCCAGGTGGTGACGGGGGAAATCCCACACAGAGGCGGGCCCTTCCTGGCGGCTGAGGCAGTGTCCCTGCACGAGGATGCAGCCGCACGGCTGCTTTATTTTCACTGGAAATGGATACAGTCTGTGTCTCCACCTCAAACGCTGGTGGGGCAAGTGCACTGAATGGAGGACGAACAAATTCCACGAAGTCCCTGATACTTGCAAAGCAGTGATGCGACGAGAGGAAAAGGATTCCAGCCCTGAGGCTGAGGACGTTATCTCTGGTTCAAAAGAAGAGAAATCACATCAAGTGAAAACAATCGCACTGCAAGGCAGTTTATACGAGTCAAAGAGTTGGTTTGGACGCCAAAATCTAGGAATTCTGAGGGAGAGAGGCTGGGTGGGAGCAGGGAAGATGCGGGACTTGACGGCCAAGTGAGATGGGAGGAGCGGGTGAGAGGGAGGGGCCCCAGGAGTGGAGCCAGGGGAGGGTGGTGACCCCGTCAGCCCGGTTGCTAGGACCGCCTGTCTTTCCCGTTCAGAGGTCCTGGGGTCGGTTTCACTTGCTCCCAGGGAGGCCGTTAGCCCACGGCAGGCAGAAGGCTCTGCGTCTAACGTGCGTCTAACTGGGTCACTTTGCTGCACCGCAGATGCTGGCACGACATCGCGAACCAACTACGCTTCAATAAAAAAAAGAATATCTGTATTCTTCCCACTAGTGCATCTCGTATAGTCAAAGGCTAAGAAAATATGAAGTGAACGATAAAGTTAAAGCAACATAAAAGAAAAAAAAGAAGGCTGTGCGGGCAGTCCTCACAGCCTCCTTCCCCACACAGGCCCCTTCTCAGAGTGGCTCTGCTGAGACCCCCCCGGCAAAAGTCGGCACTTTTCACCAGGATGGTTGGACGGCGCGTCCTGACACCCGGGGGCGTGCGCACGGCAAAGCGCCTCAGAGAAAGTGCTGGGCTTGGAGAGTGTGTTCACTTCACCCCAGCTCGGGGCCGGCGAGAGAGAAGTTTGCGGTCGCGATGTCTGAAAAGGGATTTCTGCAGGATGTCTGTGGGACTTCAGAAACTCAAGTTGACAACGTCGACATTTCCTGGCACAAATGTGGAGCCCCGACACGGGGCCCCTGGTACTCAGTTAGCAGACGCAGCCACAGAGAGGCCGCTAGTGCGTCTTACTCAGTTAGAAAGAGCTTTTTCTTGCTGTTGAGGCAGAGGAGGAAGTAAAGACACTGAAAGCAAAGCAGGGAATGACTGATCAGGGCCTGTTAGGTTCCAGGCTTGCCCAGCTTCCCTTTCTCCCTGAATATTTACAAGGAGAGCAGACAGAGTGGATTTGAAACCTCGCAACCTGCCTCTCTAAAGCACGTGTTACCTTTGCTTTTTTCCAAATGGAGGGTGCAGTGACCACCCTCCCCCCGCCGCCGCCCTTCATCCTGAGGGGATGGCAGGAGGACAGCTCCAGGTAAACAGTTCAGCTGGTTTTCCGAGCAGATGATGCCCTGACTATAAAATAGCTGTGAGCTGGGAGGAAACTCCCGCCGACAAACAAGAGCAAATCCAGAGGCTCAGATGAGCAACGTCGCCTGCAGCGCCCCTGCCCAGCCGAGCGCAGGTGTTCTCCAGAAAAAGATGGCATTTTTAATCCTGGGAACACATTTTTTAAAGACTGTCTTGTTTACAGCCCCACTTGTTTCCCACTCAGGATCCCCGAGCCCGAGTCTCTGTTTATGGCACTGTTTGTGTTCATCCTCTAAGGACACAGCTGCGGTTTATTCAGGGACCATCCAAACTGCAGTCCCGAGAGGGTCCCACGTCCAGGGAGAGAGCTCTGTTGAGGTCTCCTGTGCACGCGCTGACTGCTGCAAGGAAAATTAATGATATTTCTGCAACGCCCGGGGAAGGGAAATTTCCATTTTTTGCTGCTCAGAAAGCTCTGCTGTGAGATTTCTCTATTGCAGTTGAATCTGTTCTGCCCCAGGGGTGCTGCTTTACCGAGTCTGCGACTGGATAACCAAGAGGCCAAGGGGAGGGGCCTGTGTGCATAAGCGTCTTTGGGCCACATGCTCCGGCATGGTTGCGGTGACCCGGTGATCTGCACGGCAGGTGCCGCCTGCTCACGCCGCAAACGCTCCTGCAGAGTCCACGTGCTTTACTGTCTGGGATGAGCCTGAGGAAGGGCCAGGGGTCAGAGCGCAAGGCAGAGCGAAGGCGGCTGCACCCAAGTGAAAAGTTCACAAGATGCGCTGCCTGGCGCCCAGCAGGTGTTTAACGCAGACAAAATAACGTCCACAGAGAAGGCATAAAGATGCGCATTCTTAGAGTAAAACGAACAAAATACCCAGCTGGGTGGCTCTACGATTCAGCATCCTTTCTAGGAGAGGTTTCCTTTTCAGGCAGCTCTCCTCGATTTGGGGCACACGGTGCGACCCCGCAGCAGCCCTGGCTCTCCCAGGGCTGAGCTTCCCAAGCTCTGACAGGCCGTCCACATCTACGGAGCCCTTCGGCAAGACTGTGAGATGTGGGCCTCTGGAGGGGAGAAGTGACCGAGGATCCCGGTCCTTTCCTGTCTTCCCTGCACTTTTATCCTGAGGTCACCTATTGTTTACGAGGGCTTGAGGATGCCGTGTGGCCAAGAGAAGCCACAGCAGAGAGGAGCTGAGGCCTCCCACCCTCCTATCCACGTGGCCCCCCAGGGAGTCAGAGGCCAGGCCCCTCCTATTCCCTCCCAGCTCAGGCAGCACCGCGAGTGTCTATAGCTCCTTTAACTCCATCATCTGCTTCAGCAGAAGCCGTGTCATCACTTCTGAGCCTTGTTGGAGCCTATCTTGGAAGCAGCAAGCCTGCCAGATGGTTAGCACGGCCAGTCACCCCTTCCGCAGAGCGCACGCGTCACACACACACCCCCCCCCCCCCCCCCCCGCCTCTTGGCATCACAGGGACCCACATCTTGGTAAGTGGCTCTGGAAGAGGAAGAAAATTTTCTGAGAAAGCAAAGCTCTGTCCTCACCATGTGTAAAAGCCGGCAGAGAAATCTTATTTGGAGAGGTTGTCTTTCCATCAGACAATACCACCAGTGTCCAACGAGAGACATGAGTTAAGGAGATGCCCTACTGTTCTCGGAGCCGGGGTTCCAGGCCCAGCGCCCTCTCTGGAGCATCAGCTCCTGGAAGGCAAGGTGGGGTGAAGGACTCTCGTTCATCTTTGGATTTCTGTCTGCTAGCACATGCCTGGTGCACAGGAATAAATAATGAATGAATAGATAATGGGATACATGAATGACTATAAAATAAAGACAGAATCCAAACAGCAGCAGCTGGCGCCCTTGCCGACCAAAGAGACAGGAGGCATCACAGCAGCCCATACGCTGCTTTAACTGTGCACCTACTGTGTGCGGAGGAGGTTGCAGAAAAATGGGCTTCACCGGGTTCCGCTGCATATTTCAGGCATAAACTTTCCTACAATAGTTTTGCTGAAGCATTTGTTCTCACTGTGGCCTGGGAGAGGGTGTCTCTGTCATGTGCGTGAGAATGGGGTCAAGGCGGCTGGGACAGAATCACTGCAAAGCCGCTCATCTGTTAAAGGGTCTGCTGTAAGCCTCCGGTGGACTAAACGAGACTGCATCTCCTCACCTCTGAGTTCACCTGATTTTTCATGTGAAATGAACATTCCCTGCTCTTCTCTCTCATCCCTTGGGGAGACACCTCTGTGTCCACTGTTGTCTTCAGCAGCAGGAGTATAAACAGATCGATGGTGTGACAGGTGCCACCGTGAACAGTGCACCATCTGTTGGCATCTTCAGGGCAGCCCCATACCCCCGCAGGAGCACATTTGTTGGGAGCCAAGAAGTTTTCGCCATTAGAAGATGGCCGACACCCTGCTTCTCTTCCTGATTTATGAGATAGAAGTTCGCGCCTAAAATGAAAGCCCGCGCACGCAGCACCAATGATGATTAGCCAAGTACTTCCCTCATTCTGAATCCCGCCCCCCTTTCTCTGCAGTGTATAAATACAGCTACCGCAGCAATAAAAGTTTGAGGCTTGATCAGGATTCTGTCTTGCCTCCATTCTTTCGCGTCTCCTGCCCTTCCCCCTTTTTTCAACCCCCACAGGTTCCTCCTCGGACTCACAAGGATTTGTCCTGCTGGTCGGGACTCCCGGGGACGCCCGGGGCCGTACACAATTGGCGCCCAGCGTGGGGCTCGAGGAACGGATCCTGAAGGAGGTAGCACGCTTACGAACGCCTGGCCAGGCACCCACTGAGCCGCCGCGAGACTTACTCGAAAGTGCAGCTTGATTAGGTCCCCGGAGGACTGGCCGCCCTTCGGCAGTCGTGACCTGAGGATAAGGTAAGCGGAGCTATAAATATGGGACAGGAATTGAGTTCCCATGAACTCTTTCTTCAGGGGATCGAGGATTCCCTCAAGATGCGGAAGATTAACACACATTGGTCCCCAGGGCACAGATGATGGATAAAACCTGGAGTGTTCAAGATGGGCAGAAAGGACTTGGCGGCGTTGCTAAGGTAAGTACTGGCAGTGGCCGTTCCGGGTCTGCAGAGGAGATCCTTATTAGAGGAGAAAACTACTGATCTACTTGGAGAGCGTGGCTTTCATTTCTTTTAGGTCCTTAGCTACCTGTCTTCGGGCCCAGCCCAGGGCCAGGAGGAGAGGCACTGCTCCCTAAGATTAGAATTACTTGGCGTGAG
Organism: Delphinus delphis; assembly: GCF_949987515.2. Lineage (NCBI taxonomy): Eukaryota > Metazoa > Chordata > Mammalia > Artiodactyla > Delphinidae > Delphinus > Delphinus delphis. Next base: position 3,550,667 of record NC_082694.2, on the reverse strand, counting down.
AGCTCCCGGCTTCTGCCCCAGACGGGGCCTCTCCACCTTCTACTTGCGTGTTGGAAAGTGTCTCGAACCTCCAGATTTCATTGTAAAATGGAAGGGCGGGGGCTCTGTGTACAGGGCAGATTTGGTGAACCGACGAATTGCAGTGACCCTGGGCTGTCCAGTGCCCCAGAGGGGTGCTCTGTGGTCCAGCACGACGGTCCCTAGGCTCTGGCCTGAACCCCTGGGAATCACACGAGGGCTTATCAAATCACACGTGCCAGCCCCTCACCCTCAGATTCGATTCCGCAGGTCTGCGGCGCAGAGGTGAGCCTGCACTTCTGACAGGCTCCCAGGAGCTGTGGACACCGTGGGCCCGGGACCAGTGGGTTAGGAGGCGCGAGGCGAGGGATCCCTGGTTGAAGTCCGGCCCTTCTGCTTCCTGCGGCGCGATCCTGGCAAACCTCCTTATCCTGTCCAAGGCTCCGTTTCCTCGTCTGCCTCACAGGACAGCTGTGAGGACTGAGTGAAGAATACGGGGTAAAGCTCGGAGCGCAGCCCTGTTCAGAGCTCTTATCCACCCATAACCCCTCCCGCGCCCACAGCTGAGTTCAAGCGTCACTCAGGAACCTGGTGCCTTTGGGGTGAGTGTGAGGGGACACAGCCGAGGTCTCTGGGTGGTGAGGCTTAGGGCAATCGGAAGATCAGACGCCAGGCAAGGTGACAAAAGCAGGGAGGCCAGCCAGGGGCAGGTGGGAGTCCCTGGGGACCAAGCCACGTGTCGGCAAAGGACCGTGGCCTCGGGGTCAGCAGGCCCGGCTCCGGCCCCAGCCTCGCTCGCACCGGCCGCCGCATGCCCTCGGCTCCCTGAAGTCTCTGGGACTTAATTTTCTCATTCGCCATCGAGGAGGTTGGGCTGGTGACCTCTCAGCCCCGGAAGTTGTAGACTCGAAGGCTGAGTGTCTCAGCTGGAGTGGGGGATGTGCAGGGCAGGGGTGGGGGGGTAACTCCTCAGAGAGGGAGGGGGGCCTAGGGGGCGGGGCCTGGGGGAGGGAAGGGGGCGGGCCGGACACAGAAGGGAGGGCGGGAAGGGAAGCTTCATCATCGGTGTGGCTGCCGCGCACTGAAGGGCCAGGTCGGGGGAAGCGAGCCACACAATTCTTAGCAAGGTTCCTTTTGTACCTGAAGAGCAAAAGCACAGGACAGAGGAGATGGCGGCCCTCGGAGGTGTGTGTGGTCCCCGTGGGGTCCCTGTCATCCCGGGAGACCCTGAGGTTCGGTTAAATGTGCTCGGAGGCCATGAAGGGTTGAGACGTAACTGGTCTTCCCATAACAACAGACAGTGACAAGTTTTGAAAACTATTCCTGCGACGGTTTCCATCTTGCCTTTCTTCCTGATGGAGAATGCACCCGTGACGTGTTCGTAAACGCACCGGCCACAGTTTGCCGGTAGACTGAGACACAAAGGGCTGGACGGTTGGTGTTATCAACTCTTTACCCATAAAATTCCCAAAGAAAGTCATGCACAGTGATAATAAGGCATCTTTGGGGATGAAAAAGGACTCAAGTGAGATTTCCTTCCAGGTCAGATGGAAACTGGCCTTGGGCCGGGCTGAGCGCTTCATCCCGGGAGCTCAGACTGGAGAAGGGCCCCCAGTGAAGGAAGGGGTCTTACTGGGGGTGGGAGAGAGGGGGCAGCACCTGTTAGCTCTTCCACGAGGCACGGATGGGACGTAGGGGGCCGGAGGGGGGGCGGCCGGAACTGCGGGGAAACGGGAGGGCAGGAGGGAGAGGGGTCTTTCTCAGCCTTTGCTCCCACAGCCCACCCTGGACCGACCTAACTCGAGAGTAAGAGCTCATCTTTCACGTGTGATCGAACATATTAGCTCATTAGCCCTCAAAAGAGCCCGCATCCGTTATCCTAACTTCGAGACAAGGAAATGGAGACACAGAGAGGCTGGGCGACACGTCCACGTCCAAAGGGGCGGGAGCAGGCCTGGCTCCAGAGCCCCTGCTGTCGGGCTGGACCCTGTCCTTCCAGGTGGGCCACCGGGAGCAGGTCACCAGGGCTGGCCGTGGCAGCAGAGAAGAGAGAAATGCCCATGGCCGCCGACGTCTCTCCTCCCTCTTGGCGCTTAGCGGTAAGGCAGCCCCTTGTCAGGGGCCTGTGATGAATTCGAGTGTATACAGCTTTCCTCGATGTTTATCCCCGTATTTACATGCCTTTTTTCACGCATGCCAGAGGGGAACCAGGAGGGTAGTCAGCTGGGAAGCAGGAGTGGAGAGGGGGTGGGCAGCTTATGAAAAGGTGAAGAAATCACTATCTTTATTTAAGCACCTGCCTGCACTGGGCACTTTATCCAGCAAATTACAGAGGCTTTGTCAATCACCAGCCAGGAGAGGCCCTCAGCCTTCCCGGCCCCGTTGCCCCCTACTGTGAACCTTCACAGGCAGGGAGGCCGGAGCCCCCAGGAGAGGCCCTCAGCCTTCCTGGCCTCGTTCCCCCTACTGTGAACCTTCACAGGCAGGGAGGCCGGAGCCCCCAGGAGAGGCCCTCAGCCTTCCTGGCCTCGTTCCCCCTACTGTGAACCTTCACAGGCAGGGAGGCCGGAGCCCCCAGGAGAAGCCCTCAGCCTTCCTGGCCTCGTTCCCCGCTACTGTGAACCTTCACAGGCAGGGAGGCCGGAGCCCCCAGGAGAGGCCCTCAGCCTTCCTGGCCTCGTTCCCCGCTACTGTGAACCTTCACAGGCAGGGAGGCCGGAGCCCCCAGGAGAAGCAGTGACAGCAGGGGGGCCGGGGAGTGCAGGCCCACGGAGTGAGGGCTCCAGCACTTAGCCCTCAGCCTGCAAATATGCCCCAGAATCACCCCTCCGTGTGGGGTTTCATAATCAGCCTGCCCTGCTCCCCGGAAGAACCGGGGAGGTGGGGTGTATCTATATGTGGTATCTCTCTATCTATCATCTATTTCTATCCAGCTAGTTAGCTATCTAATCTAGTTAGCATAATGTAATCAATCATCTATCATCATCTCTATCATGTATCTATCATCTATCTACCATCTACCTCCCCATCTTCTATCTATCATCTATCTGCAGTGGGGACACAGATTTGTCCTAATTTGTTACAACCTATTCTACCTCAAAGAGTCTAAAACTAAATCCTATTAATCATTTTTTCTAAAGGGTTCATGCAGCCCTTCAGCCCCGGCCCCTTCTTAGTATTCTGGGTCACACGTTTTCCACCTCCTCAGGCCTCAGGGTCCTTCCATTCCCCACCTGCCTCCTCAAGGCCAGTGGTCTGTCCACTGTGCGTGGCCCAGGCACTGCTGAGGCCTCTCTCGTCTCCTAAGCTCCTCTCACATGGCCTGTACTCGCCCTGCACTCAGTCGGCTGCCCGGCCCGTCTTGGTTACACACCTTGACCCCTATGTCCGGGCCACTTTCTATCCACCTAATCACCCAGGACCAGCGTCCCTGGGAAGAGGCTTTTCTTGGTGATACCAGCCGATGCCACCTCCCCTCCTTAGGATTTGTCTCCGGGGCACACCATTCGCTCCGTGTTAAATGTCCCGTTGTCTCTGCCCAGCTCTGCACACTAGCTGATTATATGCACACTTACATCCAGGCGGATGGAGAGTTTGCCATATTGGTCCACGGTGATTGCATGTGTGTGTAAGTCTTACTTAACCCACTGATTTGTGAGTTCCTCTAGGGCTATACTTTCTAACAGCTGGCACAAATGTGAGAAATCATCATCATAAAATCATATAATAGCTGGATAGAAAAACTGTGGTCCATTCAGATAATGGAGTATTATTCAGCACTAAAAAGAAATGAGTTATCAAGCCATGGAAAGACATGGAGAACCTTAAATGCATGTTACTAAGTGAAAGAGGCCAATCTGAAAAGGTTACAGACCACGCGATTCCAAGTAAATGACATTCTGGAAAAGGCGAAACTACGGAGACAGTAGAAGGCTCGTTGGTGGCCAGCGGCAGGGGAGGGGGAGGGATGAGTACGCACAGCACAGGGGATTTTTAGGGCAGTGAAACTGCTCTGTTTGATATAATACCGGTGGATATATGTCATTGGACATTTATGAAAACACGTAGAATGTACCGAGTGAATCCTTGTGGAGACTGTGGACTTGGGTGACGATGTATCCATGCAGTCATAGTAACAAATGTGCCATCTGGGGGGGGAGGTGGGGGGCAGGGGAGACTGCACGTGTGGATTATATGGGAAATTGCTGTACCTTCCTCTCAATTTGCTGTGAACCTAAAAGTACTCTAAAAACTAAAGTCTGTTCAGAAACTTATTTAATAGCTAACATGCATTGAGGACTGTTCTATGTCCTCACACAGAGCACTCGGCATATATTGTCTCATTTAATCACAGCAGTGACTCTGCAAGCTGGATACCATTATCGGTCCTAGTTTACAAATATGGACACTGGGCTCAGAGAGGTTTAGAAACTTGTTCAAGGTCACACAGTAAGTGCTGGCTCCATAGGCTAGGAAAAGTAGCCATCTTTTCAAAAAAAGCCATTTGGGCCAGGGTTGAGATGGTAGGAGATTCTGGGAGGCTTTGCCATTGCTCTGCGTGGGACACGTGGCCGACTGCGCTGTCTCTGTGGGACGCAGATGAGGTTCATTACAGAAAACAGAGAGTGTCTGCCCCTTGCCATCCGTAAACAGTGAGTCAGTGGCTGGAGTGGGAGGAAGTGAGATCACCAGGCACCTCTCCGTACACAAGAGTGTCTCCTTCGCCTGGGAGGAAGATTCTGCAGGGGCAGGGGGCGAGGACGTCTCCTCTCCGCAGACCGAAGCTGCATTTTCTCGTGTCGTCTGTCCGCCTCTCCCTGGTGGTTTAGGGTAAACAGCTTCGTAGGCGGTTCAGCCAACTCCTGATTATCTCTGAGAGGCGTGTTCTCCTGCACATTTTGGCCCTTGGATGTTCTCAAGTTGTTCTGGAAAGTTCTTGCCATTTTTTTAGCTAACAGAACGTGCTCAGTAACGTTTAGCATCCTGTTGACTCTCCAGCTTCCACTGACTGCAGGCTCGTGGTCGGAGGGAGGCCGGACAGAGGACGATGTGCCCGCGGTGCGGAGGGGGGTTCAGACGCCCCAGGTCGGGTCGGCCCTCACAGGCCCCGATGCGAGAGCTTCTCGCTCCTCAGGAGGTACCAGCCCGGCGACTGTCGAGCCCCCAGTGGAGAAAGGGCTGAGACTAGAGCCCAGAGCTCCCACCTCCTGTCTGAGCTCCTCCCCAAGTACCCTCCACACCTGTGCCGCCGCCTCGCTCTCTCCCAGGTGGGCTCACACTCTCAGCTGTGGCTACACCTGGGCACCTGCCCCGAAGCTCAGCTCGGGCTGGACGTGGGGGGGGGGGCGGGGGGGGGCGGAGCGGGCCGCGTGCATCGCAGGCAAAGGAAACCAAGCAGCAGCGGCCAGAGGACGCCGTCCAGAGTGTTTGCTCCCGGCCGTGCTCCCTTCACAGACCCGCGGAAAGGGGCGCTTTATCCTACTTAGGGGAGAAATAAACCTCCTACCGAGTGTCAGCACAAAAATACCTCACACGTCTTAAAGTGGCATCCGCGTGATCGAAAATCACTTCTTCGTCTGAGAATTAAAGCAACAGGAGGGAGCTGGGACCAAGGCTGCAGGCTGAGCCGTCTGCAGCCCCAGAGCCACAGAAGGGCTGGTGGACACGGCTCCCTTCGGCTCTCTGAAGGGAAGTGTCCGCGGATGTCGCCTGGGTGGGCCGGCTGTTCGGGACCCTAGTTCCCAGGACGGTTTGGACTTAGAAGAAGCTGGAGGAACTTTCTCTGCTCAAGGAGCCTGACGCTCCTTAGAAGAGGCTGGAAGAGGCCGCCCGCCCCGCGAGGACTGTCCCAGCATCACAAGGTGGGCCCCCGCTAGCCCCGCTCGGTTTGGATCCCCATGGCAGAAACACAAATTCCTGACAGGCCCCTCTACCCATGACCCTGTTCTTTTGTCACCATCTGACAGCTGCCATGGCCACCACCTTCCATCACCATGGATGGACCCCTGGGGTCTCCCGCCTCCTGCTGGACCAGTGGTGCCTTCTCTCTTTTGCTGCCAGGTTTCAACGTTTTGGAGGTGCGTGTCCTAGAACTAAATATTGTCGGAGCCTCAGGGCCCATCAGACAAGGCACCACAAGTTCATGCTTCAGATTTACTCAGAGTTGCCTTCAAACACCATTTTAATGTAAAAGGGTCGGGGGAGGGGGTGGCGGGAGATTCCCAATGACATTCCGAGAGCGACTTGAAGATTTACTACTGGAATCATGGCATGTAGAACTCGTGTTCTACAAATGGGTCTCGGTTTTATATAGTGTGTGTACAGGGTGTACGTGTGTGTTATATAGTTTATATAATGTGTGTACGTGTGCGTTATATAGTTCACATAGTGTAGAGATGTGTGTGTTATTCAGTTTGTATAGCGTGTGTACGTGTGTTATACAGTTGATATAGTGTGTGTGTATATATAGTGTGTGTACGTGTGTGTACAGGGTGTACGTGTGTGTTATATAGTTTATATAATGTGTGTACGTGTGCGTTATATAGTTCACATAGTGTAGAGATGTGTGTGTTATTCAGTTTGTATAGTGTGTGTACATGTGTTATACAGTTGATATAGTGTGTGAACGTGTATATATAGTGTGTGTACACGGGTGTATAATGTGTAGGCGTGTGTTATAGTTGATATAGTGTGTGTATGGTTTGCAGGGTGTGTGTATGTGTATGCATGTTATATACAGTTTACATAGTGTGTGTACGTGTGTTAGAGAGTTTATACAGTGTGTGGATGTGTGCGTTGTACAATTTAAACAGTGTATCAGCTTATATACTGTGTGTGTGTGTGTGTGTGTGTGTGTGTATGGGCGGCTGGGCAGCGGGTACGTCTGTAAGGCACCTGAGATTGGGCCGTAGCCCCTGGGACATGGGTTTCTGTGGCTGAGAGCAGGTCTCCTGCTGGAACCCGAGACAGCGTCTAGCAGAAGGATGCCGCGGCCCGAGGCCTGGAGAGATGAACTATCGAGTGGATATGCTCTGGGGCAGGCGGCCGCAGGGAAGCAGACGTGCTTTCTGAGGAAGGAGGAGACCAGACCCTGACGAGATGACCTCCAGGAGACGGTCTGCAGGGGGCACAATGAGTGCTCTGAAAAGCCGAAAAGGGCAAAGATGCCCTGAGTGAGCAACCGCTTCCCACTCCTGCCAAACAACGGGAAAAGCCTGAACCTGACTTTTTATTAAGGCGAGTTTTCAGTGGTATTCTCATCATCCCAAAATAAAACGTTATCAGAAACAAGACTCCACCGTTAAATTGCAAGACTACACCTGCAGCGATGGAAAGTCACGTGGTGGCTGAGAGGGTATTTTGTTTACGACTGTTTACTTTTTTTTTTTTTTTGGTAACGTCTATTTGTAGAGATTCCTCTTGATTTCCAAATGGAAGGTCTACAAATGCCAAATCTGTTCTTGGTGACTAATGTCAGAAACATCTGGCCACTGAAACTCACCTCCTGGTTGGGGAGTGACGAGACCAGCCTCGAGGAAGACTTCAGTAAAACCCAGCTTTTTCACACAAATCCAATTGGCCTATGAGACAGTCACGTGACATCATGACCAGAGGCTGCAAACTAGATTTTTAAGAGGTATCCTTCTGCGCACACCTTAATATTTACAGAAAGTCTTTGTGATTATATGATCAAAGAAGAGAGTTCCTTTGCTTCCATTATGGCTTTGGGAATTTTGACCTAAAAATTTCCATTGCGGTTCCCTGGTGGCCTAGTGGTTAGGATTCCAGGCTCTCACTGCTGTGGCCTGGGGTCAATCCCTGGTCGGGGAACTGAGATAAAAAAAAAAAATTTCCACTGCCCTTTATCACGGTTCTATGTTGGGGTAAAAAAGTCTCATCTTAGTCTGACTTCAATCTTCTCTGACTTAAAAAAACTTAGCCTTTGTTCTAAAGTTGTACTGTATTTGATAAATGTTTCCTATAGCATATCTCGTTTATTTTCTGAAAATTCTAGTCTGTGCTTTAAAATATCAATTAAATAGGAGGGGTTTTGTGTAAGCATATAATTACATATTTGGAAATATGTATAACTCTTAAAAGTAACCAATATAATTATTTTCATAAATTTCCTGCCACATTTTTCTTAAAGGGCACTTTAAAAAGGAGTGTCATGTTTTAATTCAATAAGGAAATAACCGTAGAATGCATTTTAATAAAATAAATCTCTGATATCCATAATAATGTATTTTTTAAAAGCAACTTCTCAAATCTCCTTTACATGAATTTTATGCTAGTAAAATGTCATAATGACATGGATAGTCTACTCTTTTTTCTTTCTCATTTAAAAAATATTTTTATGTTAACATTATCATTAAAACCCCCAGAAAGCAAAAATCATATAATTACAGAAAAGTATTGCCACACAAAGAATGACTAACATTTTTAAGGACAAAAATAATTGAATGTCCCTGTGGACTATATGAAAATTGTTTTCGCAACAGACTAAATGTTTCTGTCCCCCTAAAAGTCATATGCTGAAACCAAATCCCCAAAGTGATAGTGTTCGGAGGTGGGGCCTTCGGGAGGGGATTATGACATGAGGGTGGAGCCTCATGAAGGGGATTAGTGCCCCCATAAGGGACCCCAGGGAGCTCCCCTGCCCCTTCCGCCATGTGAGGACACAGAGAGAAGTGCTGACTATGAACTAGGAAGTGGGCTCTCACCAGACACTGAATCTGCTGGCACCTTGACCTTGAACTTCCATCCTCCAGCACCTTGAGAAAGAAATGTCTGCTGTTCATAAGCCACACAGTTGATCGTGTTTTGTTTGACAGCCCGAGTGGACCAAGACAGTACTCGAATTTCACATTTTCCCATAATATCGAGCAAATAGAAGTGGATGGTTGGTGAGCACCAGTGTATGTGTTACATTCTCTGGAATCACTTGTTTGAAAGACCTTTGCCTTTTCTAGAAAGGTTGGAGGGTGGTCTTGTATAGGATGGCCTCTGCCGGCCTCATCCCCAATCTCTCCTTCCCCAGACACGAATGTGGAAGTTTTCTCCAATGAGTTGATGGAGGTGCTACCCGTGTGTGTAAGGGGAATACAACAACTTTGTCTGCCTTCTTTGGGTTAATTGAATACTTTTTTTATCTTCAATTTAAATTCCTCTGTTGGCTTTTTAATTATATCACTTTCTATAATCTTTCTAGTAGTTTCCCTAGAGAACACAATACCCATCCTTAGTTTAGCACAGTCTGCATAGAGGCAATGTTGTGCCACTTGTCATAAATTGTGAGAAATTTTGAACAATGTAATTCCACTTGCCCCCTCCCTTTGTGCTATTGTGGTCACATTTTCTGCATAAACCTCGATGCTGTGCTATAGTTTTGTAGTAAGCCGTTTGTTCTCTATTTTAAAAATCGAGGGAAAATAGTCTTTTTTTAAAAAAAAATTGCCAACATATTTACTATTTCCAGGGTTCTCCACTCTTTCCTATAGATCTGAGTTCCATGTGGTATCCTATCTCATTAGCCTGAAGGAATTTTTTTGGCATTTCTTACAGTACAAGTCTACTGGCAACAAATTCTCTCAGCTTTTGTTTATCTGGAGATTTTTTTTATTTCATTCTATTTTGTAAAAGAACTTTTTGCTAGATGTAGAATGTTGAGTTTGGAGTTACCTTTTTTTTTTTCTCTTGGCACTTAAAAGATGCTGTTGCATTGTTGTGGTCTTTACTGTTTCTGATGAAAAGCCATCTACATGTAATAATAGAATCCCCTTAATTAGCCGCTTCCAAGATTTTCTCTTGATCTTTAGTTTTCAGCAGTTTGACTATAATGTGTCTAAATGTGGTTTTTTGAGTGTGTTTATCTTGCTTAGGTTTCCGTGACATTGTTGGAACTCTAAACTGATGTTTTTTTAATCAAATTCGAGATATATTCAGCCATTATTTCTTCGAGCATTTTTTTTCCTGCTGCATTTTCTCTCTCCTCTCCTTTGAAGGTCCCAATTCCTCTCATGTCAGGTTGCTTGATTATGTTCCAAAAGCTACCAAGGCTCTGTTCATTTCTTCCCACCTTTTATCTTTCTCTTGTTTAGATTGGGGAATTATTATTTATCTGGCTAAAATCTGCTGCTAAGAGCATTCATTGAATTTTTTCATTTTAGATATTTTAGTTTTCAGTTCTAGAATTTTTGTTTTGTCTTTTTTTTTGAATTTTATTTTATTTTTTATACAGCAAGTTCTTATTAGTTATCCATTTTATACATATTAGTGTATATATGTCAATCCCAATCTCCCAATTCATCACACCACCACCCTCCCCCCGCCACTTTTCCCCCTTGGTGTCCATACGTTTGTTCTCTACATCTGTGTCTCTATTTCTGACCTGCAAACTGGGTCATCTGTATCGTTTTTCTAGGTTCCACATATATGTGTTAATATATGATATTTGTTTTTCTCTTTCTGATTTACTTCACTCTGTATGACAGTCTCTAGATCCATCCATATCTCTACAAATGACCCAATTTCATTCCTTTTTATGGCTGAGTAATATTCCATTGTATATACTGCATACCACATCTTCTTTATCCATTCATCTGTCAATGGGCATTTAGGTTGCTTCCATGTCCTGGCTATTGTAAATAGTGCTGCAAGGAACATTGGGGTGCGTGTGTCTTTTTGAATTATGGTTTTCTCTGGGTATATGCCCAGTAGTGGGATTGCTGGGTCATATGGTAATTCTATTTTTAGTTTTTTGAGAAAACTCCATACTGTTCTCCATAGTGGCTGTATCAATTTACATTCCCACCAATAGTGAAAGAGGGTTCCCTTTTCTCCACACCCTCTCTATTTATTGTTTGTAGATTTTTGATGATGGCCATTCTGACAGGTGTGAGGTGATACCTCATTGTAGTTTTGATTTGCATGTCTCTGATGATTAGTGATGTTGAGCATCCTTTCATGTGTTTGTTGGCAGTCTGTATGTCTTCTTTGGAGAAATGTCTATTTAGGTCTTCTGCCCACTTTTGGATTGGGTTGTTTGTTTCTTTAACATTGAGCTGCATGAGCTGTTTATATATTTTGGAGATTAATTCTCTGGCTGTTCATTCGTTTGCAAATATTTTCTCCCATTCTGAGGGTGGTCTTTTTGTCTTGTTTGTACTTTCTGTTGCTTTGCAAAAGCTTTTAAGTTTCATTAGGTCCCATTTGCTTATTTTTGTTTTTATTTCCATTACTCTAGGAGGTGGATCAAAAAAAATCTTGCTGTGATTTATGTCAAAGAGTGTTCTTTCTATGTTTTCCTCTAAGAGTTTTATAGTGTCCAGTCTTACATTTAGGTTTCTAATCCATTTTGAGGTTATTTTTATGTATGGTGTTAGGAAGTGTTCTAATTTCATTCTTTTACATGTAGCTGTCCAGTTTTCCCAGCACCACTTATTGAAGAGACTGTCTTTTCTCCATTGTATATCTTTGCCTCCTTTGTCATAGATTAGTTGACCATAGGTGTGTGGGTTTATCTCTGGGCTTTCTATCCTGTTCCATTGATCTATATTTCTGTTTTTGTGCTAGTACCATATTGTCCTGATTACTGTAGCTTTGCAGTATAGTCTGAAGTCAGGGAGTCTGATTCCTCCAGCTCCGTTTTTTTCCCTCAAGACTGTTTTGGCTGTTTGGGGTCTTTTGTGTCTCCATACAAATTTTAAGATTTTTTGTTCTAGTTTCATAAAAAATGCCATTGGTAATTTGATAGGGATTGCATTGAATCTGTAGATTGCTTTGGGTAGTATAGTCATTTTCACAATATTGATTCTTCCAATCCAAGAACATGGTAGATCTCTCCATCTGTTTGTATCATCTGTAATTTCTTTCATCAGTGTCTTATAGTTTTCTGCATACAGGTCTTTTATCTCCCTAGGTAGGTTTATTGCTAGGTATTTTATTCTTTTTGGTGCAATGGTAAATCGGAATGTTTCCTTAATTTCTCTTTCAGACTTTTCATCATTAGTGTATAGGAATGCAAGAGATTTCTGTGCATTAATTTTGTATCCTGCAACTTTACCAAATTCATTGATTAGCTCTAGTAGTTTTCTGGTGGCATCTTTAGGATTCTCTATGTATAGGATCACATCATCTGCAAACAGTGACAGTTTTACTTCTTCTTTTCCAGTTTGCATTCTTTTTATTTCTTTTTCTTCTCTGATTGCCGTGGCTAGGACTTCCAAAACTATTTTGAATAATAGTGGTGACAGTGGACATCCTTGTCTTGTTCCTGATCTTAGAGGAAATGCTTTCAATCTTTCACCATTGAGAATGATGTTTGCTGTGGGTTTGTCATATATGGCCTTTATTATGTTGAGGTAGGTTCCCTCTATGCCCACTTTCTGGAGAGTTTTTATCATAAATTGGTGTTAAATTTTGTCGAAAGCTTTTTCTGCATCTATTGAGATGATCATATGGTTTTTATTCTTCAATTTGTTAATATGGTGTATCACATTGATTGATTTGCATATATTGAAGAATCCTTGCATCCCTGGGATAAATCCCACTTGGTCATGGTGTATGATCCTTTTAATGTGCTGTTGGATTCTGTTTGCTAGTATTTTGTTGAGGATATTTGCATCTATATTCATCAGTGATATTGGTCTGTCATTTTCTTTTTTTGTAGTATCTTTGTCTGGTTTTGGTATCAGGGTGATGGTGGCCTCACAGAACGAGTTTGGTGGTGTTCCTTCCTCTGCAATTTTTTGGAAGAGTTTGAGAAGGACGGGTGTTAGCTCTTCTCTAAATGTTTGATAGAATTCACCTGTGAAGCCATCTGGTCCTGGACTTTTGTTTGTTGGAAGATTTTTAATCACAGTTTCAATTTCATTACTTGTGATTGGTCTGTTCATATTTTCTATTTCTTCCTGGTTCAGCCTTGGAAGGTTATACCTTTCTAAGAATTTGCCCATTTCTTCCAGGTTGTCCATTTTATTGGCATAGAGTTGCTTGCAGTAGTCTCTTAGGATGCTTTGTATTTCTGCGGTGTCTCTTGTAACTTCTTTTTCATTTCTAATTTTATTGATTTGAGTCCTCTCCCTCTTTTTCTTGATGAGTCTGGCTAAAGGTTTATCAATTTTGTTTATCTTCTTAAAGAGCCAGCTTTTAGTTTTATTGATCTTTGCTATTGTTTTCTTTGTTTCTATTTCATTTATTTCTGCTCTGATCTTTATGATTTCTTTCCTTCTACTAACTTTGGGTTTTGTTTGTTCTTCTTTCTCTAGTTCTTTTAGGTGTAAGGTTAGATTGTTTATTTGAGATTTTTCTTGTTTCTTGAGCTTGGCTTGTATTGCTGTAAACTTCCCTCTTAGAACTGCTTTTGCTGCATCCCACAGGTTTTGGATCATCCTGTTTTCATTGTCATTTGTCTCTAGGTATTTTTTGATTTCCTCTTTGATTTCTTCAGTGATCTCTTGGTTATTTAGTAACGTATTGTTTAGCCTCCATGTGTTTGTGCTTTTTTACCTTTTGTCCCCTGTAATTGATTTCTAATCTCATAGCGTTGTGGTCAGAAAACACACTTGATATGATTTCACTTGATATGATTTCAATTTTCTGAAATTTACTGTGGCTTGATTTGTGACCCAAGATGTGATCTATCCTGGAGAATGTTCCATGCGCACTTGAGAAGAAAGTGTAGTCTGCTGTTTTTGGATGGAGGGTCCTATAAATATCAGTTAAATCTATCTGGTCTATTGTGTCATTTAAAGCTTGTGTTTCCTTATTAATTTTCTCTTTGGATGATCTGTCCATTGGTGTAAGTCAGGTGTTAAAGTCCCCCACTATTATTGTGTTACTGGCGATTTCCTCTTTTATAGCTGTTAGCAGTTGCCTTATGTCTTGAGGTGCTCCTATGTTGGGTGCATATATATTTATAATTGTTATATCTTCTTCTTGGATTGATCCCTTGATCATTATGTAGTGTCCTTCCTTGTCTCTGGTAGCATTCTTTGTTTTAAAGTCTATTTTATCTGATATGAGTATTGCTACTCCAGCTTTCTTTTGATTTCCATTTGCATGGAATATCTTTTTCCATCCCCTCACTTTCAGTCTGTATGTGTCCCTAGGTCTGAAGTGGGTCTCTTGTAGACGGCATACATGTGGGTCTTGTTTTTGTATCCATTCAGCAAGCCTGTGTCTTTTGGTTGGAGCATTTAATCCATTCACGTTTAAGGTAATTATCGGTATGTATCTTCCTATTACCATTTTCTTAATTGTTTTGTGTTTGTTTTTGTAGGTCCTTTTCTTCTCTTGTGTTTCCCACTTAGAAAAGTTCCTTTAGCATTTGTTGTAGAGCTGGTTTGGTGGTGCTGAATTCTCTTAGCTTTTGCTTGTCTGTAAAGCTTTTGATTTCTCCATGGAATCTGAATGAGATCCTTGCTGGGTAGAGTAATCTTGGTTGTAGGTTCTTCCCTTTCATCACTTTAAATATATCATGCCACTCCCTTCTGGCTTGTAGAGTTTTTGCTGAGAAATCAGCTGTTAACCTTATGGGAGTTCCCTTGTATGTTATTTGTCATTTTTCCCTTGTTGCTTTCCATAATTTTTCTGTCTTTAATTTTTGCCAGTTTGATTACTATGTGTCTCGGCATGGTTCTCCTTCGGTTTATGCTGTGTGGGATTCTCTGCACTTCCTGGACTTGGGTGGCTATTTCCTTTCCCATGTTAGGGAAGTTTTCGACTATAATCTCTTCAAATATTTTCTCGGGTCCTTTCTCTCTCTCTTCTCCTTCTGGGACCTCTATAATGTGAATGTTGTTGCGTTTAACGTTGTCCCAGAGGTCTCTTGGGCTGTCTTCATTTCTTTTCATTCTTTTTTCTTTATTCTGTTCTGCAGCAGTGAATTCCACCATTCTGTCTTCCAGGTCACTTATCCGTTCTTCTGCCTCAGTTATTCTGCTATTGATTCCTTCTAGTGTAGTTTTCATTTCAGTTATTGTATTGTTCATCTCTGTTTATTGGTTCTTTAATTCTTTTAGGTGTTTGTTCTTTAATTCTTCTAGGTCTTTGTTAAACATTTCTTGCTTCTTCTCGATCTTTGCCTCCATTCTTTTTCCGAGGTCCTGAATCATCTTCACTATCATTATTCTGAATTCTTTTTCTGGAAGGTTGCCTATCTTCATTTCACTGAGTTGTTTTTCTCGGCTTTTATCTTGTTCCTTCATCTGGTACATAGCCCTCTGCCTTTTCATCTTGTCTGTCTTTCTGTGAATGTGGTTTTTGTTCCACAGGCTGCAGGATTGTAGTTCTTCTTGCTTCTGCTGTCTGCCCTTTGGTGGATGAGGCTATCTAAGAGGCTTGTGCAAGATTCCTGATGGGAGAGACTGGTGGTGGGTAGAGTGGGGTGTTGCCGTGGTGGGCAGAGCTCAATGAAACTTTAATCCGCTTGCCTGCTGATGGGTGGGGCTGGGTTCCCTCCCTGTTGGTGGTTTGGCCTGAGGCGATCCAACACTGGAGCCTCTTTGGTGGGGCTAATGACGGACTCTGGGAGGGCTCACACTAAGGAGTACTTCCCAATACTTCTGCTGCCAGTGTCCTTGTCCTCATGGTGAGCCACAGCCACCCCCCGCCTCTGCAGGAGACCCTCCAACACTAGCAGGTAGGTCTGGTTCAGTATCCTATGGGGTCACTGCTCCTCCCCCTGGGTCCCGACGTGCACACTATTTTGTGTGTGCCCTCCAAGAGCGGAGTCTCTGTTTCCCTCAGTCCTGTCAAAGTCCTGCAATCAAATCCCGCTAGCCTTCAAAGTCTGATTCTCTAGGAATTCCTCCTCCCGTTGCTGGACCCCCAGGTTGGGAAGCCTGACATGGGGCTCAGAACCTTCACTCCCGTGGGTGGACTTCTGTGGTGTAAGTGTTCTCCAGTTTGTGAGTCACCCACTCAGCGGTTATGGGATTTGATTTTATTGTGATTGTGCCCCTCCTACCATCTCATTGTGGCTTCTCCTTTGTCTTTGGATGTGGGGTATCTTTTCTGGTGAGTTCCAGTGTCTTCTTCTCCATGATTGTTCAGCAGTTAGTTGTGATTCTGGTGCTGTCACAAGAGGGAGTGAGAGCACATCCTTCTACTCCACGATCTTGAACCAATCTCCTGTTTTGTCTTTTTTAATTCACATTTTTCTACTGAGATTCTCCATCATTCACTCACTAAGACCATCTTCTCCTTTGAGTTCCCAGAACATCTTTAGATGAACAGTTTTAAAGTTCAACTCCAGTGTCTGAGCCATTTCAGTTTCTCTTTCTGTTGACTACTTTTGTTCTTGATTATGGTTCACATCTTTCTATTTCTTCACATGTTGAGTAATAAAGAAACTTTTTGCACTAAACCTTTGTGGAGGATACGTTGTAGTGATTCCGTATGCTCTTGCTCTAAAGAGTGTTGGTTTTGTTCTAACAGGAAATAAATTAATGGCTGACCTCCTTGCATTGTTAAGACTTGGTTTTGTGCTCTATTGGGGGAAATCTATTCTGGTTTTTCCTTCGTACTAGGGTGAATCCTCCAGCCCTGAGACACAGAACTTACTCCTAAGGCACGGCCTTCCTGGTGTTTCAATGGAAAGACACCTGAAACTAACACAATATTGTAAATCAGCTATATTTCCATTAAAATTTTTTTTTATAAAAGAAGCATTTGGAGTCAAATGGTTCTCATTCCTGCCAGAGAAGAGAGGCGTTTTTAAACCATTTATTCTAGAATAGGAATAAACGGTAATAGTCTGTTCAGTCCTAGGATTTTCCCCTCGCTGCTCTGAGGCATTTTCAAAAACACATTTCCATTTAACTTTAGCTCCCTCTTGAATATTCAACTAATCATGTTCTAAATGCCAGGAAGAGAAGTATAAATCAGTCTTGCTTCTCATCACTGACATCAATAAATTTAGAACCCAGCTAACCATTTCTATCCTGCCCACTTTTCCTTTCAGAGGCTGTAAGGAGACAGTGAACTCCAGGTACTGCCCAAGGGGGCTCCTGGGAGCATCCTGGGGACGTTACAACCCCCTGATGATCTGCCTTTGTTTTATAGGGTAGCGTCCAGCATGCTGACCTGGGCCTTCAGCGTGAGGCGCTGACCCCGCAGTGCAGCCCCAGTGCCACTGCAGTGAATCAGTGCTTTGTGGGCACAGATGCCAACGTTCCCCTTTCTTTTTATGAAGAACGCTGTCTTTCAGGGATTGTACCTACATGCTGTAGTCAGGGGAATCTTCCACCCATCTCCAATAATTGAAGGATAAATAAGCAACAGTATTGCAGCACCGTTGCTTCTTTTGTTTGTTATAAACCAAAATACAGCGGGCTAGTTTTCCAGCCGGTGGAAAAATGCCTGTGTCTTAATAGAAGTAGGCTTCGGTTTCATACGAAGGAAATTTGAGTGAGGACAGGGCGCCTGCTCTGTAGATGCTCTTTCCACGGTGCTGTAATCACTCTATCAGGCATGACCCCGGGGGCTCTGAATACAGGATCCTGCAGTTTCTTGAATCAGAAATTGGGAAAACGGACTGGGGCTTCTGTACGCTGACACCGGAAGCGGTTCCTGAGCCTGACATGCCCTCTGGGCGGTTTTGGGGGGCATGTGGCTGCCATGGATGGGCAGGTCCTCAGCACCCCAGGGGCCAGCCTGGCCTCACGGCTTCGCCACTCTGCACCCTCAGATGCACAACTGGTCCAGCTGTGCAGACTTCACCTTGAACAGAAAATTCAAACAACTCTTGAGCACTTTCCTTTGTAAAGGTTCTCCACTAACTACCCTGCAAACTTGATTTGTAGGCAATTGGCCATACGCCATTCATTTTTGCAAATCTTGCTTTATCACTATTGAAGAGGAAAGCATCTAACTAAAACATGGCCTTTCACATTTGAACATTAGAGTCCTTGATCTCGGAGAATGGAACCCTAGACATCATTTGTGCCACACTGTCTTCTTGGGGTTTTTCCGGAGTAGATTCGGAGAAGGAGTCTAGGACAAGTAGTTTACCCGCAAGACGGTCCCAGGGCAATGAAGGGAGGCAGCAGAGGGCAGAGCTGTGGGCTGAACCTGTGTCCCCCAAGGTCACCTGTGGAAGCCCTGACCCCCCGTGTGATGGTGTGAGAAGGTGTGACCTGTGGGAGGTAGTCGGGGCACCAGGGTGGACCCCTCATGCACGGGACTAGTGCCCTAGAAGAAGCATCGCGAGATGACCTCTCTCCAACATGCAGCAAGAAGGCATCCACACAGGAGCCTCGAAGAAGTTTCTCCCCAGGACGAGCCGCACTGGCTGGCGCCTTGATCTTGGACGTTCAGCCTCCAGAGCTGTGGGAGATAAACGCCTGTCCTTTAAGCCCCAAGTCTTTTTTGTCACAAGAGCCGGAGCTGATGGAGACAGTAGGTTGTTTTTAAGCAAGCCACCAATGAGGGCAACTCGTTGACTACCTGATGACTCCATCCATCTGGGGACCCTGAGCTGCATCCTGGAACTCCAGCCTCACCTGGGCGAGAGGGAGCTGGGGTATTTGTCCACTGATTCGGTCAGTGGGTGAAAGCACGGGGTGCTGCGTGCTCCTTCTCTGGCTCTCCCAGTTTCTGGGGCTCTGAGCTCGGAGAGGGTCCTCAGGCTGAGAGACACGGGTGGTGAGGTTGGCATTCAAGGCCCCCCACTGCGGGGCCTGAGGGGAGGGGTCTGCCCCTCCCTCTCGTCGGGGGCGGGCGAGAGGGACAAGAGAGCTGGGCGGCTCAGGGACAAGAAGGCCATCAGTGCAGGTGGGGGCTGGTGACAAGGCTGAGAGCCCTGGGAAGTGAGGTTGAGTGGGGTCATGCAGGGCGCAGAGGGGACGCGGGCTCTGACCTCTGAGTGAGGAGAAGGCCGCTCTGAGCCCAGCAGGGACGCGCTCAGACACATGGTGTAAAGGCACCACCTGCGCTGAGGCTTCGGGCGGGAGCGTAGAAGCGAGGAGGCCGCTTAGACAGCTGTGGAAATAAGTCCCCCGCAAACGAGGACAGGGTTTGCACCCGAGCATGGCTGGAAAGGCCATTAAGAGTGACCTATTGTGGTTATATTTTGAATACACCAGGAAAGGCATCACAGGACACACAATATCCTCCCAGGCAAACAAGCATTGTTGTCACCGGTGGGGAGGGGCAGGGCAGGCCTGGAGTGTATTACACCTGACCTTTAGGAGACGTGGCGTCCAGCCCAGGTCAGCTCTTACCAAGGTTTTGCGGTTACAAGACGTGGGTCAAATCAGTGCCTTCCGCTGAACTTCAGTTTTCTCATCTGCAGGAGCGAGCGGTCACTTGTGCTTCAGAAACCACGCTGCTCTGTCTCCTTAGCAGCGTCACCCATAAGGTGAAACACAGCTTCTGCGTCCGTCACTGCCACTGGGGTCACCTCCGGGGGCCGAGCACCCCGTCCCCCAGCCCTTCTTCATGTTTCCTGGTTCTTCCACGGGCATCCCAGCCTCAGTGTGACACAGGTACAGTTAAAATTAAATTCATACGGCTAGGCTGAGAGCAAAACATCAGGTAGTCATACGAAGCCCACCTTTAGCCTTTAAAGACCCCCCCACTTTGGGGAAGTTGAACAACCGGAGAAGAGATGCAGGGTCTCCGATTCCAGAGCTGACATGGTAGACGAGGCAGTGTTTGTGGTGGATGCGATGAGAAACACACCAGCAGAGGAAAGGAAACAGGGAGGGAGCTCTCCTAGGGAGGGGAGGGGGACAGATGCGTCACCAGTAGTGAAGGCTCAAGGTGTGGGGGGGAAGTGAATAAAGAAATCCAGGCCACGATGCGAGGTGCCTTGGTGCCCACGTGAATAACAAACTAGACCAGTTAAAGCGGGGAGTGGGGCTGAGGGGAGAAGGGCTGGGTTCGGGCTCAGGGCTCTTAGGGGCATACGGGATGCTCTGAGACCCGGAAAGAACGATGAGAGGCCATCAAGTGGGCCGTCCAGGAGCGCTCACGGTGCACCAGGCTGGGCGCTCATCACCCGCCATCTGGTTCACCTCCCGCCAGCCCTGCAGGGGGCGCTGCAGGCCCACGACCCCCCACCGAAAACGCCCTGGAGAGACGTTTCAGAATTCAGAGTTTTTCTGATTGCAGAACAGAAACAGGGTGCCTATATCATATATCACCCAAGCCCCCCCCCCGCAGAATCCAACACGCAGCATGTACGGTCACCGGCATGAACACAGAGAGTACAGAGCCTCACGCTGACTCAGGCCAGATTTTGCCTGAAATTTCTCAGTTTTCGAACTCTCTGGGTTTCAAAATCATAGATGAGGGATTAAAGGAGCCCATTTTACAAATTATATAAAAGAGGGACAGGAAGGGAATATAAAGAGCGCGGGCCACAGTCTCAGGAAGAATTGGAGGGGGAGGAAACCAGACTCTCAGACCCCAAGCTATGCTTTCAAACAAAACAAAGCAAAACTCAGAAAGAAAGCAGCTAAATTAACATTTACAAAGGACTCCCTAAATGTCTACAAAACATACCATGTATCAACTTTGCTAATTATTAAACTCAATATACATGGACATGTTAATGCACTTGAAAACAGTGTGTAGATTTTTCTTTCATTTTGCAAAAATCCTCCAGCATTTTCCACGGTTGCTGAGTCACTTGAAGATAAGTAATTTCAAAAGTAGAATGATAAAAATTCTTTTAATTTTTAGAGCCAAAAATTACATTTAATAGGGCAGTGGATGCATTTTAATATTTAAAAAATTTTTATTAGGGTATAATTGACATTTAACAATATATTAGTTTCAAGTGTACAACGTAATGGTGCGATATTTGTGTATTTGCAGAATGATCACCACAAGAAGTCTAGTCGCCACACACAGTTACAGGTTTTTTCCTTGTGATGAGGGTCTTTAAGATCTATTCTCTTAGTAACTTTCAAGTATACAATACAGAATTGTCGATTATAGTCACCATGCTGTACATTACATCCTCAGGAATTGTTTTATTCATATTTTTATATATATTAGGAATTCCAAAAACAGTTGTACCTAAAATCTATAAAGGTCTTAAAACTTCTTTTGGAAGAAATGGGGTAGGAAGACATTACCTTTTATTATAAGCTCATTATTCTATTTTATTTTGAAAGCATGTACTATATTGAGGTTTTTTTTTTTTTTTTTTTTGCAGTACGCAGGCCTCCCACTGCCGTGGCCTCTCTCGCTGCGGAGCACAGGCTCCGGACGCGCAGGCTCAGCGGCCATGGCTCACGGGCCCAGCCACTCCGCGGCACGTGGGATCCTCCTGGACCGGGGCACGAACCCGCGTCCCCTGCATCGGCAGGTGGACTCTCAACCACTGCGCCCCCAGGGAAGCCCGAGGGGTTTTTTTAAATGAAAAAAACTGTAACCTTCATATATATTCCATGATGACTCAAAGATACAACTGTGTAGTTGGTATAAATATTTTATGATATATTTTGATAAAATATGCCTTAACTGCCTTATTGAATAATTCACTTTGAATCTGAACGAAGTCACATGGCAGTTGATCTGTTTTTGTCTGCAGAGAAAGGATTTCTGGATTTTTTCTCCAGAGACATCCTGGGATTCGCAGTCACTTTACATCACTGGCTGCTCAGGCCGGAGCCCACAGGGCCACCTTCTGGACCACGTCCTGCCCTGAGGAGAGGGCAGCAATCTGCCGCCGGAGGCCCTGCCTCTGCCTGTGGCCGCGCAGCTCCGAGGACCAGCTCCCCTGGGCCAAGATGCCGAGTGCACTTGAAACCAGGCTCATCTCTGGAGGCTTGGAGTTGCAGGATTGCCCACAGCATCTTCTTTCCTTGCTGGCCAAAGCAGAACACCAAACGCTGCCGCAGCGTGAGTAGGAGAAGGAGAAAGAGAAACTAATACCTACCCACTCATCAGGCCACCTTCTATAAGCGCACAACCTCCTGGCATTTTTCTTGTCCTTCCAGATCCTGGGAGAGCACGTCTGTGGTTGTTGTGTTTCCATCACTAGAGTTCCTACAGGCCGTCTCCCTAAAAGTGCTGCAGGCCCTGCCCCAGGTGAGAAAGAGTTACTTGCAATTATTTCATGTTATTATTATACAATCAACCATCCTTTAAAAGACCACTTAACCATGACATCTTTTAATGACTCGACGTAGCCTTGGTCTTAGCTGTTCACTTGAAAAAACGAAAAGAGGCCGCTTTGCTGGACTTGAAAAGCCTTCACACTCCCTTCACGCCATTAACGCACGTCACCCGGCTGGGTGAGTCCTGGGTTGTGGCGTGTGCGGGTCCATGATGTGTTTTTCCCTTCCAGGCTGATGAGACATCACTCCTGCCGGAGGGGTGTTTGTCTTCACATGACCAGGACAAGAGACGGGGCCAGAGAGGATCTAACTTCCATGGAATTTTTTTCTAACCAGACACTGCGATTTGGTGGGGCGGGCCATTTTTATTCTTATTTCAAATTCTCTGAGCCATGGATTTCTCACAATTTAAGAATCTTCTTAGGGACGTCCCTGGAGGTCCAGTGGTTAAGACTTCGCCTTCCAATGCAGGGGGTGCAGGTTCGATCCCTGGTCGGGGAGCTAAGATCCCACATGCCTCACAGCCAAAAAACCAAAACATCAGGCAGAAGCAATATTGTAACAAATTCAATAAAGACGTTAAAAATGGTCCACAGCAAAAAAAAAGAAAAAAAAAATCAGAAAAGAAAAAAAACAATCTGCTTAGTATTTTAACAGCCGTTTTAGGAGAAACTTTTGAATTTTCTAGCCTCTAGTTTGGATACTGAAATTCTAATCTCAAGAGCTGTGTACCTCTTTACCATGTTCAATTGCCTCTCACCTTTTGGCTTCTGATCCTGGAAAACAGAAGATGTAAGTTTGTGGGTCAGCATATCAGCTCCTGGGATGACACTCGTTTTCCCAGGAAAGATTCCTGAGAGAAAGAAGATGAAATGGTCTTTATCTTTTTGACAATCCCACCTGGTATGTGGGGTTTTTTTTAACCTTCAAAGAGAACATCCAGACTTGAGGATTCTGAGGGTTTTTTTTTTTTTTTGCGGTTCGCGGGCCTTTCACTGTTGCGGCCTCTGCTGTTGCGGAGCACAGGCTCCGGACGCGCAGGCTCAGCGGCCATGGCTCACGGGCCCAGCCGCTCCGCGGCATGTGGGATCTTCCCGGACCGGGGCACGAACCCGCGTCTCCTGCATCGGCAGGCGGACTCTCAACCACTGCGCCACCAGGGAAACCCGGATTCTGAGTTTTGACCTTCACGGTTTTAGATCCGATCTGCCCGACACAGAATTGGGACTTTTCCATTGTCCATGGAACTGCCAACGCATGGAAGGTAATCTCTTTCACTTATCTCGGCTAAAAACCACCAATTAAAAAGTTGCTTCTAATATAAAAAGCAACTCAAAACTACACAATAGGTTTTGTTAGAAAACATTTAAATTTTTTTTAAGTTTTAGAGTTTGTTTATGAAAACCGGTCATGTGTCTCAATTTTTTATTTTACGAAATAAAAGTAAGGGAAAGATTTCTGAGTATGTGAAGAACTCTATTAATTTTTTCTGGGCAATTAGTTCAGAGAGAAGAATTGGTGTTTGCTGGATGAACAGATATAAAATCATAGAGCATTAGGGATAGAAGGAATGCCAGAATCGTTTAGATCAAGTCCTCTTGGGTAGAGGGAGGGAAGCCCAGTGAGGCGCAGCGGGTCACGCCCCCGCCATCCCACGGCCCCTCCCCTGTGGACCCAGCCAGCCAGCCACGCTCCGATCCATCTTGGAATCCAGCCCAGGAGGGTCACACTTGTGAAGGCCTCACTCTGCTGCCTCTGGCTCAATTTGCTTGCAAACTAAGCTTTCCGCAGATCAAAGACCCCTCCCCCCTGGGGCCCCGCCCCTCCAAACCACGTGGATTCTGCTGGAGCGATTGTGCCTTTAGTGTTGCCCCCAGGGCAGGTGGCACCCAGTGGGACTTGCGCCCAGCTCTTCTGAGGCCCAATCAATGTTCTTTCCGAACCACCTTCTGCTGGGAAAAAAGTAGTGTCCAGACACGACAGCCTGGGATGAGCGGGACTTTTTACTGAAGAGCCGCTCTGGGGTCCCCAGCCCGGAAGCTGCGCGGAGAACTCAGTGTCTGTTGCGGCGGCCCTTCGGACGCGCCTCCTTCCACCCCGTGGTCTGGTGCTTTGCAAACCGGAAACATTTCTTTTTTCTAGAAGTCAGAAATATCCTTTTGAACCAAACAGTTCCAAATGCTCCACGATTCTTGACATGGCCCTGAAATGACTGGCCCTCTGCCTTTCCAGTTCGTTTTTGCTTCTGTTCTGGGGGTCTTCGTTGAGTGCGGGTGTTTCTGACGCCCTGCTGACAGCCCACTGCCCTGGGAGGGAGACCGCGGTCCCCCAGACGTCTGGAGTGCGGTACTGGCCCCTGTCTCTTCCCGAGGGGGCCTGGTTCGTCCTGATGCTCACGTTTTATGCAGAGCCGTCTTTATAACGAGTATTTGCTGCCGTCTCTTGCCGCTCTGAGAGGAGCAGGCTTTCTCTCCCAGGGCATCTATATGAGGCATCCTCCCATCTCAGCCCTAAGAAGTGGTGATTTGGCAAGGATCCAACTGATTTGATTAATATAGACAGGCTACCTGAAAAATTTAGACTGCAAAGTGGATTTTTTTAGACACTGAGCCACTCCACCTTGCCAGTCGTGTGCGTTAATCAAATTAGATGGAAAAATGCCAAGACTCCATTTGCTGTCCTCCTGCGGAGTTACAGCCCAGGCAACGGACGAGATCCTGGGTTGCCTGAGGTCTGTGACAAGGGTTGGACAAAGAACTTGGCTTCTCCATCCATCCTTTAAATTCAGGCATTGTTTTCTTTTCCCCAGAGGTTTTCAAACTGTGTCTCTGTAGTGAAATCCTTTATATGCGTAAAATTTTAGGGAGAAGCCCAAGAGGTAAACGGAGAAGACCTGGTTGGCCACACGCAAAACACCGTCCCCCCCCAGCGTTGAAGTGCATGTGGAAATACACAAAAAAGTTATCCTCGACCAAATTCAGCTATGCAATTTGTGTGGGTCAGGGAAAAGAAGAAAGAAAATAGACGGCGCACTCAGATTAGGATAATTCGAGGAGGTTTGCTTAAAAAAGTGTGGCCCAGTGCAGGGAACCTAAGTGCGGGAACTCAGGCCAGGAGCGGAGAAGCTGCGGCCGTCCTGAGACCCAGAGGGAGACGGGCAGGGAGAGGGCATCGGAGCCTGGAGGCAGGGAGCGGGCCATACAGAGCAGGCTCCACGTCCAGCTCTTCACTCCGCTGGCAGGGCCTCTACAGCCTCTCAGAACTGAACGATTCCAAAGGCTTCCTAACAGGCTTTTGCACTGTGGAGCTAACTGTCCTGAAACCTGGTGGGAGGTCAAGGCTGGGAAGCTCCCACGATGCTCTAGTCTAGCTCACTTGTGGTTCTTGAGCCCTGCTAGATCATCCGTGCCTGCGATGATAAAGCCAATGTTTTTATCCCCTTTCCTCCCCCTGGAAACCCATCTCCGCTC
The DNA here is from genome assembly GCF_949987515.2 of Delphinus delphis. Classification (NCBI taxonomy): domain Eukaryota; kingdom Metazoa; phylum Chordata; class Mammalia; order Artiodactyla; family Delphinidae; genus Delphinus; species Delphinus delphis. The sequence goes on along the minus strand of NC_082694.2, from coordinate 3,525,103 downwards.
CATGGAACTTTGGGAGTTTGCTAGGTCTTCTAATGATGCAGTAAAGTCTACTTCTCAGAAACGTCCGCTGTTTGCTTTTAGTTGGAGGAGTGCAGAGAAAGCCAATTCTCTCCTTCATACAAGAGCCATTCGTTCCTACATTCTAATACCCAGGTACCCAGTGTCCACCTACCTGGATGCCTTCCACCTGCCCAACTGCTGGCGAGCCCTGCTTGCCTCCTGCCAACCGGGCCAGCTGATCGCTTGGCACACAGAGAGCCCTCAACAGATATTCACCGATGAGTGAATACATCCTGCGTGTGATTTCTCCTCTGTGATACTCTCCCGTTTCAATTATTTAAGGCAAGTGATGTGTGACTGCGGCCTGAGGCTCCTGCTGGTTTAGTAACTGCCAAGGCTCGTTATCCTGAGTGTTATTCTAACTCCAGTGAATGTTTTTTTTAAATTTTCAAATCAAATAGTAGAATCTTATAAAGATTAAGGATGTGTTAGTCTTCTAGGGCTGCCATAACCCACTACCACAGACTGAGTGGCTTAAACAACAGAAATCTATTCTTTCACAGGCCTGGAGGCTGGAAGGCCAAGATCAAGGTTCAGCGGGGCTGGTGTCTCCTGAGGCCTCTCTCCTTGGCTTGTAGACGGCCACCTTCTCCCTGTGTCCTCATGTGTCCTTTTCCCTCTATGCATGCGTGTCTGCGTCCAAGGCGCCTCTTCTTATAAGGACTCCACTCATTTTGCCTTAGGACCCACCCTAAAGGCCTCATCTTAACTTGATCACCTCTTGAAAGACCTTCTCTCCCAATACAGTCACATCCTGAGGTACTTGGGGTTAGGACTTCAACATGTGAATTTTGGGAGCCCACAATTCTGCCCATGACAGAAGGTCACCCAACTCAACCTTCATTCTGGTCGCTTTGCAGAAACGACGTCCAAAACATCAGTCATACGTGTCCCTGCCAGGCACCTGCTGGGGTCCCTGTGAGGATGGACAGCTCACGTTTCACAAGCCAGAATATTCCTTTTTTTTTTTTAATGTTTATTGGAGTAGAGTTGATTTACAATGTTGTGTTAGTTTCAGGTGTACAGCAACGTGAGTCTGTGGTACATACATACATACCCACTCTTTTTTAGCTTCTTTTCCCATAGAGGTCATTACAGAGTACTGAGCGGAGTTCCCTGTGCTGGACAGTAGCTCCTTGTGAGTTACCTGTTTTATACATAGTAGTGCGTATGTGTCAGTTTGAGTGCTCGAGTTTCTGCACACATTGGACCTCAGTGGTCATCCCTGAACATTCTCCTTTGTCCTCCTGCTTTAGAAACGGCCAGGGGGAGGGGACCATTCCTTCTGCCACGGGGGAGCTGCACTTACAGACAGACTCAGCTTCACCGCTGACCCACAGCAAAGGAGGTACCTCGACTGGGCCCCAGCTGAGAGCGCTCGGTTCAGAACCACGGGAGAGTGACAGCCTCAGAGGTCCTTTTCCCACGCGAATGTGGAACCAGCTCCCTTGGCCAGGATTTTCCCAGGGCGGCTGCAGCTGGAAAGCCCTCCCCCCTCCCTCTCACACCTCTTCACGGAAGTATCCGTTCCTGAGTCCCACGCAGGAGCTCAGAATCTACATGCTCCTGTGTGTCCCAGCATTTCCATAGTTCCTTAGTGTTGACACGGGATGAAGCCATCCCATAAATGTGGGTTAATAACAGACAGGCCTTTGTTCTTCAGAAGGGAGTCTTGCAGCAAGAGAAAGTCGTGCAGGCAGGCCAAGGTCAGGGCAGCTGCCGCGGGTCACCCACTGCTCTTGGCGACGTCTCCGGCCCCGGGAGGCCCTCTGACCCGCAGGGCAGCGTGCAGGCCGGAAATCGCCGGCTTCCTTCCGGCCTCGATCAAGCTACATGTCCATATTTCCCACTCACATTCATGTTTAATAGCACGGAGCCAAAACATTTAAAGGCATGCTTCTAATCACGACTCCAAGTTCCGGCAAATCTTCCACGGATGCCCTTCACGCTGTGCGATTACACTCCATCTGCCACCTCCCTCCCCGCCACCCCCCCAAGCCCTGTTGGGCTCTGCCTTTGAGAGGCCAGCCCAGGGGCTTCTGGTTGGGTTTGGACAGTGGGGAGAAGCTGCAGGAAACTGCAAGACGGGAAGAGAGGGGTTGCGTTCCCCCCAGGCGCCCCCGTCCTGCTCAGGGCCATGCCAGGACGCCAGCCTCCTCCTCCAGGAAGCCTCCTCCTTCCCCACGTCTAGGCGTGATGGGCTGCTGCCTGTGCCACCATCTGGATGCCCTCGTGTCTCTCCTTGAGGCCCCTCCCCCTGCCCACAGCCTCTTGACCCGGCTGACTTGGATTCCATTTCCTGCCAGGACCGTCACGATACAAACCCTCTGGAGAAGATCCCAAAGGAAAGAGAAGAATCTAGTTCTCATCTCCTCTGACCGTCCCAACTCATACCCTGAATGTCAGTGAAACTCTTCTACCTGGGGCACCAAAAATCAGAGGACTTTAACCCAACTGCGCATCAGAATTACTCAAAAAAAATTTTTTTTCTTTTTTTTAAAGCATCAGTATCTGGGCTCCACCCTCAGAGAGTCTGGCTCCTTTGACCTGGGGGACAGGGGGGGTCCACCCAGCCCTATGCAGGCGGATCAGACCGTAAACATCAGGCTGGGTGGGGCAGCACCGGGCCCAGGCATCGCCTGTTTAAAGCTTTCCAGGTGATGTTGACACGCGGGCAGGCCGAGAGCCGCCATCCTGAACACGGCTCTTCCTGCCATGATGCTTAGCAGGTGCTTTCCCTTCTCTATGGAACAGGCCCACCTGCCCCCTTCTCATCACAGAATCATCATGGAACCCCCCCTTGGGAGCCCATCTCGCGTGGGCTTTTCCATGAAGCCATTTCTCTCCTCCATCCCAAGCAGGACTTGGTCATTCGAACACTCATGGCATTTATCCCCCCTTGTGTCACTCCTCTTCCCAGGCCTCATGTGACAGCAGCTGGCAGTGGCCTGGTCTCACGATGACCGTGTGTGTTTGGAAAGGACCTCACGGATATCTCCCCCAACTTCCTGCTCAGTGAGGGAGCGAGGCTCAGGCAGTACTGGGTCTGGGGTCTCTGGGGTCACGGCTTGGTGTCCTGTTAGCACTTTTCCAAATTAAAAAGGCTGGAATTGATTCCAGTTCAAATTCTAAGGCTCCTCCCCTTACACCTCCCTAGCCGTGTTAACTCCACATCGCTTTAAAATGTTTTGTAGAAAATCAATTCTATAATCACGTTTTAGAACAGAAGTGTTTTGTTTAGATGTTACATCTGAGTATTAATTAATTGTTACAATCCACAGTTACAAACACTGTGTTCAAAATAATCCAATACTTTCAATAAAAACCCTGATTCACTTGGATTTCAGTCTCAAATGCTACTATATGAAATGCACTTAAAAAAAATAATAAACTGCTTACTTGATTCTGGGAGATGAAGTCATGTGGCGGTTTCCCAGGCTGGGCTCAGGCTGTGGTCTTCGTTGAACAGTGAACGAGCAGTCCCAGCATCCTTTCTTACCTTCCTCTCCTCCTCAAATGCTTCAGTACCCTTTAGCCTTGCTCTGAAGTCTTGTGTGCCGGCCCCCGATACTGTAATTACACTTAACTGATAACTGTGGGTGTGAGTGATGGCCACCTGCTCCTTTCAAATGTTCCCCACTCCTTGCTCGTCTGTACGTCAGTATTTCTGCGTCCACGATTTTAGGGTGCCAGTGGTTGGAAGATGCACGATTATCCTCTATACCACTAAGGACAAAAAATCTGAGACAAATAAACAGGCGAGCTGTCCATTGTAAGATGCCGTTGACCTGCCACATGTGCCAATGTCAGAGGTGTTAACGTATGAAAAGATGTGTGCCCTGGAATCTCTGAGATACGGGCTCCAGGCCATCCTTGCTTCCTTCCTGGGAGCTGCACGTTGACCCCATTTCTGCCTCCCAGGATTGTCCAGAGTGGACTCTGGATTCCAAATCCGTGATCCTTCACTGAGGCCACGTCACCTTCTTCCTCCTTTTATGTAACTATCATCTCTCATTAGGTTACTTTGCACCCAAAGAGGCATTTCCATCCCTTAAGAGGGGAGTTTTCAAATTGGCACAAGGAGCTTATATTTTGTGTAGTTATGACAGAGTCAAGGATCTGGAAGACAGGATCTTCCGAAGGGTCAAGTTCAGTGGTGTCTTCCCTCAGCTCGTCTGGGAGCCTTTTCTGAAACACTCGGTTACTTCCATGGCAGTAGCTGAAGTTATTTCCTGTGACAGAAAAGTTCATTACATTATCCCGTTTTGAAATGGGATCGTTTCTCAGTGGAAAAAGAGTAATATGTGTTACGTACATTCTTGTGTTGCTCACAAGCTGAAATGACTTTTTAGGTTCAATTGCTTTCATCTAAACTTTTCTTTACTGTGCAGAATAAAATAGAAAATCTATTATTTTCAATGCCTGCAAAATTTTTCTTAGATTTCTCACCAGTTCTAGAATACTCAGAGACATTAAAAAATAATACTGAGGGGCTTCCCTGGTGGCGCAGTGGTTAAGAATCCGCCTGCCAATGCAGGGGACACGGGTTCGAGGCCCGGTCCGGGAAGATCCCACATGCCGCGGAGCAACTACGCCTGTGCGCCACAAGTACTGAGCCTGCGCTCTAGAGCCCGCGAGCCACAACTACTGAAGCCCGCGCGCCTAGAGCCTGTGCTCCGCAACAAGAGAAGCCACTGCAATGAGAAGCTCGTGCGCCACAATGAAGAGTAGCCCCCCCTCGCTGCAGCTAGAGAAAGTCGGCACGCAGCAACAAAAACCCAGTGCAGCCAAAAATAAATAAATTAATTTATAAAATAATAATAATACTGAGGACGTAGGAATGTGTTTTCTGTGATTTGACATGAAGGGCTGTCCCTTGTGAGGATAGAACCAGATGTCTGTTCTCAGCAACGTCAGGCATTCGATGCTGGAGGAGGCCACAGCGCTGAGACCATCACGTGGCAGACAATTTAGATTCCCCTTTCCTAACTGAGGTCATGTTCTCTTTTGATGTTTAAAATAAACTGTTTCATTTGGTCTCTATGATCCTAATTTCTGGTAGATGAAACGTTTGAGAACTTGAAAATCGGGTCCTTTTTTTCCCCCTTGTAGAATGAACCAGAGACAGTGCCTACAGGGGTGAGAGGCAGAGGCCTGGCCTCCAACCTGGGCTCTTCAGTTTCTAGCTGGGTGCCTCTGAGCAGGTTGCCACCAGAGCCTCAATCATAATAACAATCTCAGAGGGTTGCTGTGCCCATCAAAAGAGCTGGGTAATTAGGAACAGCCAGCATTGTTTTATTTTATGTTTATCTCATTTTATTTTGCTATCAACATTTTAAATGCACCTACTGGGCTTCCCTGGTGGTGCAGTGGTTAAGAATCTGCCTGCCAATGCAGGGGACACGGGTTTGAGCCCTGGTCTGTGAAGATCCCACAAGCTGCGGAGCAACTAAGCCTGTGCGCCACAACTACTGAGCCTGCGCTCTAGAGCCCGCGAGCCACAACTACTGAGCCTGTGTGCTACAACTACTGAAGCCCATGAACCTAGAGCCTGTGCTCCACAACGAAGAGTAGCCCGCGCTTGCCACGACTAGAGAAAGCCCACGTGCAGCAACAAAGACCAAATGCAGCCAAAAATAAATAAATTTGTAATGAATAAATAAATGCACATACTCTTCAACCCAGTAATTCCATTTGCGTTTATATTATAGGAATTTACATTACAGATATACTGACACAATTGCACCAATATGTGTATGTATACACACCTACTAATATGGAAATATTCATGTACTTGTGTATGTAAAAAAGAAAAAAACACCAGAAAGAAAAGTAAAAGGCCAACTGTAATGTGCTGCAAAGAACGAATATTCTTAATACATGAGAGGCCCTCAAACTTCATCAAGAAAAGAACACCATATTATAAAAGTGGGCAAAGAAGTAAGTATTCAATTAGTGAAAGAAGAAAGTTAAGTAACTGCTAAACATGTGAGTATATGTCAACATTCACCAGAAATAAAACACACACTATAAAATAAAATAAGTATATCCTATGTGTCCATTATAAAATTGGCAAGCTTTTTAGAGATAGTAATAGTTATCATCAGAATCTGAAAGTGAGTTTCCCATGCCCTGTTGACAGGGGTGTAAAAGGTACACACTTTCTGGAGCATATTTTAACAACATGGATCAAACATCCGAACCTTTGCATCCCCTCTGACAGAAGAGTTCCTCTTCTAGAAATTTATCCTGAGGAAATAAATATATTTGTACTCAGAGATTCGCCTACCTTGGAACAGTGTTGATAGTAGGCGAGGGAAAAGACATGATTTAAATTTGCAACAATAAGAAATTGCTTCAATAAATTATAGAGAAATACTCTTCAGTCACTTAAAATCATGCGACAGAAAGTATTCATTGACCAGAAATTCGTTCCTTGCCCTTCTCTCCATCCTAACTCCGATTCTTCTCTGAGATCTGGGTTCAACCCCCAAACGTCCAGAAAAAAGATCCAGAAAGTCTGGGAAAGCCTCCTCCCCGCAGTGTCACACACTCGCTGCGTCCCGTAAGTCTTCTCCGAAGCACGTTTCATAATCCTCATTAAAGAATTATTTCATTCGTTGGCTTTTGGTCTGTGGGTCCCACTGGAACGTAAGTTCCAGAAAGACAGGCAGAGAAGCTGGGTCTGGTTCGTGCCCCTCAGGCAGCCCGGTGCTAGAACCGTGTAGGCAGGAGGAGATAAACTTTAACGTGATTCATTCGGGGGAGAAAAAAATATCTTGCTATGTGTGTAGGAAGATAACACTTCAGAATATTAATATTTGGGGTGTCTTTCTTAAATACGCACATTTCTCCAAGTGTCATTTAGAGGTATTCAGATTGCCAAGAGGAAAGTTAGAATTGAAGATGGCTGTAGCAGGAATGGAAAGAGAAACAGCCAGTGTGATTTCTTGATCTCTAAAATAGGCTCTGGAAGCTGGCATCAGAAGCAATGGTTTTGAAAGCCCGCGCTTTTGATTTGCAAGTATTGGCTTTTGTTTGAGAAAAGATTCTTGAGACTCAAAAGGGAAGGCCCAGGAACATTAAGGCCTTGAGTTTGCCTCAATAAACTGGATGGAAAAAAGGAGGGCCCGGATAAGGGTCACCCGCAGAGGCATGGGGGCTGGAGGAAGCCAGCCCGTGTAGCCGCGTGGAGGAAAGGCCAGGCCACACTGGGAGGCGGCCGGAGCTTCCGGTCACCTGCATTGGGGCCCCTGTGGGCGATGAGCCCACACATCACGACATCTATGTCGAGGGACCCTGAGAACTGACATTTCTTTGAGGTCTGCTAGGTGTGACTGTGTCAAGTCTTAGTTTTCTAATATATAAAATGTAGTAAAAATGCCTAACTTCTGAGGCCAATGTGAAGAGTCAATCTGTGATAGTATTTGACAAAATAGATGGTTGATACAATGAATGTTATGATAGCCTGTATCCGTTTGACATTTAGTTTTTATTAGTTTTGTATTCTACATGTAGCTTTCTGATTCAGTGGATTTGCTTTGCAATGATGTTTGAGCACAAGCTCCCTGAGAGCTAGAATCTTTTTCCTCTCAACAATCACTAGGTCTTAAGGGCCTTTAAACTGAATAAACTAAGGCAATTGACCTTTAGACGTTTCTCTTGTAGGAAAACACTAAAAGACCTCAAGTATGGTAGTGTCAAATCCTTACTCTTGTTATTTTTCTTATTGCATTGACTGGGACTTAGAAAAAGTGTTAGTAAACATTCTTGATTCTTCCTGATTTTAAAGGAATATTTATATCAGAGATTATAAAGGGAAACAGAAAATCAGTGGTTTGTTTTTTCATCAGTGGGAATAAAAACGCAAACGATCTGATGGCAAGTTTTACTTTGTCTACTCAGTACCTGTGGGATCTGATTTAGATTTTTAAAACTTTCCTGAGCCTTCGTTTACTCAGCTGTAAAATAAGGGTAACACCAATACAGGGTGTTGTGAGGAACACAAGAGAAAAGCCCAGGAACGGCACCGGGCACCTACATACTCATAACGGTTCCCCCTCCTGTGGCGTGTCCCACCTCTGCAATTCTCTAAGGGCTTAAGGCCATCCTTGAAGGAGCTATGGAGTTAGGCGTCTCCATGTGCTTTCACTTGTGCCTAGATTTGTATGTTAGCAATGGCACTCATGAGAGGAGGAGAGCCTCGCCGACAGGGCTGTGCCCAAGGGGAAGTGAGGCTGAGAGATACGGGAGGGGTTCTGAGGTTCCCCTGTCCCTCTGCCCTAAAGCTCCTTCTGCCTTTCAAAGGAGCACAGGGCAAAGCTGCGGGTGGACCCTTCTTCCATTGCTTTTGCAAAATGAATTTGTCAGTAAAAGTCATTTTCTAGAATGTCCAGAGGCTCCCCCAGAGATTCAATTACAGGGAATAGAATCGGCTGGTGGATGTGAGAAAAGTGTAGCCGGGGGAAATAAATGATTTAATCCCCACTGCCTTGCAATGGTTTTCTTCTCTTTCAGTGAACTGGAGGAAATGCTGGGCCCTTATTTGACATAAGGCTTTGTTATAAGCCTATTGGTTTCATCAGAACCTTACTGTTTCCTCGTGTGAGTTATTTCCTTCTGCTCTTTGCTGGTGGGATGGATTTAAAGTGGGTCTAGGGAGCCTCCAGACACCACGATGGTTAACCCTCATGTTGGAGGAGTAACTTAGAAGCCAGAGGACCCAGATTTTATTCATTCTCCACATTTATCTAGTGACAGCCCTGGCCCTGAGCTGAGCTCATGGAGTTTTGTTGCTGTTGTTTAATTTTTTTTTATTGTGATAAATACACATAATGTGAAATTTACCATTTTAACCATTTTTGAGTGTACGGTTTAGTGTCGATAAGCACATTCACTTTTTTTTTTTTTCTGCACCGCACAGCACGTGGGATCTTAGTTCCCCGACCAGGGATCGAACCTGCACCCCCTGAATTGGGAGTACGGAGTCTTAACCACTGGACCGCCAGGGAAGTCCCAGCACATTCACGTTGGTGTTGTGTAGCCATCCCCACCTTCCATCTCCAGAACTTGCTCATTTTCCCAACCTGAAACTCTGTCCATTAAACACTCACTCCCCGCCTCCTTCCCAGCCCCTGGCCCCCACCATCTACTTTCTGTCTCTATGAACTGGACTTCTCTAAGTACCTAGTATAAGGAGAATCATAGAGCATTTGTCTTTTTGTGATTGGCCTCAGTCACTGAGCACAGGTTCATCCGTGTTGCACTGTGTGACAGAATGTCCTTCCTTTTTAAGGCAAAGAACATTTTGTTTATCCATTCACCTGTTGTGGGACGGTGGCTTTTGTGAATAATGTTGCTATGAACGTGTCACCTGAGTTTTCAGTGAAGATAGGTAAGAATTTGAATAATATTTTTTAAAAATCTCATTTGAGTGATTAGTGTTTAACCAAATGGGACACGGAGCGACTGAGGTCACAGGGCCACTGGGAGGGGCTTAGTCACCTTCCTGAGCCTCTGTTCTTGGTCACGGTAGTTGAATCATCACTGGCCTGGTCCCCATTCTCTCTTGGGAATTATCATGGGCGGGAATTGTCTGGGGGAGACTTCATCCAAGGTCTGCTCACCAGGCTCACGTGTAGCTTTGTGCAACCCCAGCAAATACCAGAGTCAACTGGACACACTGTAGAGATGTGGTTACACTTGCCAGCCACGAGCTACTAAGAACTGCAGGCCAAACTTTTAACAGGTGACATTTTGATGCAAAATTCTCCATGTGTCTATGCTGTGATCCTGGGACACGTACCAGTCAGTTTGGATAGATAGTCTCTCTCTCTCTCTCTCTCGACAAAATCAGTAGAGAGCTGTAGCTGCCCATGTAGTCAGATGAAATAGGAACCAAAACAAAAAGGCATATTAATACAAATAAGAGGCCAAAATGTCCCAGAAACAGATTCGTGTTTGTTGGGTGTGGGTTAAGGCTTAGGAGTGAGCATGTTGGAAGGCTCTGTTACCCGCAGTCAAGGTTTATGTGGAGACAAAGGTCTGGGGTGGAGCGAGCCTCTGAGCGGATGTCTGCGGGCCCCTGCAGCCTGTGAGTCCTCACAGCCACTCTGCAGGGAGCTTTACTGTCCATGTCCTGCAGGTAAGGACGCTGGACCTCCTGGAGGTTAAGGGATTTCTCCAGGTTCACGCAGCTGGTAATTGGCAGTGCTGGGACTCTGTTTAATCCCAGACCATTTCCTTTCCCATCCTTAATCCAGCTCCACGGGACGTACAGAAATTAGGAAAGATTCATAGTCCGTGTTACGTACAATAGTGGTTCTCAAAGTGTGGTCCGCGGACCAGCAGCTTCACATCAGTATCACCTGGAAATGTTAGCGATGTTGGTCCCCAGGCCCACCCTCGAGGTTTGACTCCAGTGCTCCGAGGGTGGGCTGGACAGTCTGTGCTTTATGAAGCATCCCACCCCCCCCCCGGGATTCCCCTGTTCCTCACGTGTGGGAGCGCTGAGTGATGAGACCCCGTCGGGGGAGCTGTGGAAGGTTGGTCCTTTCACGCCATTCAGGTAAGAGAGGCGGTGGGACGGGAAACGGCTAGGAATGGGGACGGGTAGTGAAATTCAAATGCAGCCCAGACAGTACTGTGATCCCAACTTAAGATCACGCTGTGAGGTTCACACATGGGACTGTGTTAACTCTGACCTAAATTTTAATTTAGCCAATTACCCTCCTCCTCCTTCCACAGCTCAGCTGTCACTTCCTGCAATGACTGACCTCAGGTGTCTGGCATGTATTGAATAGACAGTACCTCCTGTCTCTGAGGAATGTCGATTTCATCATCAACAAACACCTCCCCCAACCCCCAACCCCTGCCCTCCACCTTTTCCTGTGCTCACACACAGTAGAATTTTTGGACAAAGATTTTCGTTCTCTCGATGCGTGGAGCCTGAGGCGGATTCCTAGCAAAGGACAGGACAGACGCTTAGGAATCTGCCATCCAGTCATCGGATTTGCGCAGTTTCCTGAGGGTCTCTTGGGGACCAGGAACAATGAGATGCAGGTTTCAAATGTTTGAACAAGAGTCAAAGGCAATTTTCAGTCAGTCAGTTGTCAACGGAAGTAAACTAGATGAATACAGGGACTTGACATTGCAAAGCCCTGAAGATCTGACGGTGGTCCTTCCAGGACGGCCCAGAGATGGCACGACCTCCCGCGTGAAGTAACCCACTGTGACATCCTGACATCCCCCCGTCCCGTGGAAGGACTCAGTGAGTGAGTGGCAGGGGCGGGACATGAACTGGAGAGATGGCTGGCAGAGAGTGTCAGGGTGGAAATTTGTAGGAGGGTGTTTTCTGGCCTCCATCCCTTGGGCGGGGGGCTTCCGGGGGGGGAGATGAGAGGAAGCTGGCAGACAGTGACAGCCCTGCTGAAATCCAGCTTCCAGGACTGCTTTGTGTCATCCCACATCACATGTTTGCCAATGTCATCGTAGCCTTGTGACCACACAGGAAAGGTGAAAATAGCTGTGCTGGAGTCACAGTGAACGGGGGTCTCTGAACCAGATCAACAAGACTGACTCAGCAGGAGCTGCCTGTGCACTTAGGATGCAGGAGCCCTTGATAAGGATGTTCACGCCCTGCACGGACCAGTTAAACCTGCAGAGCCGCGGAGGCTGGGGTGGGGCTTGGTGGGGGAGGTTAGAACCTGGTGGCTGTCAGCACCTGCCTCTTCTGTTACTGACCAGACCTGGGGGGGCGTGGCTTCCCGCTCCTGAGGCTTGTATCTCCTCTGAAAGGCGGCTTTGTAAATACAGGTCAAAAGCCTGCAGCCCTGGCTGGTGCTTTAAAACTGTCAGCCTCAGCTATTGTTATATAAGTACGCAGCCTGATTATCTGAGAACCAGGGTCAGTGTTAAGGCATCTCAGATATCCGCAAAATCGTTAGCAGCCATCTCAGCGTGTGGATTTATTAGATCAATAACACTTCGGATGTTATAATATCCCAGCAAAAAGAAGGGAAATTAACATCTACTGAGCACACAGCCCTGCAGGCACGTGTGTGTCCCAAACTTTCACAGTCCTTACACACACACTGAACCTTATGACACAGTTTTATTGTCCTTGGTTATAAATAAAGAAACAGAGATGTTGAGAGGTAGGTCTGGGTTCACAGAGGCAAGAATTTGAGCCGGGATGCCTGCCCTCCCTGCCTCACGCTGGACTCCTCGAAGTTCTGTCCATTTCCTTCTCACGCTCACCTTGCCCCAGACCCTGCCCTGCCAGCCACCTGAGCTGAGGGCTGCTCTTTTCACCACGTGCCCAGAACCCAGCGCGGCCGTGCCCTCCGGAGCTCGGCTGGGAGCCTAGTTTCCTGTCTCAGACGGAGTTCTTGTCTGGGAGAAAAGGCACGGCTGTCATTTTGGATTAATTTGTGAACTGGCTCATTTCAAAAGTCATAAGAAATTAAATCACAAGCATGGAAGTAAAGGTAGAGAGACAATCACAGCTGGACTTGTATGACAAAGCATCACTAGCCGTTGCATGTAAACGGAAAAGCCAACAGCCATGGGGTACTTTTATAGTCAATGTTTCCACAGTTCATTTTGAAAAAAAATAATGGACTTTCAAAATTTTTGAGTTTTTCCAACAGTATGACTACAGAATTCTCAAAAATGCAGAGAAAATGATCAGAAGCTCCTATCATTTGGGGATATTTGTCTTCTTAGGACTTAAGTACTTCTGTCAACAAACATGTCATGAGAAGAGGGAGGAGGGACTCTGCATTAGGGGCAGCGTGATCAAAAGTACAAGGTGTGGGACTTCCCTGGTGGCGCAGTGGTTACGAATCCGCCTGCCAATGCAGGGGACATGGGTTCGAGCCCTGGTCCGGGAAGATCCCACATGCCGCAGAGCAGCTAAGTCCGTGCACCACAACTACAGAGCCTGCACTCTAGAGCCCGTGAGCCACAACTACTGAGCCTGCGTGCCACGACTACTGAAGCCCGCGCACCCTAGAGCCCGTGCTCCGCAGCAAGAGCAGCCAATGAGAAGCCCGCGCGCCACAACGAAGAGTGGCCCCCGCTCGCCGCAGCTAGAGAAAGCCTGCGTGCAGCAACAAAGACCCAACGCAGCCAAAAATAAAATAAATACATTAAAAGAAAATAAACTTAAACAAAAAGGTATAAGGTGTGAGGCTGTGTAGAGGGGACACAGGGCGATGGGTGTTGATGAGCTGCAGGAGGTCTGATGGCAGAAACTGGGCCAGGAGGTTAGCTCGGGGCTCATGGCCAAGGGGCACCGTCCACTCTGCCAGCCCACTTAATGCATCAGGGTCACAGACCCAGTGCCCAAGGCCTGCAGACTTTACAGGGCCTTTGAGGACTGAGAGAAAATGATTAGCCCTACACTAGGGGTAGACTCTGCAGTGGAAGTGGGTAACATGACACCCTGCTAACCAGGCAATGGGAACTCCACCCAAGCCTTCAGCAGGTCAATGTCAGAATTACTGTACCTGAAACGCAGTCTGATGTCTCTTCATGCTGCAGACCCCCCATCCCCGGCTACTCAACAGCAGCACCTGGAGGCCTGGATCCCTCACAAACCCCCACGTCCACCGCGCTAGCGGCAATGACATCCCCCTGGTTCCTGCAGCCAGAAGGCTTGGAATCCTCCCTGGTTTTCTCTTCCACTCGCATGTCTCACCAGGAAACTCTGTAGCTCTGGCTCCAAATGATATTTGGAATCTGATCAACTCTCACCCTCTCATCTTTCCCCCATGCCTGGAAGTGTCCCTGTCGCCCCCTCATTCTATCCTCAGCCCAGGGGAGGAACTCTTCCTCCACAACCACCAGAGCTGCCCTTCCCTGCTCAGCGCTGCTGTGCCGATCCACCTCCCTCGGGGTCGGAGCTACAATCCTCACAGGGGCTCCATCTCTCACACGCTCCCCTCCCCCCCGCCGCTGAGAGCCTCCCACCTGGGAGCTCTGGCTGCACTCCTCCCTCTGCCTGACGTGCTGCTGCCCTACATACCCACGGGCTAACTCCCCTCCTTTCCTGCATATCCCTTCTGACTGGGTTCCTATGCCGAGTGCTCTGTTTAATTCTGCACCCCTTCCCCCCTCACAGCCACCCGCACTCAGCGCTCCAGTCTCTCCCCGGCACTAACCACCTCCTAACACACGGAGTAGTTTATTGACCTACGTTTACGGTGTGTCTCCCCGGCCAGAGCGCAAGCTCTGGGCGATCAGAGCCCTTTGTTGGGTTGACCGGAGCATCCTTGCTTCTGCAATTCTTCCTGGCCAGAGACTAGCTAGCCCTCAACAAATATTTGTTGAATAAACGGTGGATGAATTAACTTGGCAGAAGCGCGGAAGATTTCTTGGAGGAGGACAAGGCGTGTGCCGGTAGAAATATCCACCTGAAATTCAGAATTCTGCTGAAACGACAGATCCGGGCTGAAGATACAGAGTCTGACGGTGTAGGCCTAGAAGGTGAAACAGCAAAATGAATGTGTATAAGTTGTGAATCTTCCTTTTCCCGTTTAAAGAAGCACATCAGTCTTTGTGGCGTTGGCTGCAGCTTTCATAGTAGTACCTTAAAGGACTGTGCGATTCCAGTGGGGGGTTACACAATAACCGTGTCATATTTGGGGGCATCTTGAGTCTAATTTTTGGCTGTTACGAATGACTGCTATGAATAGCTTTATATTTATAGCCTTTGCTGCATTTTGAATCATTTCATTAGAAGAGATTGTCAAAGGCTAACAGAAAACCAATTTGACGGTTCTCCATAAGGGCTGCACCCGTTTCACCATCTCAACACTGTTGGAACGTCCACGATTCACCCTGTTACTGGCGACACTGCCAATTAATATATGGAAATGTTGGCTTGTTTTCAATATGTATTTCGTTTTCTGTATGGTTTTTATTTGCATCCTTTCCTTGATTATTTACTTGAAGCGCACTTTTTGTTTTATCAATTTGTATTAATCATTTGCCAATCTGAGAGGTTAAAAGTGCTATTTTAATTGGCTTTGTCGTATCAGGAGTAAAGTGGACATTCTTTCTCGTGTTCAGGAGCGATCATATTTCCTCTCCCATGAACTTCTTCTATCTTTTGTCTTTGGCCTCCATTTTTAATATTCAGTTAGTCATTCAATTTTTCATTCAGTAATTATTTAGGAAGATATATGGTGGCCAAGGTTGTTGAGGGCGCAGAACAGATGAGGATAGGAGGCTCTGCTCCACAAGGCCACCCAGGGACCCAGGCTCCTTCCTTGTGTTCACCCTCCAGGCTGTTGTCCTCTCCACATGGCCACTCTGTTTGCCATCAGCAAGGCTGAGTTCTGGTCTGAGGGCAGGAGAGAGAATAAAGAGCTTGCAGTTCTCTTTGTAAAGGCACCTGGAAGGTGCACGGTTCACCCACCTGCCAGGGAGATGGGAGCACAGCTGGGCATCACCTGAGCTGTTCTGCTATAGCTCAGAGGTTTTATTTAAGAGACAGGGGAGAATGGACCTAGAGGAAAGAAAAGTGGGCTGGGTGTGTCCAAAGCACTGGCAAAGTTTAAAAGTCAAAACTAATGCATGTTTGAAGAGCTGCTTGGAGAAGAATTCTAATACCTCTGATGCTTCACCTTGAGAATGCGATGAGGATCTGCTGGGGAGGGAAGGAACCGCCAACTGGCTCTCATCATCCCTCTTGGGTTTCGGGTAATAAACATTTATAAATTTGGACTAAAAACACATTCGCCTCTTTAGTTAATGTACAAGCCTTAAAATAGCTGCTGGCCTAACGCCTGCGCCCCTCACCCTCACCCTGCACTCTGCACTGGCAGGTGGAGCAGCTGAACCCTCAGGGAATCCAGTTGCTCTGGCCACTGCGATCGCCAGCGCTCCTGCAGAATCCCAGCACCCCGGCAGTCAGGTTCAGACAAGCTGGTAAACACTGCAATTTTTTTTTTTTTTTGGCCGTGCCTCACAGCATGAGGGATCTTAGTTCCCTGACCAGGGATCGAACCCACGCTCCCTGCGGCGGAAGCGTGGAGTCTTCACCACTGGGCTGCCAGGGAAGTCCTCAAGACTGCAATTGTAACGTAACTTTGAGCAAAAACCGATCTGCACTTGGAATGTCTGGAAGCATATATGCTGTGAGGTTTACTGCGAACTGACGAAAGCCAGAACTTTCCTTGCCCATTTTGACGTCACCTTCCGTGGGTGTTCCAGGGAGCGATATTCCACTTCATCCCCAAATTGACACTATCACCTCCTCTTGTCTACTCTGCATTTCAGGATATAAATTAACTCATCATACAGGTTTTTCCATGTACATCCACGTTTCCCACACCTATATCCAGCGCTTTCTTTAATCGCATCATGCAGATGCTATTTTTATTAGCAGTGGCAGCTGACAGGTAACCAAGCTTCACCCAGGTGTCTCTCAATGCGGCTACTGCTGACGGGGGAGCAGGGGCTGGGCCACACAGAGATCTTGGCACATCAGCTGCTGCTTTCCGTAGCTGCTGAAGCAAGCACAGTGCTGAAACCTGGGCGCACACCAATTAGCAAGCCCCGGAAACCGCCAGTCAGAGCAGCGAAGACGGCTGCAGCGGACCTGCTGTATGTCAACCCCGATTAGGGGCAGGAATTATTTTAACCTTAAAAAGTCACTTTGTATACAGTGAGGCATGGTAACAGTCTGACAGGTAGGGACAAGGTCTGATTACAGAGCAGGAGAGGCCCTCTGGTGTGATGTGCCCTGCCGTTTGCAAGGGGCAGAGTCGGGGTTGCCATCTCCAGCTCTGGGGGGGGGTCCCCACTGAGAGGCTCTCAGTGTCTGTGATGAGGGCAGAGGCTGTCCACCACCATTCCTTCTGCTCTGACTCGGATGGCTACAAAATGCTGGCATGATATGGACAGGGAAGCCTTTGCTTCCTTCCCATTCCTGAAGAGTGATGCCAGCCACACAGACGACCTATGGTGTGATGTGGGCTCGCTCAGGCTCCATCCGCACTTAGGAGCTGGGCTTGCTGGGAGGATGGGGACCGCGGATTCTGCATCACACCCTGTGGTGGGCAGTCTCTGATGGACTTCTCTGATCTGTACTTCCTGGTGTTAAAGCCCTTGTGTAATTCCCTCCCCTTGAGTGGGCACTGGACCTAGTTTCTTGCTCCTAATAAAGAGATTATGGAAAAACCGATTGGATGTCAAGTTCAAGATTAGGTTACAAAAAGCCTGCAGCCTCTGACTTGGGCACCGGCTCATGGGAGGTCCTTCTCCTGTTCATGCTGAGGGGAGTCAGCTGCCGTGTTATGAGCTGACCGAGGAGAGGTCCATGTGGGAAGGCATGGAAGGAGGCCTCCAGCCAATAGCAGTGAGGAACTTGGGCTCTCAACCCAACAGCCTGTGTGACTGAATCCCGCCAACAGCCACGCGGGTCAACCTGGAAACTCGGAGGCAGAGCCTCATCCCCAGAAGAGCCTTCGGATGAGACCACAGCCCTGGACAACAGCATGACAGTAACCTCACGGGAGACCTTGACTCAGACGTGCCCAGGAAACTGCGCCAGGTTCTGACCCACAGAAACTGTGAGATCACGTGTGCATATGGCTCTAAGTGTTACGTTTTGGGGTAATCTGTTACACAATAAGAGAGAGCTAATACATAGCCTGGGACACAACACCCTGACCAGAGATCCAGAACATTTCAATTGTGTGATATGAGGTTTCCCCAGAATCTTTCATCCTACAGATATTTTCATAGGGCAGCATGAAACAGTAAACTAGTGTCCCAGTTAATAATTCTAACTCTTTACTCCACTAAAAGCTTTGTATTAGAGTTAACAAACTACCCCCAAATGACCTGCTTTCCTTTGTTATTGTTATTCATAAATTATTCCATCCACCCCTCAGCGGAAGTATAGATGATCAGAGAACTAGAGCACAAGCAGCTTGAGGGAAGAGAAACACGGACTTACAAACTGAATAATCAGCAAAGTCAGCAGGTCTGATTTAGAGAGTGACTAACAAATGCAACTAGATCACATTGGAGAAGGCAAAGCTGGGACAGAACGGCAAGAATGTGCATGTGTGTGTGTATCTTCTGGTTATATGTCCATTTGGGTCATATTTCAGTCTTCTGGTTCAATAATTTTGGAAAATTGGGAAGTTTAAGTTCAAATTAGAGGAACAGATTCTTCAGAAATAAAAAAACAAAAACAACTTAAAAATCAATTTGTCTAGGGATTTTCAAAATATCTTCTCCCCAGAAGTTTCTTACAAAAGTAAAATCTTAGGTAGAACTGTAACATGTAAAACAAAGAAGATGGTATTTTGTTAGCATATATTTATTTACATATTCAAATCTATAACATTGACTCATAAAATAAATCACTGAGAACTATAGTATGAATACAGAGTTTAAGAATCAGGACTTACGGGTCTCAGATGCAGTCTTATGCCCCCTTCAGTGTAGCTGAACGGAGTCAAAACAATTATAATTCACAAAGACAGGTAGCTCCGAATTGTAAAAGTTTTATAAACAGCTTTTTAGCAGCCTAGGATACACATCAACTAAGCTAATTCAGAAGCTTGACAGAGAAAGTGTAAGGCAATTTTTATCTAGCAATATCAAAGAAGCGCTGTTAGCTCTTAATCATTAGTCGTTAAATTTGGTGATGGTTGATCAAATACCTCCGCCCGTGTTCATTATCACTGGGAAGGAAATACTTTTTCCATGTAATCTTGAACAATATGCAACTATATTAATTTTTTAAAAATCAGATACAGTGGTGCAGAATTCTTTTTCAGATAGTAATTTGAAGTTTCTAAATGTCTAATCTACTTTGTTTTTCTTCCTGAGTCCAAACTTTAGTTCTCAGTTTCAATCCTGACACTGTAACTGTAATTTAAGACATGCCAACGTAGGGGCCCGACGTTGCCAGGTGGAAAACCTAAATATACATTTCACCAAGGAAGACATACAGATGGCCAAGAGGCACATGAAAAGATGCTCAACATCACTAATTATTAGAGAAATGCAAATCAAAACTACAATGAGGTATCACCCATGCTGGTCAGAATGTCCGTTATCAAAAAATCTACAAACAATAAATGCTGGAGAGGGTGTGGAGAAAAGGGAACCCTCTTGCACCGTTGGTGGGAATGTAAATTGATACAGCCACTGTGGAGAACAGTACGGAGCTTCCTTAAAAAACTGAAAATAGAACTACCATACAACCCAGCAATCTCACTACTGGGCATATACCCTGAGAAAACCATAATTGAAAAAGAGACATGCACCACAATGTTCATTGCAGCTCTATTTACAATAGCCAGGACATGGAAGCAACCTAAGTGTCCACTGACAGATGAATGGAGAAAGAAGATGTGGCACATATATATGATGGAATATTATTCAACCATAAAAAGAAACGAAATTGAGTTATTTGTAGTGAGGTGGATGGACCTAGAGTCTGTCATACAGAGTGAAGTAAGTCAGAAAGAGAAAAACAAATACCGTATGCTAACACATATATATGGAATCTAAAAAAAAAAAAGGTACTGATGAACATAGTTGCAGGGCAGGATTAAAGAGGTAGACATAGAGAATGGACTTGAGGACACAGGGAGGAGAGGGCAAAGCTGGGGCGAAGTAAGAGTAGCATCAACATATACACACTACCGAATGTAAAACAGACAGCTAGTGGGAAGCAGCCGCATAGCACAGGGAGACCAGCTCGGTGCTTTGTGACCACCTAGAGGGCTGGGATAGGGAGGGTGGGAGGGAGACGCAAGAGGGAGGGGATATGGGGATATATGTATGCATATGGCTGATTCACTTTGGTGTGCAACAGAAACTAACACGGTATTGTGAAGCAATTATACTCCAATAAAGATCTATTAAAAAAAGAAAAGTTAGTTTGCATAGCCTCATGAACGCCGCCAGAAGACACGAGATGCTTGGGTCAGAGACAAAGGGCTGAGTGTTCCCAGACAGCAAGTAGCATGAGCTTCGCGTCTGCCTTGGTTCCCCCAGCCTCCAGCCGCAAGGGGGTGCCACAGAGCGGCCCAGTAGGTGCTGTGCATGTGGTGGGTTTACATCAGTGCTGAAAAACCTGGAGCTCAGGGCACTTGAGCTTCTTATAATGGGCAGCAAGCAATCACATTTGCTCAGCTGGACAGTAAAGAAACCTGTCCCGTCCCATTGGAAGATACTCCCTGTATTTCCCAAGGCTCTTTGCTGTGCAACATCTTTGAAAGGCTGGTCTGGGATAAAGATTGTTCGTGCCTCTGTTGGCAGGATGAGAACAAACATGAAAGACCTATAATCACTTCCTCATACCCAATAGCACGTTCTTCCCCTTGCTCCGAAATGTTGCAATTTAATTCGAAGGACTCCATGGGAGCCGTTCATTTTCAGCTTTTACTGTTGTCTGGAGCTCTGGAGAATCTTTAAAATCCTTCAGGGGAATTCCACACTTTGAAAATCACTTCTCCGGTTGAGACCCTTATTCTACCGTATGGAAACCGAGGCATGAAGAAGTTAAGTGGCTTATCTGGGTCCCAACTATTTAAGTGCCCATCCAGGTAATGGAATTATAAATCCAAGCAGTACTAGACCACCGCCAAATACCCTTTTCTTTAATCTAGAAATAGGTCTTTCCAAAGGTATCAGGCCGAAGAACTTCCCAGGGCATCTTAATCTGGAGTTCCCCGTAAGCAATCTCTGAGACTAGGGCTACAGCACGAGGTTATTTGTGAAGGGAGCCCAGGAAACATCACTGGGGGGAGCAGGAGAAGGAAGGAGGGTGACATAAGGTTTTTTACGAAGCAAGTTACTCCTGCAGACACCTGGACGGTCATCGCACGGGGAACTCTGCTAGCCAGTGGGGCGCGCACCCCAGCGATCCCACCCGAGGGAGGAGGGAGCTGGCATGTTTGCCAAGCAGTCCTCAACAGTCACTGGCTGGGAGGACTCTGGGAGGTGTTCCTGCCCTCACACCTCTGCCCTGCGCTTGAAGGGAACAGACACGGAGCCAGAGAGAGCCTGCAGCACTGTGTCCCTGGCGGCGGAAGCCGGGCCCACGGGCAGGGAGAACGTGGGTTCCAGGGACGTGGCTGGACACCAGCTGTGTCTGCTCCACTGGGTGCAGCCGACCTTCAAGGACGGATACAAACCCGAGTGCACCTTCTCTAGTCTAATTCTCCAGCTCTGCATTTGGGCGAGCTCTTCAAACCTGACAGGGATACTTGTAGATGGCGATTCAAAGAAGGGATTGAAGAAGATAGAAAGCACTGATCCAGGTGAGGAGGGAAGGCCTACCTGAAGAGAATTAAAAATATAGGGAGCAGAAGAGAGCAAGAGACAGGAAGCAGAGGACGAGGATGGCTAGAGCAAAGGATCGTGGGCCTGGCAATCCAGGAGGAAACTATTCAGGGGATGAGGGGCTCTGGACAGGAAGCAGATTACAGACTCTGTCCTTAGACCCTGTCCACGGAGGTCCGGCTGAGTCAGAAATGTCTCTCTGTTACAGATTAGAACAGTGACTCCAAAATTTTGAACAGGAGGATCCCTTTTTACATAAACACATGTTCTTTCAGATATCTTCTTGTGTTAGCGATAGTAGTTTAAATATCCTTCGATTAGACGGCCACAGGACTAAAAGCTACAGTGAATTCGGTAATATCACAAAACGAATTTGTGTTTTATTCCTCACCATGGCATCTGCATGGACTTGAAAAATAGCAGTTAATGCACGTAAGTGCACGAGGTGAGGTTTGCTCAGACCGCAGGTGGGGAGAGCACACTGGTCAGGGACCCACCGCAGTGACTCTCAGCTGAAGGTAGGCCTTGGTCTCAAAGGGGATCATGTCAGGAGGACCCTGAAAGGTCTCCCATGGGACTGCTTTAGACGTGTGTTCCTGTGCCCAGAAAACACATCACATGACACCTTCCTGAGATGGAACTCCCCTGGGAAATCTGTCTCCTGAGTCTCCTCTCACCCATCAGGGTAGCTGCGCGTCCAACCTGCCTTTGTGCAGAACGATGGTAAATGGAAAGTAACTAGTGCAGAAAAGGCAAAATCCTGTGAATCCAGAGGCTCATCTTTTAAGGAGAACCACCCACCCCAACTTTTATGCTTGGATTATGCAATCCAAGCCTGCCAGGAAACTGCTTGTGACGGTCAGTGCGTTCTCTGATGTCAAGAACCCCCGCTTTGTCAAACCAGGTGTGTGTGTGTGTGTCCTTTATAACAGCTTTATTCAAGGTCTAAGGCAAGTTGGTATATGGCTGTTTTAATTTGGGGTCACATCCTCAGATAATGATTTGAGTGCAAGTGATTTATTTGGTAGGTGTTCTAGACTAAATTGCACGCCCCCTCGATTTATATGTTGACATCCTAAGCCCCAATGTGCCTGTATTTGGAGATAGGGTCTTTAAAGTAATAATTAGGGTTAAATGAGGTTGTGAGAGTGGAGTCCTAATCCTACATGACTGGTGTTCTTAATAGAAGAGGAAGACACAACAGGGACGCACACAGAGAAAAGACCGGGTGAGGACACAGCGGAAGAGTGGTTATCCGCAAGCCAAGGACAGAAGACTTGGATGTAAGACCTGAAACCATAAAACTCCTAGAAGAAAACATAGGCCATAAGCTCCTTGACATAGGTCTTGAAGACTTTTGTTTTTCTTTTTTTTTTTTTTGCGGTACGCGGGCCTCTCACTGTTGTGGCCTCTCCCGTTGCAGAGCACAAGCTCCGGACGCGCAGGCTCAGCGGCCATGGCTCACGGGCCCAGCCGCTCCGCGGCATGTGGGATCTTCCCGGACCGGGGCACGAACCCGCACCCCCTGCATCGGCAGGCGGACTCTCAACCACTGCGCCACCAGGGAAGCCCGGTTTTGAAGGTTTTCAAGCCTCATCTCTAGAATGGGGATCACGGGGCTTCCCTCGGGGGGCTGTGAGGCTCAGACAAAGCGCTTGGCAAGCGGTAAGAGCACCGTGAACGAGTAACTATAGCATTAATAATAACTTACAATATAAATAGCCGAACATATATTGCATTTAAAAAACACTATGTCCAAAGAGTTTAATTTAATCCCACAGCATCCCTTCAAAAAACCATTATTAACTCCCAGCTTGGTATGAGGTACTCTGGAGAATTCAAAGAAATCACTCCTGCTTTCAGTCAGCTTGTGGTCTTTCAGCATCACTTAGATGTAAATGACTAAATCGAGGTCTCCCAGCAGAAGTGTGGGGAGTGAGAGGGATTCCAAGGAGGGAGAGGGTTTACTGACTAATGAGTGGAAGACACTGTTTGGAAGGGAGGGTGTCCCAGACCACCAGGTGTAAACCGCTCAGGATTATTCCTCACACACAGCCAGTTTCCAGTTTAAAATTTCCCACCAAATCCACTGACTAGAGAGAGCTGTTCCGAGAAGCACACCACAAACAGCGAAGGGAAAAAGGTATCAGATCACGGTGTTTCTAGAACGTACTTTTGCATTAACTTGTGCTTTAGCGAAGAGCGTGATTAATGAAAGCAACATTCTATCCACCAGTCCTCTACTTGAGAATTGCTTTATATTCTAGAAATCTTCCCTTTTAAAATATGCCTGTAAGACATTGAATAACTAGACTTTTACATAACGGGAACCTTCACTAACTGTACGTCTTCCTGCTCAGTACTCCACTTTCAGGGAAAAAACAAGTAGTAAATTCAGAAAAACAAATATGCTTTATTAACGTTTTATTTATTTATTTATTAAAAAAATTGTTTTTTGGCTGCGTTGTGTCTTCGTTGCTGTGCGTGGGCTTTCTCTAGCTGTGGTGAGTGGGGGCTACTCTTCACTCTGGTGCGCCGGCTTCTCATTGCGGTGGCTTCTCTTGTTGCGGAGCACAGGCTCTAGGCGCGCGGGCTTCAGTAGTTGTGGCACGTGGGCTCAGTAGTTGTGGCTCACGGGCTCTAGAGCGCAGGCTCAGTAGTTGTGGTACGTGGGCTTAGCTGCTCTGCGGCATGTGGGATCTTCCCGGACCAGGGCTCGAACCCATTTCCCCGGCATTGGCAGGTGGATTCTCAACCACTGCGCCACCAGGGAAGTCCTATTAACTTTTTAAAAAGCAATTTTAGCGCATGGCCTTGACTTGGTGCACACTCCACCCAATCTTATACACACTTAGCACCATAAAATGAGGATCTGTGTTCAGAATGGTGACTCTGAGGCATTATGGGTACCCCAACATCAAAAAGGTTCATTTCACTTACTATACTACATTTTTTAAGGTGAGATAGCAATTTGCAATATATATTTTTAAGATTTCAACTTATGTTCCAGCTAAAGGGGCTTTCTGGTTAATCCTTACCCCAAATGAAAATTTAATTTAGCAGAATAGCCCATTCCTGAGGCAGCCTGATTACCTGAGGGTTTATTGTATCTCACAGAAATGTTTCATACGTGATGTTCACCTAAAGGCAGATTTCAAAATGGAAACGTGAGTAAGATCCTCTTAGCTTTTCTAAAGTTATGGAGCTCCTCTTAAGACTTTTCCTATCTAAAATTAACTCCAATTCCATCCTGCTGCTAATAATCAAAAACAATTTAAAGTTTGATCATGTTTCTATTTCAGAGCAAGCAGGCTTCAAGTTTTAAAGTTCTGACATGTGTATCTATAACCACAGGAAGTATTCTTTGACAAAACACATACTAAAGATTGCATAGCATGCTAACTTTCCTCCCATTTTCCTTTTATGCTAAATAGCACTTGACTTTATGGTGTTACCTCATCTGTTTTTCTTTAAACAATTAGGTAACGCATAGCTGTTTCCTGAAATCCAGATCGTTATTCAGAGCTAGAAGCAGGAGAATTGTATTGATCAGACGTGGGCAGTATGTTACTTTTTTTGGTTTGTATGAACTTTACTCTTTGTATGTGTGGCTTTAAAACAGCAAAATCCTGTCAGTCCCTGAAAGATGGATGAAGAGGTAATGGGGAGGTACTTTGGAGTTTTGGTAAGAAATTATCCTGCCATCTTTCTCTCCCTTCTCCCTGTAGACAGAATGTGGATAAGATGAAACGCTGAAATCTGCAAGTCCACCAGCATTTGTTTTGAAATTCTTAGAGTGAGTTCATAAAGGCCTCCTTGCTAACAGTCCTCTGTTCTCTTTGGCAAACTCATAAAGGTTTGGCGTTTCCGTCCATCATTAAAGATGTATTAAGTGTCTGCTGTGTCCCGGGGACACAGGAAAAGGCGCTGGAGTCACAGAGGAAAATCAGACATGGTCCTGCCCTCAGGCTGTTTACATCCGAGCTGAGAGGATGACACAAAGAGCAATAAAGCTCATTACGTCAGTGGAATACGTACAGCACTAATGACTAGTTTTCTAGCAAAAAGTCACTTGAGGGCAGGAACCGTGCTCATTTCTGGCTCCCTGTAGAGCGCTCGCTGTGTAGTACGTCAGCAATAAAGATTCATTCAATGGAACTGAACGTACAAAAACAGAACCGTTTATCTCTCACAAACCAATTTACCCAACTTTTCTATTTCTGATATGGGCAACCATCTTCTTTGCCGCTACCCATATCCAAACCTGTAGGTGACACTGGAGGCCCGTTCTCCTCCGCCCCCACATCCAGGAATGCCCATTCCTTTTGGGCTTTTCCCCTCAACTTGTCCTAGACTGGTTCACTCCACCCCAGTTTGAGTTATTACCATTCTAAGTGTCGCAAACTTTTTTTTTTAATTTTTATTTTATATTGGAGTATAGTTGATTTACAGCGTTGTGTTAGTTTCAGGTGTACAGCAAAGTGATACAGTCATACAAATACCTATATCCATTCCTTTTCAGATTCTTTTCCCATATAGGTCATTACAGAATAGTGAGTAGAGTGTCCTGTGCTCTACAGTAGGTCCTTGTCGGTTATCTATTTTATATATAGTGGTGTGTATATGTTAATCCCAATCTCCCAGTTTATCCCTCCTCCGTCTAGTCACTCCACCCCAGTTTGAGTTATTACCTTTCTAAGTGTTGCAGACTTCTTTTTTTAAATTTATTTTTACATTTTTGTCTTTTATTTTTGTAAGTGTCGCAAACGTCTGACCGCTCTTTTTTTCTTACCTTTCGGCGTTCTTTGGTACAGGCACCAAATGAGTCATCCCGCCACCATGATGATGTCCACACTTAATTCCTGTATCTCCTGGTCTTATCTCCTCAGGATCCTCTGCAGGCATCCTTTGCTCCTTCTAAATGGAGTATCTTCTGTCCTCCTGGAGTCCTCCCACTTTCCCCCTCTCTGTCCTCAGGGTTCTAAGCTCCCTCCCCATCTGTTTCCAGCTTTCAAAATCCTAGTGTTTGCATCATTTGGGGGTTTTGGTTGCAAGAAGGGAGAGTACCTCTGGCTATCTTAAGCAGAACAGGGACTTACTGAAGGATATCAGGTAGTTCGCAGAGGGCGGGGCTGGAGGAGCTGGGAGAGGGGGGAGACCAGGAGGGTTCATGGCCTTTGTAGGGAAGTTCTGGGATCCTTCCGGCAAAAGCAAACTCCATCTCTTCCTCCCTGGCCTTTGGTACCCTCTCCAGTTTCAGTCCTGAGTGGGAGGGGTTTATTGGCCCATTCCAGGCCATTTGTTCTCACGGGGTGTCTGGGAGTAGAAAGGCTGAGGAGGCCACTCTGCTTCCTGCCAAGGCCAAGGCTGGAGAGAAGGAAGGAAGAAGTCGAATTGCAATGACTTTCTCCCAGGAGCTGAGATGCCTGGTGGCCTCTTGGCTAAGCCTGAGGTCACTGGAGGAGGAGCTCCCTCGGGAAGGAGATAAGTTTCCTTCTGAACCTGGTGATGTTGAAAAGCTGAGGAGCTGCCCAGAGGGGCTGCAGATGAGCAGGAAGCTGTCTAAGCCTGCCGATCTGGGAGTTAATCACTAAACGTCAGGCTGGAAACGTACAAAACATGACCAACTCTCTTTAAAAAAAAGGCACGTATCAGAAGAAAAACAAAGGGCCAAAGTGTGCTTTGGGAATATGACTTTTAGAGTTTGGGAGGACAGCATGCCCGACAAGGACAGACGTGGGCAGGTCAGAAAGGTAGCTGTGTTACATAATCGAACAGACAACCGCATTTCAGGAAATAGCACAAATGCCACGTGCTTCGGAAAACTGCATGGGATAAAGACCGAGAAAGAGACGTTGGGTTTTAGATAATGTCCTTGGTGACTTTACAAAGAATCAGAGAAGGGGCTTCCCTGGTGGCGCAGTGGTTGAGAGTCCGCCTGCCGATGCAGGGGACGCAGGTTCGTGCCCCGGTCCGGGAAGATCCCACATGCCGCGGAGCGGCTGGGCCCGTGAGCCACGGCCGCTGAGCCTGCGCGTCCGGAGCCTGTGCTCCGCAACGGGAGAGGCCACAGCAGTGAGCGTACCACAAAAAAGAAAAAAAAAAAAAAGAATCAGAGAAGGACGAGGACTTCAACTCCTGATTCAGCGAAGGTTACAAAACAGACAAGCAGTAAAAAATTGGGTCAATGTTGTTATACCCATTTTAAGTAAACTAATTTAAAATTGGGCCAGACCACTTACTATAATTCTGCTTTCCTTATTAGGAAGACAAGGTTTTCACAAAACAATAGACTGAGGAAGCTTCTTTCTCAACACCATGGAGCAGATGGCTGTCCAACTCCCTGACTTTGGACCCATCCTGGCTCAGTGCACTGTATCCCCTCCAGCCACTGACCACTGACTGCTTCCTACTGCCAGGAAGCATGCCGGGGACTTACAGGGGAGCGAGGTAAATATTATCTCCCCATTTGATAGATTTTAGATAGGTTCAGAAACACTTGTTCCGGAGTTGAAGAAGCAGAGAGTCAACCACTCAACTGCGACTTCAAAGTTATACGGGCTCCACGGACCCTCCTTGGGTACTTCTGTTGGGGAACAAGGAAGGGGATGAGCTGTTCGTTCAGTGACAACGCCTTGTCACCTTGGGTAAACTATTATTGCTTTAATATAATGAGAAACCAGGAGCCTAAGAAGGAATCTCATTAACATGGATCGGGGCTATTCCACCAGGAAATCAGAATTATTTGAATACTAGGATTTCCTTTTGGGAAGCCATATGGGGAGGGGATTGATGACAGACATCTGGATACCTGTGCCTGTTTAAGGAACCTTGCGTCTTTCCCCCTCCTCTGGGGTTACAGGTAAGCATGTGGCCAGGTGACGGGAGGGTCCCACTACCAGTGACAACTCCTTCTGGGGCCCACATTCCTACAGCTCCTTCCAGGATTCTGCCCGGTGGGCGGGCTCGAGCTGGACACGAGGGAACTCAGGCACACACTTTGGGTTTCCTCCCCTGCTTTTAAGAAGTGCTTCCGACGATAATAGAGAGTCAGAAAGTGTCTGGTTGGGAAAGTAAATAGATACAAGGCAAATAAATAAAAATGCCCAGAAGCAGTTACAGAGAGGAAGTGACATTTTTCTGTAAGTCACTTTTCTGATGGACCGCAGGCCTGCCTCGCCGAGGGTGCCAGGCGAAGGCTTCCGGGAGGGGGGCGGTGGCCGAGCCCCAGGGCGTCCCGATAAGAAAATCAAACAAAAAGACGATGGAAAGACCACCCGCCGGTCCTTCAATACCGAAGTTGCTGCCTCGCTCGCCTCTCCCGTCCTCCTATTCGCTCCGCCAGCGCGCAGGGTCGGAGCGGGGCCTCCCCTCCCCTCCCGTCCGCGCCCCGCTCGGCTCCGCGCAGGGTCCCCCGGGCCGGGCTGCGCCCCCGGCCGAGCCGCGAGCCGCGAACCCCGCGCCGGTCCCAGCGCCGCCCGAGCCCGGCCGCCGTGCGCGCCCAGGTGGGTCCCGGGCGGCGGACGCGCGGGCCTGGGCGGCCCCGGCGGCGTCACGGGGCGGAGCGGAGGAGGCGGAGGAGGAAGGGCGCGCGGCGGGCGCTGCCGGGAGGGGCGGGGGCGCCGCGGCGGGAGCGGAGGCCGGAGCAGAGCGGGCCGGCGGGCGCGGGGCTCGGCGGCGGGGGTCGGCCGGGCCCGCGGGGTCCGCCCGGGCCTGAGCGTCCGCCGAGCGGCGGGAGGAGCGAGGGGCGCAGACAAAGAGCGGCGCCTGGGCGGGCGCAGCGCGGCCGCCGCCCGGGACCCGCGCCGCTGCCCCGGCCTCGGCGGGCGGCGCGCGAGGTAAGCGGGGCCGGGGTGGGGACCGGGACCGGGGCCGGGGCCGGGGCCGGGGCCGGGGCCGGGGCGGGGGCCGCCAACTTGGGCCGCTCTCGGAGTTGCGGCGCCGCGGGGCTGGCGGGGCGGGGCGCGCCGGGGCCGGGGGCCGGGTGCCCTCGCGGCCTGGCCCCGCGGCCGCCGGCATCTCCGGCTCGTCCCCTCCCTGGGCCGGGCGGGCTGGGCGGGCCTGCGCGGCGGTCCCGGGACTGGGCCCGCGCGGGGGGCGCGGCGCGGGGGCCGGGCGCGCCCCCGGGGAGGACCGCGCGGATCGCAGGCTCCGCTCAGGACGCGGGAGGCGAGCGCGGCCCCCGGAACTTCTGTGGGTCGCGACTGTTTGCGAACCCTTGCGGAGCTGCTGTCACTTGGCGTACGGGAGGCTCTCCGGGCCGGGGCGCTTTGTGCCGGGGCCGGGCTCCGCATCTTGCCCGAGATCACCGGCCCCGGAAACAAAGTTTCTCACGATCGCGCTGCCCTGGGCTTATTCTGGGCGATCGAACCACCCAGAGGTTCTGGAAGAATTCGGTGTGTGACTTGAGGGCGTAGACGGTAACTCCCCTGGTGAGCGCAGTCGGCGTGGAGTGTGCGGGGGGTGTGATCGCAAAACGCTTTCGTTTGTGGACCGTGGAGATCGCCCTGGAAGGGCTGCGCGGGTGCCCGGGGGTTCCGGACTCACTGGCGTCTCTACAGCGCTGGGGACAAAGCAGGAGCGGGCGCGGGTCGGCCTCTGGCACCCAGGACAGGTCAGGTCGGCAGTGTCCCCCGTATTTGGCTTTGTTTATTTTGCCAACAGGTTTAAGGCTGAACCTGGCAAGTTTGCGTCTGCACAACGGGATGAGCAGGCCGCAGCGCTGGGCCCGCGCAGGCCCACCCCTTCCTTTGACCCCAAAGAAACCGCACCCCGAGAGGCCACCGGGTGTGGCTTGCGGGACCCACAGGTAGGGGGGTCCTTACCTGGTCCCGACCCAGTGTGGCTTTCTCCTGGGCTTCGCCAAAGGGATTTTGGTAGGAATGAGAGTTATTCAGGGTGTGTTTCATCCCACTGCATTTGATATCGTAAGCAACAGGACTTAAAACGACTGAAAATGAAATTAATCTGGGCTGAAATTAACTTATCAAAGCAGACCTAAACTTTTCTTCTGAACACTCCCTTAATTCACTTACCCAGGGGCCCTAGATGAACGGGTAAATGAATGACAGGATTCAGGCATGGGTGGTGGGGTCGTATAAAGAGGGTAGCAGCCAGTGAACACGAGCAGGTCGAGTGGGCCTAACCAGGAGACTCAGCTGTCGGTGTAGGCTTTTAGGTGTTTGGAACAGGGGTTTCCCCAGATGTGGGTGTTAACCGTGTTTCTGAATTAGTGACCAGGAGGGAAAATCCTACTGTGATGTTTCTCTCCTCCAGGTTGGTTAGATGTAGTTTTGAAGAAAGTGGCCGGATCTTAGTGGTCCTTTGGCTGCAGCTAGTTGAGGCTGAAATTGGGAACTTAAAGCAGCTGTGAGCTGGTAGTAACCTAGAGGCCTCACCTGGGCCCCGAGCGTCTCAGCTGCTACCTAAGTACTCAGCAGGATTGATTCTGGGCCACGGAATGACATTGCCATCTGGAGGATAGGCTGACCCGTCCCCTTCGCTCCGCATTTAAGGTGGGGCCCGATGAAGGTGATCGCAACTAGCTGTGCTCATTTGTCAGGCTTTGAGGTTTTCTTTATTACGTGCCCTGTACTTCAGTTCTCTTCATCCCTCATCTCTTTGAAGCTGCCACATTTCCCAGCCTCTGTTAAAATATTTGCATTGGGCGATTATTGAGGTTTTCCAACAAACAGATCACATGTACACAGTATTTGAGACGTGCTGTCATCCACTGTAAACATACCTGAAGTCTTCCTTGTGTGTATACAAACTGGATAACCTTTTAAAATACCCTGAAGTCTTCTCCATTGCCCACAATGACCTGGAGCTTTCTCCTCGGTCACTTCATTAGCATTGGCTGGATGAGGCTGTGTTACACATGTTTCTCCGGGATATGCATGCTTCTCACTGCCCAGAATGGCCTCCCGTGAACCAGGGGAGAGGGCCGGTGAGATGCTTCTCCTATATGAAAAATCAAGCAGAAGATTGCTCGCTAGAACTGCAGGGTAGGGTGGTGGACCATGTTTGGAAATCTAGTAAGCTGACTTTCTTCACAGATGAACTGGAAACTCCCCACGACTCAAATCCGAGGCTTGCAAGATGAGTTTTCCCATCCAGATGAGTTGCAAATGGCCCTTCCAAAATGTTTCTCTTTCCTAAAATGAGTGATGGAAACCCTTTGTGGCCTGTTTTCAAAGGCTAAAAATGACATCGTGCTGATACTGTTAAATGCTTGAGTTAAGACAGTTTAGGAGGAGGTCAGGAGAGCCATTTAACGGTTTCAAAGTATGGAGCTAAAGTAAAGATAGTTTCTTGTTTCTTTAGGCCATTTTAGTAACACAGTTTTAAAAATGAGACTGTATTTTTCTTTTCCTGCGTTTCACTTTGAATGGATCCCAAAGTGTGTCAATTTCTGAAGGTATAATTAACATTAACCAGTTATAACTCCCTCCCCCAACGCACACACATGCATTTGCCACAGTTGGCCCCGTGGCTTGTGTTCATTCCTTGTACACACGGATGCCCAGAAAATACTGATTGAACACGTGAATATCGAGTTCTGAGCCTGTCAGTCATTAAGGCTCTAGGTTCATAAGGTTTTGCTTCCAGCACGTCCAGGTCCGGACAATGGGAGGATTTGGTCTGGTGGCCTCTCTATTTGGTAAATTCTCTGTCAAACGAGTCATTTATAGTCCTGAAGCTAAAATTAATTTAAAAAAAAAAAAAAAGCAAGATGGAAAGCAAACCAGCTACATCACCCCCTGGTGGGATGCCTAAATATTTTACTTTTCAATAGGTTGTCTGTCCAGGTTAAC
This sequence comes from Delphinus delphis, assembly GCF_949987515.2. Taxonomy (NCBI): domain Eukaryota; kingdom Metazoa; phylum Chordata; class Mammalia; order Artiodactyla; family Delphinidae; genus Delphinus; species Delphinus delphis. The sequence continues at coordinate 3,492,905 of NC_082694.2, read as the reverse complement.
CTGAACTGGAAACTCTGGACAGAGCATTTGTTATCCCGGCCTGGTAAGCTAGCCATGTAGTGTCCTCTTACCTCTTTTTATACCATTTTTTAATGTTTTTAAGAAAAGAAGCTTCAAGTGCACTCAGAATCGAAATACTGCAATTTCCCCTTTTGAGAGTTTTGGAAAGTGGGATCGTTTTGCTGGTTGGTAGTTAAAGGAAGATCTGAAACGCCCAAGTCAGATAAAAATAACAGGTACTAGTGTTCAGATGGAAGATTATGGCTTACCAATTAGCTTTCCCATCCACCACCATACTTAGTATCGAAATAACATGGTGACGTGGGCTCTGGCCCTGATGTCTGTGTGAGGACCCCGGAGCCCAGAGACAGTGGCGGGGTGACAGAGCCCCCTGGCTGCTCAGCAGGAGGAGACGACCCCCAGAGGTGCTGGGCGTGGTAGTCCCTGGGAGGCTGCGGGTCTGCCGCAGGTCCTGATGGGCGGAGCGTGTGGGCCCCTGCCCGGCTGCAGGTGGGAGCAGGGCGGGCAGGTGAGTTCACTCTGGAGGTGACCTCCTGTCCTGATTTTGGTGTCTGAGCCCGTTGGCCTGGACATTCTCTGCGAGTTGAAGGGCGCTTGTCCCCATTCAGTGTGTGCACGCCTGCTCAGGCTGCCCTCACAGATCCCACAGGCTGAGCGTGAAAAAGAAGCTTATTTCTCGCCCTTCTGGAGGCTGTAAAGTGAGGATCCAGGTGCTGGCAGACTCAGTTCTCGGTGAGCCTCTCTTCCTGCTGTGTCCTCACACGCCCTGCATGTGGGGCGTTCTGGCGTCTGTTCCTCTTCCTAGGAGGACACCAGTCCTGTTGGGTTAGGGCCCCACCCCTCTGACCTCATTGAACTTTAGTTGCTGCCAGGGCTCTTTCTGCAGAGGCAGGCACGTCGGGGGTGAGGGCTTCAGCATGTGAATTCGGGGGGCAGTTCAGTTCATAACAGTGCGTCACTCTGTTCAAAACCAGGCTGATGATTTTAGGGCTTCCTGTGGCTTCTGTCACCCCGATCTGGAATCTGGTGCTTGAGGACATCTGTGGCGGGGAGGGGAGGGGCTGGCAGCTCAGCGTTCATCACGCAGCCTCCACACGCGGGGAAGGCGGCCGCTGGGATCCAGATGCTTCAGGCTTTGAGGAGAACCATTAGGAGAGAGAACTAGCCCTGACCGATTCCGTTTGTGGACGCTTCCCCTCAGCCAGTGTTGGCTCAGCTGCAGCAGGGTTTTTGGATCAGGATCATGGTCAAATACAAGATGTACGGAAAGTGCTGGATTTGGTATGGAAACGAGAGCGTTTCCTGGCCACGGATGGAACCTGGGGCCAGGAGCATCGCTGGGGCTGCTGCTAAGACTGTGGATCTGCTGGGAGCCAGCGTCCCCTTGGCGGGTGCGGGAGGGTTCGGTGACGTCCACGCTGATCGCTGCCTGTGTTGCTGGCCTGTGCCGGTGGGAGCTGTTCTAGGTGATCACCTGTGTGACCGCAGCTCTCCAGCTGCAAACCTGTTCACTCCTGACTCAGTCGGTCATTCCAGTGAATCATCCGACCTCCCTCCGGTCATTTCCACTGAAAACTCTGAACATCACAGCTGTTGGCACCGCCTCCTGACCTGCCTGCCTTCTCGTTAATGTCCCCAGCATTGACTCACTGCGTCATCCTGGACTCTCCCTTGCCTCCCAAATCCCAATCTTATTAATTTTACCTCCAAAAGATCTCTTACACTTGAGCCCTGCGGTGCTTCCCCTCTCACTTGCACTGGCGGAACACCTCTTTCACCACGCCTACCACCCTGTTCATTGCGCCCGGGTACCCGAGCCTGGCCGTGGTCCCATCGCTGGCTCCCCACTGCCCTCGGGTCAGCGTCCCCCGTCCTCAGTGTGGCTACTGTGGGCCTGCGCCACGGGCTCCTCACTGCTTTCTCAGCCTCTAAATATGCTTCCCCGCCCCCAGTACACACTGGATGGCAGCCTGCTAGTTGTGATAACGTTTATTGTGAGTTTATTTTTAAAGACTTCTGTACTTTGGGGCCGATTCAGTGTTACCCTTGTAATAACAGCATCACGGCGCAAGTGCCCCGGAACTATACCTGACCCTTAAGGAAGGAGGAGAGGCTGGCGCCGAAAACGCTGCCTGTGTCTGTTTTCATGTGGGGTGTTTCCTGAAAACGCCCCTTGAAGATTGTCAAGAGCCGTGCTGTCCCATTGAAATATAACGCGAGCCACAGGGGGGCTTTTAACTGTCTAGTAGCCACGTTAAAGATGTAAAAGGAAACAAGTGAGACTAATTTTCACAGTCTGTTCTTTTACCTGGTAGAGCCAAAGTATCTTTATTTCCACGTGTTCAACATAAAACGTTATTAATGTGATGATTCACATTCTCCTATTTGTGTGAAGTCTTTGAAAGCCGGCACGTGTTCTCCGTTCATGGCGTACCTCTCCCCTCGCAACATTGGGGTGTTCAGCGGCCCCACGAGGCTGGTGGCTGCGTGCTGGAGGGCACAGGTCTGTACACTTTAATGATGCAAGCTTCATTTAGCCTGTGTTTTCCTGAGTTGAGATAGCTGAAAAGACATAGAGGAAGCAGCCTGGGATCATAATAATGGTAATTATTATTCTGTAGTGGGAAAGGTGTAATCTGTAGTTCTAAGGAATACTGTGGTATTTCAGGTACTCAAGCAGTTTTAGAGTGCTCAAACCAGATGTGGTTACCTATAATCAGGATACTTGTATATTTTACAAATGTTTTAAAATGTGTGTAGAATTCTAGAAGTTACGTTACCAATGCAAAATAACTTTTTGGGAATGTTAGTGTTCAGTGTATTTCCGATATATTTAAGTACTTAATTTCTAAGTATAGAACCTAAAAGTCATATTTCTTTAGTGATCACGGGCTTCTTCCCTAACGCACACACACCACACGTTGTAGTGACTGTGCTGACCACGTTACACAAAATACTAGCCCGTTGAATGCCTTCAAAAACTGAGTGTGGGGCTTTCCTGGTGGCGCAGTGGTTGGGAGTCCGCCTGCCGGTGCGGGGGACGCGGGTTCGTGCCCCGGTCTGGGTGGATCCCACGTGCCGCAGAGCAACTAAGCCCATGCGCCACAACTACTGAGCCTGTGCTCTGGAGCCCACGTGCCACAACTACTGAAGCCCACGCACCTAGAGCCCGTGTCCCGCAACAAGAGAAGCCACCGCAATGAGAAGCCTGCACACAGCAATGAAGACCCGACACAGCCAAAAATAATAAATAAAAATAAATAAATTTATATAAAAAAAAGCCTGAGTGTGATTTCTTGCTGTGTTTCTCTTTATAGTCGAGGATATGGAGACATAGCAGGTCAGGCTGCCGAAGGTTCCAGAGCTGGTCAGTGGCAGATCTGGAATTCACACTCAGACTTCTGAGGCTCTGCTCTTATCCACTAAGCTAGGCCACCATCTCTTCATTAAGGTGTATCTGAAAATGCATAAACAGAGCTGTAAACTTTTATGTGGTGTAAGATTGGAGGAACATAATGGAAAACCATTGATAGGGAGCAGAGCTTGGAGGTCGTTCATTCTGGGAACCTCTTACCAGCCAAGTTATGCTGGAGGCCCTGGACTTTGGAAGGACATCGTGAATAAGCACCGGCTGCTCCAGTGGTCCTGGCGGGTGTGCCGCGGAGAGTCACAGAGGCGCACCCGTGAGCGTCCCCGGCCTTGCGGCTCGTGCCCGCCAGCCCTCCTTTCTGAGTACCGCGGGCCAGGGGACCCCCAGACAGGCATACTCTCCAGCCCAGAGCAGGGCCTCAGCAACCCCTGGAGGGTTCCTTCAAACTCACATGGCTGGACACACACCAGAGTGTGTCTGCAGGGGGGCCTGAGAATTTGCTTTTCTGATGAATTCTCAGGTGATTTGGAATTTTGCAAGACTGCTGATCTAACTTTGTGGGAACTTCGACATCGGCTGCCGTCCTAAGCGAGGCTCGTAGTGCCGGACCATCCTGAACTCGCCCTTCCGTTGTTGGAGGGCCCTGGAAGCACTGGGTAGCCTCCCCTCGGGGCAGATGGAACTGACGTACAATCGAGAGTGTGGTGCTGTGGGGGGGACTTCTGTGTGTTTCCAGGTCGGGAAGGCGGTCTCCGATGGGCTGTCACGCGGGCAGGCTCTCTGAACTCACAGGCTTAGATTTGCAGTCCAGCTGCTTCTCTCCATGCAGCCTGTCCCAGGGGGAGCAGCAAAGATTTATTTACTTAAACAAGCTTAATAATTCTCCCAGCCGCGGTGAGGGCGGCCAGCTCAGGAGGAATCTTAGAAGAGGGAGAGATGGGCGTGAGACGCATAGAGAAGGCGCCAGCGGCTGTCTCATTGGACGAAGCCCATCAGTGTCGGCATCGATCTTCCTTGAAGGATGTGCCTCAGTTTCGTATCCTGTGAGTTTTGGCTGAGCGTTTAAGGATGTCTGCAAGTCAACAGATATTTTAATTACGTCACTTGCAAGCCTGGCTACAGAAGAGCGGTTCTGTCTCTCTTTCCCCCTTTCCAGCTGTGTTCGTTTTAAGGGCAGTACCTTTAAAAGCTTGTGTCCCTGTTTTCAAGTCCGTGTGTGTTGGGGGCAGGGGTGGTGGGGAGATGTCGAGATTGGGGATAAACAGCTCTCTTGTTGCTCTGAGTGATGGGAACCAGCCTGGGGACATGGACGTAAAAACTGCAAGCTGCTGGAGTATTTTTAAGAGACCACGAAATAACGAAGGATTCAGGGAGTTACTTTAGAATCAGTTTCAGGACATTTGATATAGGTGAATAGTGAATTTTCACCAAACTGCTTTCTTTCTTTCTTTTTTTTGCGGTACGCGGGCCTCTCACTGTTGTGGCCTCTCCCGTTGCGGAGCACAGGCTCCGGACGCGCAGGCTCAGCGGCCATGGCTCATGGGCCCAGCCGCTCCGCGGCATGTGGGATCTTCCCGGACCGGGGCACAAACCCGTGTCCACTGCATCGGAAGGTGGACTCTCAACCACTGCGCCACCAGGGAAGCCCTGCTTTCTTTTTTAAGGAACATACTTGGAGCAGAATCTGGCAAGACGGCTATAAAAACAGATTTTTCCTTTCTTTTGGTTCTTCCCTGTATTTCACATTCGTGTGTGATTCCCCGACCCTGGCCATGCAGCTTAAGTCATCTGCCTTCCTTACCTGCACTCGGGTGGTTTTCCTTTATGTGTTCACTTACTGCCTTCTTCGGACTGGCCTGGCTTGTGTGTACAGGCTCCCCTCCCTTTATTAAGACGTCTGTGCTGCGTCATTTCCCTTCTTAGGGTCTCCGTCGTAGGTCTCTTTCATATGGTTCAGGAGATAAGACCCGGTGGTGACTATAAAGAAACTGTCCTCTTAAAACTGGGGGAAGGACAACAGACCCTCTGCTGTTGTCATTTTCACTTTGAAGGGTGCCTGGGTGGAACTGAGGCTCCGTCGAGGGTCGTAGATGACGGCTCCGCTGCTTGAACTTGACTGTGCCTTGCGCCAGGCGAGCTCAGCCCCGGGAGGGAAGGCTGCCCTGCTTTCTGGAAGAAGGAGATCCTCTTTTCCTTAATGTCTCAGGTCGGAGAGGGTTGTTACAGTCAAAGGCAGAAAATGTTTTCAACATACTGCATACCTGAAAATTCCCATTCGTTTTTGAATTTTCCTAGCTGGTAGATTTGGGTTAAGAAATAAAAGCAATTCACTTTGGCAAATACAAGAGGACACCTTTTCAGGTGTTAATATTAAAAAAAGAAACTTGATGGGACTTCCCTGGCAGTCCAGTGGTTAAGACTCTGCGCTCCCAATGCAGGGGGCATGGGTTCGATCCCTGGTTGGGGAACTAAGATCCCGCATGCCGCAGAGCGCGGCCAAAATAAGTAAGTAAACAAATACTTAAAAAAAAAGGAACTTGAGACGTGACCCTCTACTCTTGTATGTAAATTAGTGGTTCTCGACCAGGGGTGGTTCTGCCCCTCTGGACAATTGGTGGTGTCTGAGGACATTTTCCAGTTGTCAGGACTGGAGAGTGGTCCTGGTATCCAGTGGGCAAAGACAAGGGATGCTACCCAGCTTCACACAATGCAGCAGACTGTCCCCACATCAGAGGCTTAACTGGCCTGAAAAGTCTGTGTTTCAGCAGCCTTGTTACGAGCGACTGCTCATGTACTTTGCTTAAACCTTTCAATTAATGGCCCATGTATTCCTTCACACAGTTGCCCTCTTGGAGATCATTTTTTCCCTGCAGTTTTTTTTTTTAAATAAATTATTTTATTTATTTATTTTTGGCTGTGTTGGGTCTTTGTTGCTGCACATGGGCTTTCTCTAGTTGCAGTGGCTTCTCTCATTGCGGAGCACGGGCTCTAGGCGCGGGGGCCCCAGCAGTTGTGGCGTGCGGGCTCAGCAGCTGTGGCTCGCAGGCTCAGTAGTTGTGGCACACGGGCCCAGCTGCTCCGCGGCATGTGGGATCTTCCCGGACCGGGGCCCGAACCCGTGTCCCCGGCACTGGCAGATGGACTCCTAACCACTGCGCCACCAGGGAAGCCCTCCCTGCAGTTTTATAAACATCAAAAATAATACCTATTTAGAAAGCTAAACAGTATTTATACACCTCTACAGTTAAGTGTATAAAGGAGAAAGTTTAATATAACTGAGTTAACCGTGGTTTATCTATAATATTGTTGGTGGTAAAGTATGGCATGCATTGTTTCTTAAATTTTCTACTTCTCCCTCTTTGGACCAGATAAATATGAAATGCTGATTTTGTAGGAAGCATTATGAAACCTGGCTGAACTGTGGTGACAACGCATTCCCTTTAGAATGTCCACAAACGGGGAAGTAATGGGGTCCCTTATCAGTTGCTTTTAATAGGTAGTTGATTTTCAGAGTTTGGTTTAATCAAAGACCTCTGTTTACTTAGCTCAGAATCCTTACAATTGGTGATTGTTTATAGGAAAAAAACCCCTGTTTTTGTTGTTACTAAAGTTTTTAAGATCCTAGGTTCAGCCTGCTAATCTTTGAGCTGGTCACATCTGTCAGCTTTTGAATGTTTTATTTCCTTTTTTTTATATAGTTCTAAAATAAACTCTTCAGGGGAGAGAGAACCAAAATATCACAAATTAGACCTTATCCAGGGAGGAGGAAAGGGAAGATGATAATTGGGTTGTTCGTCTCTCTCAGCGTCTGGCTCAGTGGCAGAGCTGCCTGTGCGGTGGCCTGGATCGTCATGTTCTCTCTGCCCTTCTTTTTCTTGATCAAGTCAGAGAAGCCTAGAAATCGAGAGGGCTGCCAATTAGAAGCTTCCTCGGCTTGATCTAGATCTGTTTTCTGTAAATCATTTCCTGTTGTATTGCTCTCCCCTTTGACTTGGTCACTTCTTGTATCTGCTCTCTTCCTGTTCTGTTGCTAGGATAAACAGAATGAGCACGCTGGAAATTTTTGAACTTTTCTCGGTGGAGATGGTTACAAGTACAGGCAGTCTTTTTCTTTCCTTAACCTCCCATCCTCGTGTGCACTGAGAAGGACCTAGGAAAGATTAATAGTCACTCTCTGGACAGACTTGGAGACTCTGCAGTTGTGTGCTGCATAACATTGTGTGTGTCTAATTGTTCTGTGTGTGTCACTGTATCATTTGATCCTGACTCATCGGTGGAGGAGCAAGTACTGTGACTTGGCCACTGTGGAGAGAAGGAACGTGAGGGTCACAGGGACGGGGGCTGGCCGCAGGGGTCCTGCTGTCAGGTCATGCCCCGGATCTGGAGCTGTGGACACAGGGCTTCCTTAGGGCTTTGTCTTTACGGTATTGAAATCCCCTCCTCCCTCAAAATAAAACGTTTGCCGGCATGCAGTAACTTCCTGACTTTTCATTATGATAGGGGCTGGCTTAAAACAGCCTCATCCTGAACTTCAATAATAGCTTGTCTAAATGTGAACTCGGAGACGTCTGGTTTCCTGTGAGCAGTGAGGGTGCGCGTGTCCACCTGCTGCTAGTTTGGCCCAAGCTGCCCGGCTCGCTTCTAACACCTCTCTATCTCCGTCTCATCTTCTGCGAAGCAGGGGCTTAACGCTGATGTTTTCAAAGACCTTTTGTGGCTCTGCTTCCCTGTTTAGAAATTGCAGTTGTGCAGTTCCTTATTCGAGGAGGGTCTTCAAAACAGAGTGGGCTGAACCGGCCTGCGCGTGGTAAACTGAGGCTGCTGGTCCCTTTTTGTGAATCTGGCTGGAGGACCGAAGGGCACGTGTGCGGGGACAAAGCACAGGCTGCCTTCTCCATCCCGATCTGACCCACAGATCAGACTGCCGGACTAGTTTGCTGTCCCTGAGTTGTCACCCAGTGAATACTTTTGAGTGCCGGCTACAGCAGAAGCACCGTGCTAGGAGCTATGGACATACGAAGGTGGACCACACAGAGCCCTGCCCTCAGGGAGCTTGTGAGCCAGCAGAGTGATTTTGCAGGTTCACGATCGACTCTCGCCTCAGTGTACAGAATGAGTGCCCGTGCTTCTCTGTGGGGTCCTGTGGGTGGTGCCGGGGAGACCCATGGAAAGTCCTCAAGGCCAGGGAGAATTCGTTTCAGATATTCTCGGGAGAGTCGGGTAGCCCTGAGACCGTGGAGTGTCCGCTGAGCAGGGATGGTCCCGGTTGCCGCTGGTAAAGCTCTGTGGCCGCATTGCAGCTGGGGCTGGTACCCTGTCCTCCCCCGACACCAGCCTCCCTTCCCGGGACGGTGCTGTCTTCCAGGGCCTGCGTGAGGCCATGCTGTCAGTTTGCTTAGGATGAACATGTGGTTTTGGGGTCAACTACTCCGTAATTTTCAGATTATGTAAACTCTGCTTACATGTGATTTATCTGCCTACGACTTTTAGCTCTTAAAAAGAAAAAGGACAAAACTACTTATTGCTGCTTTTAATGGAATGCCGGTGTCAGGAAGCCCACTGATACTTCTAATTCTTTTTTTTTCCTAATTGATGACGGTGTAAGTGCATTATGCCGTTACATTTTAATCTAGAAAAGATTTATTTAGTCAGATGACTGCTTCGCCTGGATCGGTGATGAATATTGTAAATCCGTCCTGTTCAGGCATTTTGCAGATTTGTTTTTTATCCTGATTGTCGAGTTCGAGTGTTCCCTTTGAAATGTGAACTATGTGTTCGCTCCATTATAGATGTTAGCTTTGTATTTTTTCAAATGCAGTGTTTCAGGTCGTTGACCTCGGCTTCATCTAGTTCCCAAATCATTGTGCCCTTTTAACAGCAAGTCGGTGGACCAGTTTCTGTGTTTCTGTTTAGCATCCGGAAATAATTTAATCCTGGCATTCAAAACAATGCAAATCATAATTAGTGATTTGTCCTCTGTTTCACACTGAACTGGTTCACAGTTCCTCCTTTAACTTTTGATGACATGGGTTAGTGTAAAATAGTCTTTGTGATGCATTGGAATTAATTTGTGGTTCACTTAGTGTTTAAGTGAAGCTTAATTTGAGAATAACGAGAATTTAATTTGAACTATGAGTTTTGTGTTGGCCGTTTTAGAGATCGATTGGAATACACTGATTCCTGGCTCTCAGGGACCTTAACAGGAGAACATTTGATGCCTGCTAAAATAAGTCTTTTTGGGTCGCATTCAAGGAAGCGAGGTTTTTGTTGTCGTTTACAGACTTGTGTAGAGTATGATTTTATGTGTGTAAGTATAGGTCACGTGTTCTCTGAAGAACAGCAAACATTGTACTGTTTCAACCAAGTAAATAACCTTACACTGTCGTGTTAAGCTAATCAATAAATGTGTTTATCTCCTTTTGCCGAGTAGACTTTTTACTAATTTTTCCGAAGTGCGCTTTGTAATTGTCGAAAGGCGTTCATGTTATGCTTTGCTTATATGGATTTATGTGTAGGATGTATAGCACATATATATTTTAAAATAAGCCTTTAATTTTAGAGAAGTCTTAGATTTATAGAAAAATTCCAAAGAGAGTACAGAGAATTGCCATCCCCAGCATCCGGTTTCCACTGTTGTGAACATCGTCCGTTACTGTGGTGCCCTGGCCACAGCTCATGAAGCAAGACTGGTACTTTATTAACTAAAGTCCATACTTTTTTGGATCTTCTTACTTTTCCCCTAATGGTCTTTTCTGCCCCAGGATCCCGTGCTGGAAACCGCATTCCATTTGCTCATGGTGTCTCCTGAGGCTCCTCTTGGTGTGACAGTTCCTAGACTTTCCTCCTTCTGACGATATTTTCAGTGTCGAGGAGGACCAGTCAGGTGTTTTGTGGAATGTTCCTCTGTTGGGATCTGTCTTGTGTTTTTCTCGTGATTAGGCTGGATTACAGGTTTGGGGGAGAAGACCACAGAGGGTGAGCACCGTTTTCATCACATCCCGTCCAGGGTGCATGATATCAACGTGGCGTGTCCCCACTAACCTTGACTTTCTGGCCGAGGCCGGCTCTGCCAGGCTGTCCACTGCGGGCCCACTGGGAGTGACCCAGGGCTCCTCTGTTTGCGCTGCAGTCTTGGAAGGAAGCCCATTGCCCTCAGAGGTCTGATGGAGGGAAATGGAGTCACAGCCGTGAACCCTGCCCTGCAAAGGTCAGTCTGGGCCAGAGGAGGGCGGTCCTCAGTGCCAGGCTTGTCTGAAATGGTTCTGTCATGTGTGTGTGTGAGTGAGAGCAGGTGAGTGTGTGCACGTGTGACGATGGCAGTGTCCATGGGCTTTGTCCAATTTGGGCAAATAAAAACCAGCAGCAGATCTTCCCGGTTTCGGCACAGGCCCGATGCTTCACGCTCTGAGATGGCCATCCTGTGCTCAGGCAGACCCGGCGAAGGGGGGCGGAGGCCTGAGATGGTTCCTGCAGGAGAGGAAGTGCTCAGTGGTGACGGAGGTCCTGCTGCGGCCCCAGCCCAGGGAAGGTGCACTGCATCTGTGGACACAGCCGCTCTGGCGGCCCTTACCAGCTGCCCAGGTGCCCTGACGCGGCTCCAGGTGTGCGTGCTAGCAGATTGGGGCTGCGGGGCGTGGGCTCAGCAGCTGGCCTGGGGAGGGGATGGCGTGGGGCTTTCCTCCAGTCGCTGATCAGGCGCAAGAGTGGTTGGCCTTTCTCTGGGGTGCAGAGAGGGTCTGCTTTGAGGGTGGAGGTGGAAGGCGCCCTGTGGGGATACTCCTTACCGTTCCGCCCTCCCCAGAGCTACGTACATTAGAGAGAATCAGTTATGTTCATTCGTGTTCATAGAACTTGTATTAGTGCATTTTGTTTATTAAAATTGACTGCATATAAACATCTGCAGTGGCTTTTTTGAACATTATTTTCTTTAAATCCATGTCTCCGTGTTAAAGTATAATTTATGATTTCTATTTTGACCTGTAGTTTCTGATAACTGTTAAAAAATCTTTCACTGAATTTTTTTTGTTTTGACTGGGGTTGTTGATGTGAGTTTTGGCGTCTATGTGTAGAAGAATCATGACATGAAAATGAGAACTCCCACTTTGCTGGGAAACGTTTAAGGACAGCATTTTTGGAATTGGCTGGGCTTGGGTTTTCTTTATAGCAAGTCTGCTGGAAGCAGCGTTCCATATGTAGAAGCAGGGCTGAACAAGGTGGTCTGTTCAGCTTCCTTCCAGCTTCAAGTTGGAAGAGGACTTGCTGGAGGAAACGGTAGTGAGTAGGCGGCAGAGCATCAAACCAGGGGAGTGGGAAGGAGCGGGGGACTGGTCCAGCCTCAGGCTCCCGGGTCGGGCTCTCTCCTCACATCCGCACGCGTTCCTGGTACAACAGCACAGGAGCCTCTGCTCTGACGGGTCCTCCCTGGGGCCCCGCCCGAGTCTGGAATCTAGGGATTTGTTGAATCGGCCCCGGTTCGTGGCATCATGGGAAGTTCTGAGTGGTTCCCCAAAGGCGGTTCTTATTCCGGGGGCCCTGTGGGGAGAGGGTGGACTTCAGGGGGTCCGTGGCCGTGGGGTGAAGAACTTAACATTTGTATCTTCGCTAGCTAATGAATTAGTGTTTCCTTCCATTGTGGAAGTAGGGAGCACAGCCCGTGACGTTCACGGCCGTCAGGGAAACGAGCGGGGCTTTTGCGTCACCACGTCGTGGTGGTTGCGGTGGTTGGGATTTGGGCTGCTCTCATCTTGCTTTGAAATTACGGGGGTTATTAGACCTGCCGTACCCTCTTGGTTAGCGTATTCATACCTGAAGAAGCACATGTGCGTCTCAAATTCTTTTTCTAAGTCATACTTTAGTGCCTGTCTTCTCATACAATCGCATAAAATGAAAACCATTAAAAAGCATCCTGAGTGGGAGGCCCTGGGCCTCCCCTTCCGACGCGGGGAGGGCGTGCATGGCACAGGGCGGGGGCCTGGCAGGTCCGGTGCAGTCTTGTCTGATGACGGAGCTGCTGGGACCCAGGCCTCGGGCCAGAGCTGGTCCACATGGGCATCGTGGAAAGTAATTTAATTCTGTTGCCTCACAGAAGTCTCTCCAGTCATGCGGTGATGACGGAACATCCCCCAAGCGCATAACATAAAATCCTTTGTCTGTAAGAAAAACCTAAGAATAATTGTACTTAAATCAGATAGAAGGCCTAGTCATTGTTTTTGTAAATTTAATTATTTCAGTCGTCATAGTGGGAAAATACATATCCGTTTATTATCTGAAAAAAATGAATGTAAATAGTGTTCTGGGATTTGTGATGAGTTAATAGTCTAGTGATTGGGTTGGGTTGTGGATTCGGGACTTAGGGGTTTAGAGTAACTTCCAGCGTCAGGAAACTGTCAGGGGCTTTCAAAAATCTCTCGCATTAAAGAGTTTGACTTTTTGGTTCTCGGGTGTTAATGGCAGAAGGGTCCCTGGAGTTTCTGACCCCGTATTAAACAGAAATACGTTATAAAATAAGAAGTGGCTTGGAAGAAGAGTTGGTGCACGGAGCTGTGACTACCAGCTGCGGGGCTGTGGAGGACGCTGCCTCAAGGACGAACACGTCAGTAACGACCGCAGACCCTTACCAAACGTTGCGTCTGCCCTCCCCTAATATTGCTCGACTGTGCCCCCGCAGGCTGCCTCCGCCCCGCATAAATAGGGAACTTATCCGAGTGCTGTCCTGGCGGCCTTTCTGGAGCGTTTTCACGTGGGTGTGTTGTATTTGCACACGTGTGCGGTGACCCTTGGTGGCGGCTGGCTGGGCGTCTTCACCAGGCAGGTGGGGGGGCGCAGCAGACACCCGCACCCCTAGTGCACCCGCACCCCCGCTGTGCCTGCCTCTCTCCCAGCTGCCCTTTCCTAGGGGCAGAATGGTCCCCGTCACTTGCTCTGGTCTCCGCAGGTACGTCTGCAGCACTGCCAGGTACGAATATGAACGTGCAGGCTGAACACACGCCTTCCCATATGAGACCTGGCTTTTTGAGACATCTTTTCTGGCACTGCTCTTTTTGTCTTTTTTTGGTGGAGTTTCTTTTAATGATAAAGGCAACCTACTAACTAACTCTTAAAGACCGTATTTAAAAAGGAAAATGCTTCCTGTCACCTTAACATCCTAAAAGAGAGACTTTTCACGTTTGTCATCAGTCCTTGAAATGATGTGTGACCATTTGTACAGTTTCATATTCTTCTTAATATGAGCATTTTCCCACCTTATTAGTAATTTGGTGATGTTTTCTTGTTGCCCAATATCCCGTAGAGGGACAGCGCCCTCAGTAGTGTAAGCTGCTTCCCGCTGACTCAGTCATTTAAATTCCTGCTCCAGTAGATGAGGTGCCTGTGTGCTCCTTTATATTTCTTTTCTTCTACTGAGCTGTTCCTTGACATAAGTTCCTCCGCGAGGGGTTGCAGAGTTAAGTGGTACGGATGTCTTTATGGTTCTTGATAGGTGTTTCCAAAACCCTCCCTTCTAAAGGGGTCGCGCCAATTCTCGGGCAGGTACAAGCATCAGTTTCCCCCAGGGTGTGAGGGCCCCTCTGGACAGGCACCTGGAGTCGACGGGTTCCAGAAGGCCTCACCTCAGAGTGACCGTGAAACAGGGCCAGAGCTCTCTGCTGTTAGAACTCCCTCCCGGTCACCCGAAGGCCGAGCTTGGAGCTTACTTCCAGGCTGGTGGCAGTTCTTTTTTTTTGCGGTACGCGGGCCTCTCACCGTTGTGGCCTCTCCCGTTGCAGAGCACAGACTCCGGACGCGCAGGCTCAGCGGCCATGGCTCACGGGCCCAGCCGTTCCGTGGCATGTGGGATCTTCCCGGACCGGGGCACGAACCCGCGTCCCCTGCATCGGCAGGCGGACTCTCAACCACTGCGCCACCAGGGAAGCCCTGGTGGCTGTTCTTGAAAGGACTCTGTGACAGCATCTGGAGTCCCCAGCATGTCTTGTCCCTTTTGTTAGTAGCAGATCATTCTTTGGAGCCTTGTTTGGGGCGTAAAGGGGGTGATGGAATAGGATTAGCTTGGTTTTGGTCACTGGCCAAGTGAGACAGAGGTAACGGGACCACTCTTGTTTAAACAGTAATCTGATCTCAAAGGACCATTTCAGAGAAAGCGTTGCAAGCCGTTTCCAGTACGTTTGCATGCCTAGAAGAGGTACGTGGGAAGAGTCTCTAGCCGGGTGTGAGCTGTCTGTTGTCCGGTAACAGGTGACGTGCCCAGGTGAGCCGTGCAAGCTCCAGAGATGACACAGCCGCATGGTTTGGAGCCGCCGTGCGTGGTTCCCAGCGGAAGGTGACTGATGGCATCCGGGCCTGACGGTCCTCACTGCCCCGCAGCCGGCTGTGCTCCCTACCAGGCAGGACTCCCTGAAATGACAGCCCTGCTTTCTGTGTCGGGTTTCCGTGACCAACCCTAGTCGGCTCAAGGCAGAGTAGAGATCACTTTCTCGTGTACCCTTTAAAAAGATTTTCAAAGAAAGTGAAGGAATGAAGGGGGGGAGGGGAGCACGATGCGGGCAGGGATGGGCAGGGGCCCGGCCGTTCCAGCTGCGGGGTGCTGGGGGCCACAGGGAGGGGGCAGACTCCACGGCTTTCTGTCTCCCTCGCCTCCTGGTTTCGATGCTCTTTTGCGCTTGTGCTGCGTCCCCTGGGGTTTATCCACCAGGCCCCCTTCAGGGTGGTCCGTGCAGAGAAGCCAGGAGTCAGGGTCCCCAGGTGCACAGCCTGGCTGCCTCGCTCGGTCCCCACACCTCCTTTCCTCCGCCTTCCCTCCGCCTGGAGGGCGGGTGGGTTTTTCCCCCAAACCATTTCCATCTGTAGTGAGTCTTAGATTCATGAGCCAATATTTTTAAAAGTGTTCAAATTAGTTTGATAATTGACTGGAGCCTTCCTGCTGCATTTTCCTGCTGTGCTGCGAGTGTCGGTCAGAGTTGGGAGTGGAGAGAAGGCTGGCGTGGGGACCTCGTCCAAGAGGACCTCGAGTACGGTGGTGCTCACCCCCCCAGGTGCGTGGCATCTGTGCAGGAAGCCCCCCAGGTCAGGACACACGTGGGCCCTGGTGTTCCCCTCCCTCTGCAGAGGCAGGACCTACGCTGACCAGGAGGCCTCCTTATTCCTCCATCTGTTCCCTGGGTGAACATTTTAATTTCATTTTTGTCACGTGCGTCGTCCACGTTGAAGCGAGTCATTTGCTGTGAACTTACTGCCTCTAGGAACGATACCTAAATGGCCTGCTGTGATGTCCAGTAAAAGTAACAGTAAGTGACCTTGCAGGCTTTCGCTTCCCCGGGTCAGCCTTGTTTCAACAGTACCCTATTCTGTGAAAGGTATCCTTTATAAGTGTTGTATTTTGGCGTACCGATGTTAGATAGAATCACGTATTTAGGAACGTCTATTTCTGTTCATGGTGTTGTTAAAAAATAAAATCCAACTGAGTAAGTGTTAGAGATCTTACTGGCTTTGTTCAGCGCTCATGAATCGGCCAGTGTCCCATCTGCAGATGGAGAGGAGCCTCGAGGAGCTGGACGGATGAAGGACTTTCATCCTCAGAAGGGAGCAGGGACAAGGACGTGATGCTGGACAGAGTGGGTGGGTTATTACAGGGTCACTTTCCTGTAGGGGACGGGTGGCAGGAGTCTACCAGGCAGCTGACCAGTGCTGGTCAGGCGGTTCCTGACCCACTGGGTTAAGATTCTGTTTCTGGGAGAGCGGAAACTGTAATGAGGTCTCCATTTGGTGACGTAGGGTTACAACAGGTGACTCCACTTGGGGGCCATGGTCTTGCTTTTAGCAGCATAGAGCAGGGGGTGGCATACTCTGGCCTGGGGGCCAGACCCGCTCCCAGCCTGGTCTTGTGAGTAGTCTTATTAGAACGTGGCCTGTGTTTGTCTTCCCGGTACGGGGGCGGAGCTGAGTCATTGCAGCAGAAACTGGCTCGCAAAGCCTGAGATATTTATCTGGCCCTTTTCCAGGAGAAGTCCGCCCACCCTGGTGTGCAGGGTCGCACGGGGGTGAAGTCGGAGGTCCTCGCTCTGTCACTTTGCTGGCGGGAGCTCGGCGCCTTTCTGTGCTAAGAGGCTGGGATGCTCGTCACTAAGGGGGCGTTAGGGTGAATCCAGCCCACGGACCCTGCACACCATACACCCTGAGTGCGTATCAGCTCTTTCTTCCCGTTGGTGTCACGCACACCCTCCCATCCTGGTAGCCGCTTGCTTTCTACATGTAAAAATCTGAGGTGCAAAGAGGGTTTCAGTCCCTGAATTTTCAGAAATGAAGGCATTTAAAACAGCGCTGCTCGCTAGAACTGTAATATAAGCCACAAATGTGAGCTAAATAGGGAACTTTAAATTTCCTCGTAATCTCATTAAGAAAGCAGGAAGAGAGATGAAATTAATTTCAGTAATGTGTGTATACAGCCCAATATCATTCCAACTTAGAAAAAAATGACCAGTGGGATATGTGATTTTTATTTTTATTTATTTTTTTAGTCCATTTTTTATTTATTTAATTTATTTATTTTTGGCTGCGTTGGGTCTTCGTTGCCGTGGACGGACTTTCTCTGGTTGCGGCGAGCGGGGGCTACTCTTTCATTGCGGTGCATGGGCTTCTCGTTGCAGTGGCTTCTCTTGCTGCGGAGCACGGGCTCTAGATGCGCGGGCTTCAGTAGTTGTGGCACGTGGGCTCAGTAGTTGTGGCTCATGGGCTCTAGAGCAGAGGCTCAGTAGTTGTGGCGCATGGGCTTAGCTGCTCCGTGGCATGTGGGATCTTCCTGGACCAGGGCTCGAACCCGTGTCCCCTGCACTGGCAGGTGGATTCTTAGCCACTGCGCCACCAGGGAAGTCCAGGATATGTGATTTTTAAACGTTTGTGCTTTTTTCTTCCATGCCCGTCTCTAGACCCGGTGTGTCCTTAGAGCGGGACACAGCCAGGCCGGCTGCATCTTGGGCGCTCAGTAGCCGTGGGACCAGAGACTTGTGAATCCAGGTCTTGGATCCTCTGACACCAGCTGTTGTCTCCTGTACTTCCGTTGCATCCTGACCCCAGCTACTGAGAGTTGGTGCAGAACCCACAGGTGAAGAGCTCAGTCCCACAAGACCACCCCTTCAGATGCCAGGCATAAGTCCTGAGGCTCCTGTGCTTCTGACCCACTGGCCATGAACTGGGGGTTCCCGTGACTGCCCCCCGCCCCCTTTGGGTTTGATGATTTGCTGTAATGACTCAGAATCGGGAAAGCCCTTTACCATCAATGGCTTATTACAAAGGATACAGCTCGGGGACAGCCCGAGGGAGGAGAGGCATAGGGCCGGGGGGCCGGGGGGTGCAGAGTCTGAGTACCGTCTCCTCCCAGCACATCGGGGGGTTTAGCAGCCCGCAGGCTCCCTGCATCTTGTTCCTCCAGTCCCCTCCTCGCCCTGGTGGGGTTGACAGCTCTCACTCTCTGACCTTAAGGCTGGTCCTTCCTGGCCCCATCCCGAAGCCATGAGGGGAGGCCAGCTCTGGGCCACTTCATTAGCCTCAGCTTGGGCGTGGGGTAAGGGGCTGGTTACCAATAACCAGGGACGTTCCTGTCGCTCCGGACATTCCCAGGCCTTAGGAGCTCTGTACCGGGAACTGGAGAGCAGGACCACGCATATTTGAGCCGCATCGGGACGCCTGGCTGCACCCCCACCCTTCCTCCTCCCCAGCGGGCTGTGCCCCCTTGGAGAACATTCCTCCTCTGTGAAACAGCTGATGCGGTCTTGTTTCACATTCTTCTCTACCCTCTGGACTAATCACGGCTCTCCCTGTGCTGCTAACTCCCCCAGTTCCCGGTTCTCAGGAAAAATATAGTAACATTTCTAGGGAAGCTCAGAGATACAGACTGCGTAAGTGTGGCACAAAAATTGCGACTCTGCTTCTAATAACTTCAAGAAGAAAAATGAAACTGTGGAAGATAGGCATCTGTGGCTGCAGGTCTTCTGAGAAATGGGCTGTGTGGAGAAGCCGTCCTGCCGCCTGCTGCAGGTGGAACCGCAGGGTCAATTAGATCTGGGTCCTGGCAGCTCCTGCTGCTGGGAGCTGGCTGTCAGGCTCCTCCCCGGCGTGGACCGTGTGCACTGAGGATAGCCAGTAAGACTGGTTTAGGAGGAAAGCCAGGGAAAAACTGGGATTTTTATTCCTCACGTAGGCTTTGGTCTCCCTTCCTTGTGTGATGTTTCTGCATTCTTTTTTTTTTTTAATTTTAGTTATTTTCTTTATTTTTGGCTGCGTTGGGTC